>NC_068974.1:34906255-35220422 GCF_016808095.1 Vigna angularis
GAAATCCCCAAATCAGTCTTAGATAAAGGTAATTTTGGTTTAACCCACACTTAAACCTACCACCCAAATTAAGTCATTTTATTTTTTTAAAATATTTTCACCAACTCACTTCACTTCACAGTGCCACGTAATCATCCAACATAAGACCTCACTCAGATTTGACCATAGTGGCATCAGCACCATTAAGTTTTTAACGACGTCTACTAAAAGGACCGAATTGAACATTTTTAAACAAAATATAAAGTCTTACTGAACTTTCTCAAAAAGTGAGACCATTTTGAATCAAATCCCCAAAAGTTAGAACCAAATGATGTATTAAACCATATATAAACTATATAAAAATCTAAACTTATATAAATTAACTAATAATTGAACTACTTAATGGACTGCAGAGAATCAATTGGTAATACCGTGTTTGTTTTTGTTAGAAATAATAATACTTTCTTGGAAGTGTTGAGTTTGTTGGGTTAGAAAAACTTATTACAAGATTTTTTTCTTCTGTTCAAATTTTTCACGTAATCTTTATTGCAGATATTTTATTCTGAGTTAAATATTATTTTTTGTTTTTGTCTTTTAAGATAAATTATATATTTCTAGACTTTATATAAATCATATAAATTATTTATGAGATTAAATGATAAAAATAAAATATCTCTGCAATATAATAAAATAAAAATAAAAATTGTGAGATTAAATAATAGATAATGGATACTAATTAAATAATCAAATGTTGAACAATGTATATTCTTATATTAAAAACCTAAATGATTTGGAACTATAACTATTAAGAAAGTAAAACATGAAAAATCTAACATTATAGATAAAAATTAGATAGTCAAGAATAAGTAATAATTCAAAATTATAATGATAGGGATTAAATAAAATATGCAAAATATGTATAATAAAATGTTATATCTCTTTATATAGTTGTATATATAATACAATTTTTAATTTATATATAATATAGATAATAATAATCTTGAACACATGTTTATAGATAATGAAGAAAGTATTATGTGTTCATATTTATAGTTAAAAAACTTAAATTTTCTCTGACAATTTAGGAAAATTGGAGATAAGGAAGTAATGGAAAAACCATAATTGGAGAGGAGGGACTAAGAGAAAAACCACCCGTGTAGTTCTCAAAAGTTAATTGAACTGAAAATCATTTATCAGTTTTTCAAAACTGAATTACAAAATAGTATATTTAGTTTTTAATAAAAATATATTAATTTTTTTAAGTATAATACAGTATAATTAATTATAGTTTAGCACAAATCAGTTATTTTTCCTAATCCTAATCGAAACATTAAAAAAAATCTACATTTTATCATATCATTCTAAAGTTTTCTTGCACATACATAAGAATATATATATATATATATATATATATACTACTTGGCACATCCTTACTGTTGTTGGAATTCAATTCACATAAACTGTCCGAAAAGAGAGGATGACTACCCCCTAAAGACTAATACTTGTACAAAGTACAGTGGAAATTCTCTTTACTGTTAAATGTTGAAGACTTGGTAGTCTACAAAACTATAACAATCCAATGGTTTCAGGGGAAATTATCAAATAATTTTCAAAATGATTGGAGTTCTTTCACCACCCTCTTCACTCCAACCTTTGGCTTTTTGCCTATAGGCTGTTATTTGATACAACATTCTCCAACAAACCATTGATCATTAGAGCACTTCTGAGATTGTAACCTTTCCATATGTGGGGGATGGAGGTTGTTTCCCTTTTGAATCACAAATTGTGCATAATCAATGGTCTTTGAAGGAGGAGCAAAGATGTTGCTGAGAGGTGCTGAGAGTAGTGATGCCAAAACCCTGGCAACCTCATGCATAGTTGGCCTCTCAGAAGGGTTTCTTTTTGTGCAAAGAAGAGCAAGCTGAAAGGTCTTCTTAACATGGGTCAGATCCATGCAGGTAATAGACACCTCAGGATCCACAGTCTCCATTATAGTGTTGTTATCTGTCTTAGATAATATCTGCAAGCCATGTATGAGTTCTTTTGCATACACAAATGTGTTTGGTAAGACAGAATCATTAGAAAAAAAATGCGGAAAGCACTTACCAAGTGATGCAAGTTGGAATCATTATTCACTGCTTTCTTTTCTGTTAGTAGCTCAAGTAGAACAATACCAAAGCTATACACGTCATATTTTTCATTCAACCTAGAACTTCTGGCATACTCAGGGTCAACATATCCTATTGTCCCAACCACAGATGTTGATGCATGTGTTCTTGTAGTTGACAAACATTTGGCAATGCCAAAATCAGAGAGACGAGCTTCAAAGTTCTCGTCTATCAGGATATTTGAGGACTTAATATCCCTGTGAATAATTCTAGGATTGCAGTTTTGATGGAGGTAAGCAAGTCCTTCAGAAGCTCCCACAACAATCCTCAAGCGTGCTTCCCAATCAAGTTTTACCTTTTTCAAGGGACCTGTTAGAAAAGAAAGTTAGGCCATAAGAACAATTTTTAGCCACCTTCATACAGATTTACCTTAAAAATAAGGTTCAATTGTAAGTAAATATACCATGTAGAAGATCCCACAGAGAGCCATTCTCCATATAGTCATAGAAGAGAAGATTTCCATTAGGAGTTAGAGCATAACCATGCAAAGTGACAAGATTCCTGTGTCTGATGCCTTCCAATAGTTTCAAGTTCTGTCTCAAACTCCCTTGGTTGTGTTGACGCTGGTTGTATAGTCGTTTAATTGCAATTGGCCGGGAATTCTTCAAAACACACTTGTACACGGTACCTGAGGCACCATATCCTACAATATACTTCTCACTGAGATTCTCAGTAACTCTCATGATATCATCGAAGGTGTGGATGGCCAAGCCCATATGAAGAATTACAAGTATGGATGGCCCTGAAGAGAAGGAAGAGAAAGAGAAAAACAAATGAGAATTTCGCTCACATAACAATACTAAACAGTATCATCTTGAACATACCTTGTTCAGTTCCCCTGGATCCTTTAATCAATTCCATGGATTGGGTTGATCTGTAGAGAGCAACAGTTACCATCGCCAATAATATGATGGTACCAACTATGAGACAAAGAACTGCAGCCCGCCCTTGAGAAAACCACTGAACAAAGAAGTACACAATAAGGTCCATTATTAACATTGTAGTCAGATAAATTTTACCCCTCACAAACCAATCCTATGTATAAATATAATCATCATACATATAATTGTAACTATCAAGTCATCTCAGAATGTCACACACCTCTGGATTTTGGTACGTAAGGATCACATATGGATCCTAACCAATTTCTGCATAACAATGGATTTCCAATAAAGCTGCAACATATCACATTACAAGTAGTTGATAAATGAATTAAGAAACCGAGAAAATCCTACAGTTTCCCTCAATACCTGTCAGCTGAAAACCGAGAGAAGTTCTTCATTAGAGGAATGACCCCGGATAAGTTATTATATGAGAGATTCCTAAGAAATGAAATAAAGCATTTAGACCAACCACTCAGACACAAATCTGAAGAAAATAATCAGAAAGGAGGCATTGGCTAGCTGCTAGGAATACACACAGGAAGTTAAGACTTAAGCAATTTGTAACCTGGTCTGGAATCTTCCCGCAAATCATTGTTGTTTAAAATCCTATTAGAATTACAGTGAAACGAATAGTACGTTATTTAGAATGAGTAGTTTCAAAAAAATCAACTAGGAAATACATCATTGCTTAACATACAGAGACACAAGATTCTGCAGCTGACCAATTTCTGAAGGTATACTACCCAACAGATGGTTGAATATAGCCAATATCTGAAACCTATGTTAGGCTATAAATCAGGTAGGTGATTATTGCTGGATCTGCCTAAAGCTATCCTGTGCTAATATTCCTCCTAAAAAAGTTAAAACCAATGGCATTTACTATATTTAGGAGGAATATTAGCACAGGATAGCTTTAGGCAGATCCAGCAATAATCACCTACCTGATTTATAGCCTAACATAGGTTTCAGATATTGGCTATATTCAACCATCTGTTGAGTAGTATACCTTCAGAAATTGGTCAGCTGCAGAATCTTGTGTCTCTGTATGTTAAGCAATGATGTATTTCCTAGTTGATTTTTTTGAAACAACTCATATTCTAAATAACGTACTATTCGTTTCACTGTAATTCTAATAGGATTTTAAACAACAATGATTTGCGGGAAGATTCCAGACCAGGTTACAAATTGCTTAAGTCTTAACTTCTTCCTGTGTGTATTCCTAGCAGCTAGCCAATGCCTCCTTTCTGATTATTTTCTTCAGATTTGTGTCTGAGTGGTTGGTCTAAATGCTTTATTTCATTTCTTAGGAATCTCTCATATAATAACTTATCCGGGGTCATTCCTCTAATGAAGAACTTCTCTCGGTTTTCAGGTGACAGGTATTGAGGGAAACTGTAGGATTTTCTTGGTTTCTTAATTCATTTATCAACGACTTGTAATGTGATATGTTGCAGCTTTATTGGAAATCCATTGTTATGCGGAAATTGGTTAGGATCCATATGTGATCCTTACGTACCAAAATCCAGAGGTGTGTGACATTCTGAGATGACTTGATAGTTACAATTATATGTATGATGATTATATTTATACATAGGATTGGTTTGTGAGGGGTAAAATTTATCTGACTACAATGTTAATAATGGACCTTATTGTGTACTTCTTTGTTCAGTGGTTTTCTCAAGGGCGGGCTGCAGTTCTTTGTCTCATAGTTGGTACCATCATATTATTGGCGATGGTAACTGTTGCTCTCTACAGATCAACCCAATCCATGGAATTGATTAAAGGATCCAGGGGAACTGAACAAGGTATGTTCAAGATGATACTGTTTAGTATTGTTATGTGAGCGAAATTCTCATTTGTTTTTCTCTTTCTCTTCCTTCTCTTCAGGGCCATCCATACTTGTAATTCTTCATATGGGCTTGGCCATCCACACCTTTGATGATATCATGAGAGTTACTGAGAATCTCAGTGAGAAGTATATTGTAGGATATGGTGCCTCAGGTACCGTGTACAAGTGTGTTTTGAAGAATTCCCGGCCAATTGCAATTAAACGACTATACAACCAGCATCAACACAACTTAAGGGAGTTTGAGACAGAACTTGAAACTATTGGAAGGCATCAGACACAGGAATCTTGTCACTTTGCATGGTTATGCTCTAACTCATAATGGAAATCTTCTCTTCTATGACTATATGGAGAATGGCTCTCTGTGGGATCTTCTACATGGTATATTTACTTACAATTGAACCTTATTTTTAAGGTAAATCTGTATGAAAGTGGCTTAAAATTGTTCTTATGGCCTAACTTTCTTTTCTAACGAGTCCCTTGGAAACGGTAAAACTTGATTGGAAAGCACGCTTGAGGATTGTTGTGGGAGCTTCTGAAGGACTTGCTTACCTCCATCATGACTGCAATCCTAGAATTATTCACAGGGATATTAAGTCCTCAAATATCCTGATAGACGAGAACTTTGAAGCTCGTCTCTCTGATTTTGGCATTGCCAAATGTTTGTCAACTACAAGAACACATGCATCAACATCTGTGGTTGGGACAATAGGATATATTGACCCTGAGTATGCCAGAAGTTCTAGGTTGAATGAAAAATCTGACGTGTATAGCTTTGGTATTGTTCTACTTGAGCTACTAACAGAAAAGAAAGCAGTGGATAATGATTCCAACTTGCATCACTTGGTAAGTGCTTTCTGCATTTTTTTTTCTAATGATTCTGTCTTACCAAACACATTTGTGTATGCAAAAGAACTCATACATGGCTTGCAGATATTATCTAAGGCAGATAACAACACTATAATGGAGACTGTGGATCCTGAGGTGTCTATTACCTGCATGGATCTGACCCATGTTAAGAAGACCTTTCAGCTTGCTCTTCTTTGCACAAAAGGAAACCCTTCTGAGAGGCCAACTATGCATGAGGTTGCCAGGATTTTGGCATCACTACTCCCAGCACCTCCCAGCAACATCTTTGCTCCTCCTTCAAAGACCATTGATTATGCACAATTTGTGATTCAAAAGGGAAACAATCTCCATCTCCACAGATGGAAAGGTTACAATCTCAGAAGTGCTCTAATGATCAATGATTTGTTCGCATTGAGAATGTTGTATCAAATAACAGCCTATAGGCAAAAAGCCAAAGGTTGGGGTGAAGAGGGTGGTGAAGGAACTCTAATCATTTTGGAAATTATTTGATAATTTCCCTTAAAACCATTGGATTGTTATAGTTTTTGAGACTATCAAGTCTTCAACATTTAACAGTAAAGAGAATTTCCACTGTATTTTGTAGAAGTATACTCTTTAGGGGTAGTAGTCCTTTCTTTCGGACAGTTTATGTGAATTGAATTCCAACAACAGTAAGCATGTGCCAAGTAGTATATATATATATATATATATATATATATATATATGCAAGAAATCTTTAGAATGATAAGGTAAATGGCCGAAAATAACTTATATGTACTGAATTATAGATAATTATATTATATTATACTTAAAAAAATTAATTTATTTTTACTAAAAATTAAATATACTATTTTGTAATTCAGTTTTGAAAAACTGAATTTAAATGATTTTCAGTTCAGTTAACTTTGGGTGGTTTTTCTCTCACTCCCTCCTCTCCAATTATGGTTTTTCCATTACTCCCTCGTCTCCAATTTTCCTAAATTGTGAATCAGAGAAATTTTAAGTTTTCTAACTATAAAATATGAACCCTTAATACTTTTTTTCATTATTTATAAACATGTGTTCAAGATTATGTATAAATTAAAAATTATATTATATATACAAATATATAAAGAGATATAACATTTTATTATACATATTTTGCATATTTTATTTAATGCCTATCATTATAATTTTGAATTATTACTTATTCAGACAATGTAATTTTTATCTATAATGTTGGATTTTCATGTTTTACTTTCTTAATAGTTATAGTTCCAAATCATTTAGGTTTTTAATATAAGAATATAAATTATTCAATATTTGATTATTTAATTATTATCCATTATCTATTATTTAATCTCACAATTTTTATTTTTATTTTATTATATTGCAGAGATATTTTATTTTTATCATTTAATCTCAGAAATAATTTATATGATTTATATAAATTCTAGAAATATATAATTTATCTTAAAAACAAACAAAAAATAATATTTAACTCAAAATAAAATATCTACAATAAAGACTACGTGAAAAATTTGAACAGAAGAAAAAAATCTTGTAATAAGTTCTTCTAACCCAACAAACTCAACACTTCCAAGAAAGTATTATTATTTCTAACAAAAACAAACACTGTTTTACCAATTAGTTCTCTGCAGTCCATTAAGTAGTTCAATTATTAGTTAATTGATACAGTTCAATTTTTTAAAACTGAACTATTAAATAATAGAGTTTATATATTATATTAAGTAGTTCAGTTTTTTTAGTTTATTAAAATTACAGTTAAGTATAGTTTAGTATACTTGAGTTAGGTATGTCCAGTCCTAATACTGATATTCAACTGTTAAAAATACACTCTGTTTCGTTTTAGTAATTTTTTCTCCTGTAATTATTGCTTATCCCATCACTGCTTTTGTATAGAGATATAACTAAATTGTTATAACTCTTACTATTTTCAGTAAATCTAAGTATTAGTAATCTAAGAACACCAATACTATTATCGTTGCAGAAAGTATATGAAGAAATTACTATTCTTTGCTGCTCTTGAAGGAAGACTTTGAAGAAGTCTGGATACCTCCCTGCACCAGTCATCGTGCTATTGCTTGCTGTCAAAGAAATGTTGGATCTGCTGTGAAAGGCTTAATCTTTTCCTAACACAAGTTCTGAAAATTTTCAAATTATTTGATCAAGAAATCGATTGCACAAAGACATAATATTCATGATTTAGAATCTGAAGCACGTAATTTATTTATGTTATCATAATAAAATGTTTTTCAAATTTGACATCATTTAATTTTTTATAAATATATTATTCAGTAAGAAAAATTTATGTATTTCTAAATATCAAATTATATTATTCATAACAATTAAATGATGAGATAAAATTTTAAATAATTTTAAAATTGTTTGTAGCATAATCTAATTCATAAGAATATATGAAATTAACTGCTGTTACATTTTATAAAAAGTTATTAAAGATATAATTTAACTAAGTTTTTATGTATGGTGTAAATATATCCCAACTTTATATTATATTATATATACTGTTTATTTCCTAGTTTTCTTTGGAGGGGAAGATGTATTTTTAAGCTTTTTTTAATTTCATTTATTTAAAATAATTTTACTTCAATAAAACAAATTAAAAACATTTTCTCACCAGTAAATATATAATCGTTTTTTTATTAATACCAAAAGAAATAAAGAAAAAACAATAGGAACTACCAAAATGATTACATTAGTGTACGAGAAAAAAAGATAAAAGAAAAAGAGATAACAATTCTAACAAATGACCATGTATATCAATAATTAATAAAAGGATTTTTTTTTCAGAAATATTATATTATTTTAATTGTAAATGCTAATTTTCCATACTCCAGAAATATAATATTGGCAGTAATCTATTAAGTTTTCTTTTATTAATTTTTTTTTTTAATTCTAATAGTAGTACATTTCAAAACATTGCATACAAACCAACAAATTTAAAATGTAACTTACATTAAAGAAAGGAAGAAATTCTCTAAATTTTACCAAATAGTATTATACTACTAACATTTTCTTTTTTTCAAAACAGAACTTTGGATAAAGAAGAATTAATACTATTTTTTTTCTCAAAAATAATTTCAACATTTATGCATGCAGCATCGTAGTAGAAAACTGCTGTTCCCTAACCGAACAAAAAACATTAACAATGTTATGATTAAAGCCATATCAAAACTAAGGATAAAGACAGACAAATGAGTCATTCATATTAGCAGCTACCAATAAACTGACACTAAAGTGTGCGAATTAATAGCTTGTAAAAAAAATCAAACTTAGGTTTTTACAAAAAAAAAAAACAAAAGGCACAATGGAACAAACATGGCACAAGAAAAAACCAGTGGAATCAGGTATTTCTGCACTCAGTGTAAACAACATTTTCTCTTCTTATATCAGTAAGACAGTGTTGAAAACCAGTTCTTTCCAACCAATCACAACCCCCCTTTTGAGTCTTTAAGACGAAAGTTGGAAATGCCCTAACTTTTTAAGCTAAAAGTTTACCACAATGATGAAAAAAGTAAAAGAAAAAACATTATGCTTTATATTTGTTCTTACAATTTTGAAAGTAAATCCCAATCAATGGTTCCTTTTTAAGAAAAGGGTGTCAGAAGCAGCACAGAAGGTGTAGTTTTAAACAAGTCTTACATGAAACATTGTGAAGTTAATTACAGTGATACTGAAAACCCTAAATATAAATGGTAGCGAGAGATCATACCAGTGTATGGTTCAGTCACCTCAGCTAACAGGAATTAAAGTTAATAGTAATCAGTGAAAATTGGAGATTTACAGGATTTGGAGCTGACCTTGATTATGCAGAAGATGTTATTGCAGCAGCAACTATTCACATGCCCTAGTGTTTTGAACGACATACATAGCAGAAGCAATTATCTTTTGGATCTATTTGTTTCCTTTGAGAGGTGCGGTATGAAAGTTTTGAAGGAGAAGAAGAAGGGTAGGGTAAAGTTGTGGCTTTTGTGTGCAATAAGCTTCTCAACTTGAAGATAAGAGTTTTAGAATGAAGATATTAGTTTCTGTGATCTGATTCTTATCATAACAAATTAATTCAATGGATGAAAAAGTTATTTATTTTTTTCCTCAAGACTCCAAGAAACTTCTGTTTAAGTGTCTGATGAGCCTCTCGTGATTATTGTGATTCTTTTCTTTTCCCGGAAAATGATTGTGAAAGCATGTCATACAACAGTGCATGCATGGTGCATGGTGCATGGTGCATGGTGCATGTCCAGTACTGAACCAATTATTTCAGTTCAGTGCAGATTATGGTAATTAGTCTTTCATTTTTATCCTGTGGTCCATGTGAATATTAATGATGCGACTTAAACTAAGAAAAACTGTTATCTAGTGAAGTTTTTTTTTTCAATCTGCTAAGGTTTTTACCCTCTGTCAAAACGAATTGCGGGGGTTTTTCAAACTCCCGTCAGGGTTTTTTTGGAAGGTATTAACCTCTTTTCTATTATTATTTTGTGAAGGTTTCCTTTATTTATAATTATCAACCTACGTTCATAATTTCTTATGTAACCTCCATGTTGTCTCTCTTTCCGTATAAGAACAAACAAAGTATTATCATTCAAATTGTCACTTAGCATTAGTTATTAAGAACTTTCACACCTACAAAAAGTAGCACACCACTGAATATCCTGCCATACTTTCAATATTCTAAACACTTTTTACATGAAATAAGACTTCAACTGATGGAGAAAGCAACTTATATGATGATAACTAAAATGAGAGTGAAATGCAATAGAGTAGGCAGTGGAGGTGTAGGATACCCAGGCTTGAGTTGCTGCAGTTACCAAAGTGGGAAAAAACTCAAACACTTTTTCATTAATTATGAATAAATTATGAGAACACCAATGTGTGAATAACATAGGGTTTTATGGTCAGAACAGAGAACATGGTTTTATGGTCAGAGAAATCACAACATTCACAACCACTCAATCAAATTATTCCAACTCTTCAAAAGGAGGACTCTTCAACCATCACCCTACTTATATTATTATATATTATCACTGTTATCCCATTCTTTTATTCTCAAGCTAGTTGTTTCTCAGAAATTTAATTCACTACATCAGCTAGAATCATTAAAATGATATATAAATTATAAAAGTCAATGAAACCTACACTTCACATACTTATTATCTTACCTTCTAGCACTGAACCTTCAGGAGAACCTTTATATGCTCATTTGCAGGCGGCTTCAATTCCTTCCTTCAGAAGCATATCTAAAAAAACCCACTAAAATGTCGTTATTTTCACTTTCGTTATAATTGATTTGAGATTCTCTACTTTTGCAAAAACCTCAGTTACCAAACTCTCTTCCTTCCGAGGTTTCGCACTCACGATTCACTAACATCCATATACATAAATAACAATTCCAAGAATTGAAGGTAATTAGCTCTATGAGAGTGAGCAAGAGGCGTCTAGTGGCGTCACTGATGGGTTGTTTAGCGTTGCCTAACCTTTCAACGACAACGGAAGCGAACACATTCAATTGGAGCTTGAAGTGGTCGCTAGCTCGAACAGCGGCGGAGTCGAGCGCCTGAAGCGTGCCCTGCGAGACCTTGAAGCTGCTATCCTTCAAGAGATTGAGGAATCGTTTGACGAGCAAAGTGACTTAGACAGAATTGAGGCTCCTCCTAGAAGCTTCGAGAACCTCGGGGAGGCGCTCCACGCCAACCATCCTCTCTCCTTCGCGTCCTTGGCGCGTGGGATTTCAAGGGCTTCCTCCATCGCGGAGCGTTCGAATCTAGCGCGGCCGCGTGTAGACCTGAAACAACTGTTCCCGGATTCATCACCGGACAAAGAAAGAGAGTGGAGGTGAAGATATAGGGAGTGTTTTCTATATATATTACAAGTGCATTAATAACTTTTGGGCTGCGTATGGTACGTGAGGGGACCATTTGCATGGCTACATAGCCATTTGCATTACTTCACACATCATGCATCAGGAAGAAGAAAAAAAGCATCTCAACCAAACTTAAATTAACTATTTCTTTTTTCCATTTCTCCTATACTTCCTTCTTCTGCATCTGCTAGCTGACAGCTCCATATATACCACATACTGGAAACCCTTCATACTGCTCATTACCAAAATCACTCATTATCACTTATCAAATTAATGCTATCTCCAACCCTTTTTCTTCTTACAGATACTGCTAGTGACATGATACATCTAAAGTATTTATGTCATTATTATTTTATAGCTTATGTCTTTTTTTATTTTTTATAACACTTCATAAAGAACATGTAATTACAGTCTGTACCAGTCGTTTTCCTTTTCCTCCATTTATTTAATTAACATCACCCTCATACTCACAAATTCCTACCACATTTTCATTAATACACATGAATTAAAAATATGTAATAAATGTAATATATTTTATGTTTCGACTAGATCATTGATTCTAATCTGATTTTAATAAATGTAATATATTTTATGTTTCGACACGATCGAATGAAGAATACAGTTTCTAATCTGATTTTAATATTTTTTGTTTGTCAAAATAATTACTGTAATATTTTGTTAGCCTAAATTAATGGCCTTTTGTGAAAAATTCCATATGCCAACATCTAGTCTACTGCATTGCATGTCTTCCAACTTCGAGCTGTTCTATTTAATTAAACATCCCGTGAATTTCTGTTGGGTGCTCTCTTGTGAATTAATTGTGTTGACGTTTATGATTTATGATTTACTCGTATAGTAATAGTAATAGTAATTGTGTTGACATTCAATGCTAATAAGTAATAACATTTAAAGCTTCGAAGAAAGTGTGACATTTAATGCTAATAAGTAATAGTTTCATAAAATTCCATTTTATGAAACTATATTTTCATTGAAACTATGTACTAATCTCTTTGAGTTACAAATTGTTTCCATTGGCTATTCCAACATTACAAGCCTTTTCCAACAAACACATATTAGATTTTTTTTTTTTTTAGAAGTAGGAATAAGAAAAATGGAAGTTTTTTCCTACAACATGTTTTCTTCCCGCAATTTTGTTTTAATTGACATTATTATAGTTTTTAGACTGCATGAATTATAATTTTTTGATATAGTTTAACTCGTACTTAAATAATGAACTTAAATAATTTATATTTCAAATTGTACACATATTTTTTTAAAAAAAGTTTGAAATATAAATTATAGCCCTAAGAATAATCCCAAACCCAATATGCATTACTCAATAAATCAATAATTGCAAATGCAACGTTTGTAAGTTTAATATATACCAGTTATAGTTTAATATAAAGATATATTTTCAAGCTATGCATTTTTATAATCTCATTACAAATACCATGATTCAAAGTAGTTGTTTTAATGAATCATTTTTTAAAAAAAAAAATGGGTCATGAGAATGGTTAAAAACAATTTTAAGCTAAAGAATATATAAGTTTAAGAAAAAGTAAGAAAAGGAAAAGTAAATGTAAATTGCTCTTGATGGATATATATATATATATATATATATATATATATATATATATATATATATATATATATATATATGTGTGTGTGTGTGGATCATCATGGTATTTCATTTTGAGAAGAAAAGATTTAATTATTATTAAAAAAAATAAAAAGATTTAATAAAGATTTATTGTATTTCAGATCACCTATCCCCTTTTTAAATATGTGAATCCATGCTCTTATTTTCTTAACGCAAAAGCTTCTTCTTTCTTCTCTATTCACAAGTGAGTCATCCATCAAACTGGTTACCCTTTAGTGACTCACCCAACTCTAATGAGGCCCTATCATCGATGTTCGAATTCATATATAACACTATCACTGGTGTCACTGCAAGTGCAATCAGATTCTCAATTGTTTTCAATCACATCCTTACGCTTCATTTTCTATTCTTCTTGATAGAGTTGGTGCAGAGTAATATCTTGATAGAAAAGCTAATAGCAGTGGAGGTGCAATACAGAGAATGGAGAAACGATTATTTCTCATTAACGTAAAAACCAGTATATATACAGAGTAGTATAACTGTCATTTTGACAGTTACAGCAGTTACGTAGTTTAGGTTTACATTTTAACATTCCCCTTTAAAGCTAAACTACTGAAGGATCTAACTCCAAGTGAATCTCTCAGCCTCTCAAACCTGTTCTGACGCAGGGCTTTAGTGAAGATATCTGTTGTTTGTTCATCAGTGCTGCAATATACCAATTCCAGTTTTCCTTTACTGGCTTGATCTCTGAGATAATGAAACTTGGTCTCTATGTGTTTGCTTCTACCATGTGAGATTGGATTCTTAGATAAGTTGATAGCAGATTTGTTGTCTACCATTAAGCGTGTTGGTTTGCGGTGCTCAATCCTCAACTCTTGTAGAATGGCTTCCAACCATGCACACTGGCAAGCAGTTTCAGCCGCAGATATGTACTCTGCTTCACAGGATGATAGCGCTACAACGTTCTGTTTCTTTGAACACCATGATATGGAAGCTCCCATTAGTTTAAACACATACCCAAAAGTGCTCTTTCTATCCACTTGATCGCCACTCCAGTATGCATCACACCATGCCTCTAAAATATCATTCGTGCAGTCAGCTTTCCTGGGAAAATAGAGGCCATAATCTGTTGTTCCTTTCAAATAACGCAGAATGTGCTTGGCAGCAGTGAGATGAGAGTGTCTAGGATCGTGCATGTATCTGCTGAGGAGTCCGACTCCGAAACTGATATCTGGTCTGCTGTTGCATATGTAACGGAGGGTTCCTACTATCTGCTTGAACAATGTTGCATCAACTTTGGCTTCTTCTTGTTGACAAGAGAGTTTCAAATTTACCATGACAGGGATGGATGTGCAGTTACAGTTCTTCAAGTTAAATCTTTCCAAGGTCTCTAAAATATACTTTCGTTGATGTATGAACATTCCATCTCCTGTTTGCATGAATTCCAGTCCGAGGAAGTAGCCTAAGGTGCCAAGATCTGTCATTTCGAATTCAGTCTTCATTTTTGCTTTGAATTCTTCAATCTCCTGTGTGGAGTTTCCTGTAACCAACAAGTCGTCCACGTACAAGCACACTACGAGGGTACCTAGCTGCTCAACAAATTTTACGTAAATTCCATATTCAACAGTACATTTTTTAAAGCCATACCTGATAAGCAGTGCATCAATGTGTTTGTTCCAAGCCCGTGGTGCTTGGCGAAGACCATATAATGCTTTGTTCAGTCTGTACACTTTCAGCTCTTGTTCCCTTTTGACAAAGCCAGGTGGTTGATTTACGTACACTTCTTCTTCGAGAGGGCCATTCAGGAATGCAGATTTGACATCCATTTGGTGAATGGTCCAACCATTGAAGTTGGCTATTGCAACAATGAGCCTCACAGTCTCTAATCTTGCAACAGGGGCATAGACATCAGTGAAATCTATCCCAGGTTTCTGCAAGAAACCTTTTGCAACCAACCTAGCTTTTAACTTTGCAATACTTCCATCCGGTTTGTATTTAGTTTTAAACACCCATTTTACCTCTATGGCTCTCTTGTGTTCAGGCAATTCAACCAACTCCCACGTTCTATTTTTCTCAATAGCTGATAATTCTTCCAACATAGCTTCCCTCCATTGTTTAATCTCAATGGCTTGTTCCCATGTGAGTGTTTCTGCACCTGCCAATAAAGAACAATGGACTAAATCACCTGTATCTGTAACATCACTGTCATTAAACAGTTCATGATCTGCGAGTCTCGTGGAGGGGAATCGCGTTCTCTGTGATCTTCTGGCCTCAGCAGCTTCATTAGTATCAGGCTGTTTGATCTCCTTGGTTTTATCCTCCTCGAGCCAGGTAGTCACCTCAGCACTAGATTGTTCCATATGATTATTCTTTGCATCATACCATCTAGGCACAGCTGACTCATCTATTATCACATCCCTGCTAATTGCGATTTGTTTCTTTACTGGATCATATAACCTGTATGCTCCAGTTGGATGATATCCAATGAGGATAAGAGCTTCACTTCTGTCGTCCAGCTTCTTTCTTTTCTCTTCTGGGATGTGTTTATAGCAAACTGAACCAAAAACTTTCAGGTGTTGCACATCAGGTTTCCTCCCTGACCAAGCCTCTTCTGGTGTGCATGTTGGTAGTGCCTTGGTGGGACTCCTATTCAGCAGGTAGGTAGCAGTCGAGACAGCTTCTCCCCATAGGTAGTTTGGTAGATTTTTCCCTTTGATCATACATCTGGTCATGTCTAAAAGCATGCGGTTTCTTCTTTCTGCTAATCCGTTGTGCTGAGGTGTGTAAGGTGCTGTAACCTCATGTATAATTCCTTTGTCATTGCAAAACTTGTTCATTTCTCCAGAGTTGAACTCGCCTCCACCATCAGTTCTGAGAATTCTAACTTGCTGACCCGATTGTCTCTCAGCCATGAAACAAAATTTAACAAAGTGTGTGTAAGTTTCTTTCTTTTCTCTTAGCAAGTATATCCAAATTTTTCTGGAAAATTCATCTACAAAGAGTAAGAAATACTTGTTACCTCCTAGAGATGGTACGTCAAAAGGGCCACATACATCTGCATGTACCACACTCAACAGCTGTTTTGCTCTCTTGGGTGCGTAACTCTTGAACGATTTTCTGATTTGTTTTCCAGTAACACAACCCTCACAAACTTTGTTTGGTATACCGAATGTAGGAATGCCTCTCACAAGATCTTTATCTCTCAGTTGACATAGGCTTCTAAAATTGAGATGCCCATATCGAAAGTGCCACAACCATTCATTTTCTTCCTTGTCACTTGTTGCAGTCAAACATTGTATCTCTGTTGCATTCAGATTTACTCTGAATGTTCGATTTCGTGCAAGGGGAGCTTTGAGAACCATCCTCTGTCTTTCATCGAATACCTCAATGTGTTTCTGTTGCATCTTCATGGTATAACCCTTTTCTAGAAGTTGGCCGAGACTGAGGAGATTGCTTTTCATCGCTGGTACATATAGAACGTTGTGCATGAATACAGATCTTCCATCTTTGCGAGTGATTAACACTTTGCCTGTGCCTTCAGCTTTAATTGTGCTATTATCTGCAAATCTTACTGTGCTCTTGACACTTGTGTCCAGATCAAGTAACCATTTTCTATTACCTGTCATGTGATTGGAGCAGCCCGTATCCAAATACCACAAAGTTTCTTCCTCTGCATGGCTTGTTTTCCCAGTGAGTGACACGTACTCTGTTTGGTCGGTCTCCTTTGTACCTTTGTTTGTTTTCCACATATCATATTTTCTATCATGTGCACCAATACTCATCAACAAAACGTGATCTGAGTCTGTTTCCAGTTCTTCTTCTTTTACAAGATTTGCTTCATTGCTCTTTTCTTTCTTGTTGTTTTCATTGTGCCAACACTCAGATGAGTAATGACC
The DNA here is from genome assembly GCF_016808095.1 of Vigna angularis. Classification (NCBI taxonomy): domain Eukaryota; kingdom Viridiplantae; phylum Streptophyta; class Magnoliopsida; order Fabales; family Fabaceae; genus Vigna; species Vigna angularis. The sequence goes on from NC_068974.1 coordinate 34,923,359, forward strand.
ATATTTACTGCACGTAAAGCATTGCACATTTCGTTTGTCAACACTCTTTCTGCCTCCTCTTCCTCTGAACTTTCCTCTAGCTTTATTTCCATCTCTGTATTCATTGCTGTTATCATCTTTGGATTGCTCAAAAGTATTCATGAATCTTCCTCCATTTCGGCCTCCACGTCCACCACGTGATCTTCCTCTTCCTCTGCCAGTTCCACGGTTCTTGTAATTTTGATTACTTCTAGCTGAAGCGCTTGATTTGTGTTTTGCGTTGCATTCTGTTCTGATGTTCTTCTTTCTATCAATCGTTGTTCGTGTGCTTCAAGAGAGTTTTGTAGCTCTTCTACTTTCATTTGCTCCAGATCTTTGCTTTCTTCGATGGCTACGACAATATGATCGTACTGAGGCGTTAACGTTCTCAATATCTTTTCAACTATCTTCTTATCTTTTACTACTTTATCACACGCTCTCATTGCATTAACGACCACCTATATTCTGCCGATATAATCTTCGATGGTTTCTTGTTCTCCCATGCTCAAGAGTTCATATTGTCTCTGCAGTGATTGAAGTTTTACCTTCTTTACTCTCCCTGAGTTTCCATATCCGTCTTGTAATATGTCCCAGGCTTCTTTGGCTGTTACTGCTTTAGACACCTTTTGAAATATCGTTGCAGAAATACACTGGTGTAGAAGCATTCGTGCCTTACAATCCAGTCTCTTGTTTTCTTTGTAAGCCTTCTTGACTTCTTCCGTGTCACCTTTTGTAGTTTCTTTAAACCCTTTCTTGACAATTTCATCAACTTCTTGAAATCCCAAGATAGCATCCATCTTTACACACCAATCATCGTAATTCTTCCCGTCGAATACCGGCAAACTGCTCTAGATCATTCCTGCCATCACCTTTCAACGTGAGTCCTTCTTCACCAAACAATTCTTTTGTCTGTTCGACGCTTTCACCAGGTTCAAGAACCTGTAGCTCTGAATACCACTGATAGAGTTGGTGCAGAGTAATATCTTGATAGAAAAACTAATAGCAGTGGAGGTGCAATACAGAGAATGGAGAAACGATTATTTCTCATTAACGTAAAAACCAGTATATATACAGAGTAGTATAACTGTCATTTTGACAGTTACAACAGTTACGTAGTTTAGGTTTACATTTTAACACTTCTCACATTTGATTAAGAGTCATTCGCATCTCCACTTGAGAGAGCCATCCATCAATTTAATGTTAAAATTGTCAAAGTACAAAATGAGAATTTGACACCCTTTTACTAATGGAATTTACAACAAAAAATTCTAATAATAATTAAATTTTAATTTATTGATAAATTTTATCGATAGATTTTATTAATACCGTATTATCAAAAAAAACATATCGTTTTGAGATACGTCAAGGGTGATCCGATTAGATGAAACTGATGATTGTAATACAAAATGAGGTTGAAATATTTTATTTTGTATCAGTTTCCCGAAAGAAAGTTAGAATTGAGTTATGATTTTCACAATAAAACATTTCCATGAGAATATGAGAAAACATATATTTCATCGAATGTATTATATATCTAAGAATATTATAAAAAATGTATAATCCTATAAAGATTTAAAAATGCTTGGCTAGATTTCAACGTTCTTACAAATACTTTATTAATTAAAAGTAATAAAAATAAAAGATAAGAATTGGAATGCAAGTTATAGACTTGTTACAACAAACTTATCTCATTTTTTCTTGTAAATATAATCCTTTTCACTCCTTATCAAACGACTTAAAATTTATTAAATCACGGTATAACTTTTTGCCGGAACAGTAACTAAGAAATATGCTTCTAAAACTCTCAACAAAAATAAAAATATTGCATTTGCAAGTTCACAGTCTTATGAATTAGCTTTTTATTTTTTAAAACACACTTCTTGTAACTAAAATTGCGATAGTGAAAAAAAAGTGTTAAAATTATAAATTTTAGAATATTACCATAGTTCATTATGAAAAATTATGAAAAATCATAAAAATAAAACATGATTTATAAAACTGGATTTTGAGTTTGAAAGTGTTAGGATAAAGAAAAAATTAACCCTGTGCAATATTGATATTAAAAAATACATTTAATTAAATGTCTAAAATGTGATTTTTTTTAATGTTTACTTTTTTCAAAATTAAGAATTAAAGAACGAGTAAAACACTACAAGAATGATTCAAATTACCGACGGTCATAATTCGTCGGTAATGTATAAAATCCGTCGGTAATTAGCATTTACCGACGGTAAATTTTTTTTTCCATTTCCACGAACTCCACCACCAAAACGGCATCACACGAGTAACAAACTAGTTTCCAAAGTATCAAACAACCAATTTATTTTCAATAGTTAAAATTATAGTGAATCATGGAGAGTTTTTCTGCAATTCTCAGATTTGTAAGATAAATGTTTCTAATCGTTTCGATGTGGTGGAAAGAACGGTGGTAGAGGGCAGCGGTGGTGGAGAGAACAGTGGTAGAGGACAGCGGTGGTGGAGGGAAGCGGTGGTGGAGGGCAGCGGCGGGAGGGCAGCGACGGGAGGGCAGTGACGGTGGAGAGCAACGATGATGGAGAGCAGCGGTGGAAAGCAGCGGTGGTGGAGAGCAGCGGTGGTGGAGGGCAACGGTGGTGGAGGGCAGCGGCAGTGGAGGGCAGTGACGGTGGAGATTTCTTTACTGATTGAAATGAGAGGAGAAATACTTCTTTTACCCACATATATTGGCACTGGATGCGAAGCTGGTTTCGAAAAATTCTGATTTTTTACCGATGGCCAAAAGCCTTTGGTAAATCCGTCGGTAATGTCATCCACGAAATAATGAGCGGGAAAAATCCCGCTCTTTTTACCGACGGCCAAAAGCCTTCGGTAAATCCGTCGATAATGCGCATGTCACTTACCGACGGCCTAAAGCCTTCGGTAAATCCGTCGGTAATGCACATAAAAATACCGTCGGTAATTCCGTCGGAAATTAAGATATATCGACAGATATTGATCCGTCGGTAAAAATCCGTCGGTAATATTAATATTTTTTATAGTGAAAGAAACAATTTTTTTTTTTATTTTTGAATATTAGAGTGACATACATTGTTCGTAAGATAATGATTTATTTAAGTGAAAATGTTGATTTTTTTTTAATATTATATTTTTGAATTAATAAAAAAGAAAGGTTCGAATACCAAGACCACACAAGCGTTAACATGAATATTTATATTTATATTTTTTGGATATCAAAGATGCGAACAGCTATACAAACATCAAAAATAAAAAACTAAAAAGATAAAAAATAGAATTTTAAATTATTTAAATCAAATACTAGAAAAACAGTTCATACTTTTAATTTGATGTATTTGACGATTTGGATGATCATACAAATATCGAAAATAAAAGCAGAAAATATATTTTTTTAATTTTTATATAACTTTTTAGGATTTTTATATTTTTAATACACATATATATATATATATATATATATATATATATATATATATATATATATATATATATATATATATATATATATATATTGGTGCACAGACGAAAATAATAGTACTAAATAATTATAAGTGTTGAAGTATGAAAATTGAAGAAAAAAAGTTGTAAAAAAGGAAAATAAGAAAAGGCTCCATATGAGTAGTAAAAATATTGGAGCAATTTAGTAGAATAAAGGGCGTAAGGGAAATGATAGAAAATATCGCAGCCCATAAAATAAAATATTGGAATGGGAAAATAAACGTAGCCAGCCCATGAAATCTAAATAAAAATGAAAAGGAAGGCTGGGAGTGCGGATAGTGAAGCCCTGGTGAGGATATAAAAGAAACTTGGGACCACTTAACTCATTTAACAAGAATCACCTGAAAAATAACTCATGATGTAAAGGTAAAGGGTGTGTAAAAATGAATGAAAGGGAGTGCAGACGACATGAAACAACTATTTTTAATTATTCCGTTATTCTTTTTATTTAATTTTAAAAATAAATTTTATTTATCTGAATGAAATTTAGTGTAAATAACATTCTTAATTATAATAACTTTCATAAGAATCATGTAAAGAAATAAATGATGTGACGATAATGTAAGATTTACCATATAATTTAATCACAATCATAAAAATTATAATAAATTTAGGTTTAAATTTATAGGAAAAAGTATATTTTTTATTTTGTTTATTTTCTTGCCTCATACTCGTTCTGTCTATGTAGCTTTAAACAATTAAATTACTTTTTCAAATTATAAAAACATAAAATTTTGTTTTGTTTTTATCATAATAATGTTTTAAAAAGAAGTAAACCCGTTATTATTATTTTTTTAAAATTTGAGAACTATTTCATCAATTTGAAACTACACTAAAATCAAAATTAACATAAAAGTACATCCATTATTTTTTTTCCCAAAATTATTATTTATAATAATAATACTTATCTAAAAAATTATATCATTAATAATTTTTGTTTGGTTAACCACTTAATCGACGTTCTTCTCGCGACAGATACCAAAACCACTTAATCCACCGTTGTACTCGCAACAGATACCAAAACGCCAGTATTCAAATTGATATTCTAAAAAACACGGTTTTGATTTTTTTAGCACAATATTATTTAAATATCGTTATACAAAATCACATGTACATGGAATAATATGTAAATATGCAAAATTTTAATAAATACGATTAAAGATAATTCAGAACTTAATAATATGTTTTAAGTGTACATGACTTTAATATTTTTCTTTGAAATGCTAAAAATATTAATAGGAAATGATAAAAAGACAATGAAACTAGAATTCAATAAAAAAATTATATTAAAAGTGGTCATAAATAATCCTTTATTTATTAACGAAAATATAAAGTATTTGTTTCTCCGACATGTTATCGTTTTCTATTAGTAATATTATATTTATGCTTAATTTTTTTCAATAAAGCTTAAAGTGATAACTTGTACACGATAATATTATTAATCTAAATAAAGTATACAAATATTTCTCAACAACCCTTGTCTTTTTAACTGATTTTGTACAATATTTCTTAAAATGTACACTGCAAGACATCACTTCTTCATCTTCACGACAACGAGTTACTTCTAAGACAGTTTTGTGAATTTGATTGATTACTTGGAAACTAAAAAAAAAATGCAATATTAATATTTATTAAAAGATAAAAAATATTGTGGATATTATATATTAATTTAAAATGAAAAAAATTAGATGCAGCATTTCCACTTAACATTCTTTAACTCTGCAGTGGGGTTGTCAAACAAAGCTCTAAAAACGGACTTTCCAGTCCATACTCTGCAAACCCAAAAGCTGTCTCTGACTGTGTCTCGATGGCAGCGTCGCGAATCGTAGCCCATCCACCGCCCTATCTCCACCGCCAGTGTTCGCCGTCAGACGCCGTGTCGTTCACCAACCCCACGCTTCACGCGAAACGGTACCGTAACCTCAGCATTCGTTCTTCTCTTCACGAGGGGAAGCAGAAGAAGAACGATCTCGCTGATAAACCTCACTCAGTCGAATTGCGAACCAGCCCCAACGACGTCCGCGATCCGCTCGTTCTTCCGCGTACCTATTTATAATCTATTCCATGCTTTCTCTTTTTCTTTTTTCTATCTTTCTGGTAGCTATTACTATTGACGATTTTCGCGATTCAATTTTCAGGGCCTTTATCTGCTTCAGTTTCTGACGGTTCTGGCCTTCGTGTGGCATATCAGGTGTTTGCTTGCTTGTCACATTGCATGATTATTAGTGGAATTTTTTTTGTCTGTTTACGCGAACTAGCAATTCTTACATAATTCACTGTATACAAGCACAATCATCAAAATAGCGATAAAATAGACGGTGGATCTTGTTTTAAAACAATTAATTGACATTACTTTCTTGAGGTTTATTACTAGGTGTGGCTGTGCTCATGCATGAATTACTTTATACTCTCAATTGTATGAGTGACAGGAGCTAATTGTATATAGAGTTTATCGTTGGTGTTGACAATCATACTATATATGGTAGTTTATGACTGAATTAGGGTTTAATTCGGTGTATTGTAATTGAAGTCTAACATCCATTGTTTATGATTTCATATAGCTAAATTCTGCTATTTCAGGGGGTTCATGGTGCGTACAGTGAATCAGCAGCACATAAGGCCTACCCAAATTGTGAAGCTGTGCCGTGTGAACAATTTGAAACCACTTTTGATGTAAAGTATTGTTACCCTTTCCACTTGATCTGTTATCTGTTTTTTATGTTTCTTTATTGGTTTCCCCTGTTTTCTTCATGGAATTCATCTTAAAGTTTTTGTCCAGACAAATTTAACTCTTATTGTTTTCCATAACTGCCCGAACCACTTAAAATTCAAAATCAAACGTTCCAGTTCTTAGCTCTTAGTCTTATATTCTTGTTTTTTTGTTATCTAGGTAACCTTTTTGTATAGACATTTTCGAAGAGGTCTAATCACATTGTTTCTCTCATTTTGGGTTTTCTGTTTTAGGCTGTTGAAAGGTGGATTGTGGACAGAGCAGTTTTGCCAATTGAGAATTCTTTAGGAGGGAGTATCCATCGAAATTATGACCTTTTACTCCGCCATAGTTTACACATAGTAGGAGAAGTAAAATATGCTGTCCGTCACTGTTTGATGGCCAACCATGGTGTTAAACTTGAGGATTTGAACCGGGTTCTAAGTCATCCACAGGTTTGACTCTAACATTTTAAAGCCTTACATTCTTCCAATGACAAACGTGTCCCAGACTGACACTTTTTCAGGCTCTAGCTCAATGTGAGAACACACTGACAAAATTGGGATTGGTGCGAGAAGCAGTTGATGATACAGCTGGTGCTGCTAAGGTAAGTGTAGAACTATTGAAAGGTGTCGAAAGACAAAAAATTACATTCATGAGACATTGAAACCACGAGTCTGAACTACACCAGATTGATATCAATGGCAGTAAATACAAATAATTTAAGGATTTTCGCTCCTATATTCTTGATATGATATTCATATAAATCAAATTCTAATGAATCTAATTCTAATAAAATATGTCTATAATTAGAAAGATACTAAATATATAAGTACACGAATCATAAGATATAAAATAAGAGTAAATTCTAAGAATTTGTTTGCTAAAGCTGTGGTTGATAAGCTAGCTGGTAGTTGCTATAAGCTCTTGGCTTATAAGTTCCTAGTTGCTTTGGTAGAGTCTATTGAATTAGAAGTGTTTGATAAACTAAACGATAAATAAATGCTTATTAAACTGTTTAGTACTTTTATTTGTTTTTTGAAAGTTGTATATGTTTTTTTTTTATTTGAATAAGTCATTTTGTTTAAATGAACTTAATGAGTATTAATCAAATTTAATTTTTATTTATTTTTTTAAAAATTATATATTTTTATTTTTTAAATTTAAATTACCGTTACATTGAATTTCTCTCTTATTATTTTCACATTGCATCATGTAATTAAACATTTATTTATTTAATTTGTAATGTTAAGTCTTTTTTAATTTGAACTGCATAAAAAATTAAAAAACTAACCCTACAAATATTGAAAATAGTACACTAGTTAATTGTGTCTATAAGACTGAAATAAGTAATAATAGTTAAAGCGAACTTAAAAATAATAAGGAAGTGTATTAAGATATAAGGGAGTAGTGGAAGAAAATTAATTAAGCTAAAAGATGGAAGTTTTCTGGAGTAGCTTATAAGAAACTCCTAAAATAAGCTACTTTGAGGGATTTCCAAAACCCTTAGTCGGTCAAACTAGCTTATATTCTAGTAGCTAGCTTATTGGTCTTAACAAACACACTTTAAGAGATCAATTAGGATGCTCTACCATATTCGAAGATAAAAAAAATGATATTATAAGATATTTATCATATGTTGTAATAAAAGATATGTAGCTGGCGTAATTTCTTGTGTTTCTGTTGATCAATGGTTATGCTTAAATTTCTGTACTACAAAGAGTTTGGCATCATTGGAACCATTCCCACTTTTCTAGGAAACATGCTTATTTCCTTTAGATTTGAGAGCATTTTGTATATTTAGACCCTATCCAAACATGTAGAATCTTTTCCCCCCAAGATTTCACTGAAAACGACTCTGGCAAGATCCGTAATCAGTGATACTGTGGTGTGATATTCTTAGGTTATTGTGTAAGGGATCACCATAAAATTAAAAGAGAGAAGTAAAATAAAATCTTTTTCCATTGTTTTGAAAACTAAGGAAAAAAGTTATTTAAGATCACGTAAAAAATTCCAGTTATACTTTATTTTATCTGAAGATGTTTTGTTTTTAAATTTGCATTTAAAACCCAAAGCCAAAAACTTGCAACCATCCCAAACAGAGGCCTTAGTTATAAGTAGGTCATCTTTGGTCAAATTCTAATCTGCTGAGAATTTTGGCATATTCTTGTCATCTTCTGAATACATGATTAGATGTTGTGCCTTGGGCATTGGATTGAGATTCAATTTGTAGTGCTACTACCCACTTATTTTTCAGTATCACTTATCCTAACATTGTTATTGTAGCAAGTTGCCTTGCTCGGACTACAAGATGCAGGAGCAGTTGCTAGTTCTTCTGCTGCAAAGATCTATGGGTTGAATATACTTGCTGAAGACATTCAGGTCTGGGTTCATGGTATCAGTATTTTAACCTGTTGTTGGATGTTTCGGTTCATAGTAGATTTCACTGCTAATAGGTTTGCATTTGCAGGATGATAGTGATAATGTCACTCGATTTTTAATGTTAGCGCGAGAACCTATAATTCCAGGCACTGATAGGCCATTTAAGGTACCCAGAACAAATAGAAGAAATTATTGAATAGAACACATCATATTTCTTCGGATTCCTACATTGATTGGTTTTATGCGTACTAATCAATATTAAATATTGCTATTGATTTTGTCAGACAAGCATAGTTTTTTCTTTAGAAGAAGGCCCTGGGGTTCTTTTCAAGGCCCTTGCTGTTTTTGCATTGCGTCAGGTTAACCTCACAAAGGTTTGTTGTCTCTCTCTTGGCATCACCTGTTATATCTTTTGAGGAGGTTAGCAAGCTTGCCTTTTAGGCCTTTCCAGTTATGTAGTTCATTTGTTTTTCGAACAGATTGAAAGCCGACCTCTGCGAAACCAACCTCTACGAGCATCAGATGATAGCAGCAATTCCAAGTATAATTACTGAAAGTCATAGCTATCTTTTTCTGAACTCTAATACATTCATCATTTAAACTAATTAGTTAAAAACTTAAAATCATTATTTGTGTTGTCTTAAAAAAAGGTATATAGTTAGTGATTATTATGACCGTAGTTCTTATCTTATACAGGTACTTTGATTATCTTTTTTATGTTGATTTTGAAGAATCAATGGCTAATCAGAATGCACAAAATGCCCTAAGACATCTAAAGGTGTGCTTTAATTTAATCCTTTAAAGTATATTGAAAGTATTACTGAGTAGATATTCTAAAACCGATACACATGACAGGAATTTGCTACATTCTTGCGAGTGCTAGGGAGCTATCCAGTGGACACTAGCTCGACGTGAATAATTTCCAAAAGAGGTGAGTGCCATATATCTGAATAATTTTCTGAGATTAGCTTGATTAGTTTACTGAATGTAAATGACCTCCAATTTTGAAACTTCTGGTATACCTTGATTTTTATTGCAAACTGCGCGAGCTTTATTCACCATTGCTCCGAACAACTAATCCTTACAGTTTAAAAATGTCATACATGAACTTGATAAATTGTCTCGGTTCCTTGGTTCCGTAATAACACTGCGTCCTCCGTTTTGCCAGAAAAAGAAAAGATATCCTATGTAAAGAATAATTTTTTTTTCCTGATAGATGTTTCTCATTGTTAAAATTGGATGAGTAACGTGTTGTTGCCAATAGATTACTGCTTTTGTTGGGAATAAAATCTGGATATTTGAATGGGTTTAGCATGTTTGTTTACTCAAATGTATCGCTAATGATTGCCATTTTATTCTGCACCTTTTATTTAATTAATTTTTTACGCTTTTGCTGTATGCTTTTGGTGATGCAGGACTGCAGAATAGGGTTGCTTTTGCGTGCGATGTGGTACTTCCAGTGGTCAAATCATGTTAATGGATATACAGAGTTTAGATTGCTTCATAGTATATATGAACAGAAAATTGTATCAAATGTACAAACTTTTTAAATTTTGACGGGCTTCCCCTACCCTGCCCGCTATCTATGTTCTCAGAGCTAGCTACAATGAATAGTCATGTTTTTTTTTTCTTACACTTTAAATGTTAGTTAAAATATTTTTTTTTCCCTTTACCAATTGTCCCTGAGAAGTTTGCACATGTACTGGCTCTGATATACTTGAATCAAAATAGAATGGACCTAGGGTATGGACAATGGATAAAAAATACAATTATCGTACAGTACATACGTTCTCTTTTCTAATCAAATGTAAAATTTTACTTTGCTAATTTGAATTTAAAAATGGAAAATGTTAGTTTTTTTTATTGCTAAACAAAATTTATTACTTTTCTCATTGCAGATAAGAAATTGAGGATAAAAAACATGAAAAATTCGGTTTGATAACTTTGTTTCAGATATAACTCATTATCATAATTTGATAAATAATTAAATGATTATCAAAAATCAATATCGAATGCTATATCAATACTCGCAAGAGACATTACTTATTACTCACTATCAGGTAACAACTAAATCAATCAAATACTTAATTAATTCTCAGTTGATTTAAAGATAGTCATATTTAAGATGATAAGTTTAAGAGCTTAGTCTCTTTAATACTCCAGGTTATTGAATGCTATATCAATACTCGAAAGAGACATATTACTTATTACTCAGTAATTGATAACAACCAAATCAATCAAATACTTAAGTAATTTTCAGTTTATTTTAAGATAGTCATTTTTAAGATGATAAGTATAAGACCTTAAGGTTACAAGTTTCTTTTTAATACTCCAGGTTATTAGAATAAATAACATATTTTCCTGCTTTAAAACATATTTTTGGGTCAATTGAAAAATTAATAAAGTGAGAGTCATTTAAATCTTGTGTCAAAATAAAAATTGCAAATAAGACTTAAAAATGATGTGATAAATTGATGATAACAGCTGGAAATATGATCTCACTAATGTTAATGGTTGAAATACTCATACATCAGTATCACTAACTTCTCCATTACATTCTAATTGCAATAAGTATTCGGTTTCAATGATCCATATGCACCGTCATCTTTGTACTTACCGCCCAAGCAACACCCATTTGCTTCAAATGGCTCAAATAGACTCAGCAATGTTGGAATAGTGTTCACGTATAGCAGCAAACTCACGTGAAAAAGAGATTGATTAACTTAAAAGCAACACTTAGTTGCTTCAGCTTGACGTGCATCCATTTTCTTTGGACGTAAATCTAAACGTACAGTAAACCATAGTCGCCTCATCAAAGAAATTCAAAGTTGTGGTTCAATCGAATTCACACTTCTCATAAATCAAGATATAGAGGAAGCTCAAACTTAAATTCAAGACACCGAGTACCAAATAAGACAGATTTTAATGTGGAACATGTTATTCTCAATGTCTTGCCATTAGATCTCTGATCAAGGCCAGGATCTCACCTCGCATGCTGGCCACAGCAGAAGAAGTAACCTGTTCCTTCACAGCAGAAAACCACATATCATTCCTATGTGTATTCTTATGATTTGCATGCCAGTTGCATATTGTTCTTGCTGTGGCTGTCACATATAAACCACAATCATAGCCATTATCTTGCAAGGGTGAATCAGTGCATTCCTGAAAGCTAACCTCAGAAGCTGATGCAGAGGATCCCATGTATCCAGCAACAGCTTTATAGAGTTTTTTGGCAGGTGCTGCATTCATACCTCTGCAACTATCATGGTGAACAAACACATTAGTATTGCGGCAATATGCAACTAAGCTCCAATGAGAACCACCTTCAGCTCTGTCAACATCATCATTGTCATTGATGGGGAATATAACCAGCGCCTTATCAAGCAAATGAAGAGGTTCTATGAAATCACCAAGAGAGTCAACCACAGGACATTGCATTATCCAAAATGCAATGGATGGTGGAACCAGCAGCATATCCTGAGAGGAATGGCTTGAAGAAAGATAACTGAAATAAAACTCAATAATCCTATCATTCAAATAATATGGACCACTAAGGATTTCAAGATCGGATTGCCTAAGCACCACATCATTGTAGCTGAGAATCTTCTCATCTGTTCGTGATTTCTTCATCCCAGTATGAAGGCTAGTCTGGTGAAAATAAATTAAGACAAGTCTAAGTCAAATTATCACCTACAATTTCCAAAGGAAAAGAAAAGGAACGCGGACATAGAACTAGTACTTTGTGCTATTTCATGGTCTAGTTTAGGCAACAACATGCAATACCTTCTGAAGGCAACACATCCTATAATTGTGAGAAAAATAAATAAATAATCTATTATTGCTTGGGGTTCTTCTACACATCCCCTAAACACTACACTGAATAATACGAATATATTATTTAGTATAAATCTAAGTTGTCAAATTTTTGTTTAAGTTGAAAGATGTTTCTCAAGACATCAGAATTTCTGATGGTAAAACTAAATTACTCGAATCATCAACAGCAGCAAAAAAACAAAAACAAATTCAAGAACAATTTGATAAGATAAATTCATCAAGTCCCGCATAGGAAGTATTCAAATCAATAGATGTGTTTAGGCTTAAACTTTCATTGTGATGCAATTTGATTGAGTGAATGATGGTTTAAACAGTTTATACATTAATTGGGTCAAGAGATGAGTAATCTTATTTCTGGTTATTAAAACTTATCTTAATTTATTGTCATTTGAAATTGGGAAAAGAAATTTGGGGGCAAACGATTAAACTCCAAGTTCAAATAATGAGAGAAAACCTTGGTTTTTTTTTGTTATATATGAAACCTAATCTTGCAGTAACATTGGAATTTGAGTTGGAACACATTGGAATAAATGAGAAAATAATGAAAAGAAAGAGAGAATGCAAGAATCAATTAAACCTATACCAGATAATGACTCACGGTTGTAGAGATTGCGTCAGAAGAGGTGAACGAGCGATGCTACTGCTTCAGAGAAAATAGAAAGGTGAGAGTACTATTTAGAGCATGTAAGTGTCAAACAGTGCTGCTTTTGGACATGAAAAGTTAATTTTCTTCTGCATTCTCTTTACATTCATGGGTGCAAGATATTAACATGAACAAAGTTTTATAAAATAAAATTTTAAAAACTATAAATTATATTTGCAACTTCAAAAATTTAAATGATAAAATTTAATAAATATAATTTTATTTTAGTTATAATTTTTTTTCAATTATGGTAAAGATGAAAAGGCACTATTTGTATTCTATTACACATTGTTAAAAAAATAACAATAAACTTACTTCTCTACTATTTATATAATTTTCTATCCATTTATACTTTTTATGTTATTTTGGATATTTTTTCTGTCTATTTTTCCTTGTTTTTCATATTTTTCTAGCTCATTTTCATATTTTTTTTAATTAATTTTATTTTTTTCTATAAATTTTCTCACTGATTTGTCTTTATTCCTCCAAATCATTTTTTTTTATTTCTTCACTTGCTCGATTTCTTCAGTAACCAATAACTTATAATAGTTAATTTAAAAATTATGTTTTTTTATTTAGTATGTATATTTTTTAAAAAATAAGTTTTAAAATTTTAAATTATATTTAAATGTTAACATGTAATTCAATGTTTCACATGGTTTTGAATCTTAAGTATTAATTAATTGACGATCATGCTCATACTCTTACCAACTATGAAATTTATATTTAACATCATATGAAAGTCTAAGACTCAATACAAGACTTAGAAGACAAGTGACAAAAGCAAAAGCTAAATTATTCTAAAAATCTTTATAAAAGATGGTGACTAATAAAAGATGGTGACTAATATAAGATGGTGACTAATATAACGAAAATGCAATTACATGATAGGCTCAACATGTGAAGACTCATGTGAAAGAAATGTTATTTACATGTATTGTTGCTTGGAATGGAATAAAAAGATTAAAATGATTAGACTTTGAAAGATCCACAAACAAGTTGTTGTTTTTTTTTTTAATAAAAGAAGTATAAATAATTTGAATATGAAATGAATATAAAGGTGTTTAATTAATGTTTGAGGTGAGATAAAGTTCTTGCTATGACTATTGATGGTATCGATAATTTTCTCAGAGCCTATTCAATCTTATTTTTGCTGTTTAATATTTTTTTTCCTTCAAATTACTTAATAAATAGTAAAATTTTGTTCTAAATTTCTAGAAAAATGATTATATATATATATGTGTGTTTTCTTTTTTTTTACATTTAATATCTATAATTTTTAACATTATATTATGTTTTAACTTGTCGACTCAAATAACTTGAATAAAGTATTTAATTTATTAGATAAATAATATAAAAATATTATTAAATAGTTAAAATATAAAAGAAAAGTTGTTTGTTAAAGATTTGGAATTTATTTAGTTCTTTCGTATAAAGTTAGTATATAATAATAATATATTATTATTATTTACTATTAATATTATTATGTTTATTATTTTGTATTTGCATATAACTTTTAAGTTTATAAAATGGAAGTAGTAGAAGCACTAATATTGAAGTTTTCTCTGAATTTTATATTTTACATCACAAGTTCAAATGTGAGCAATGTGAATGCTCCATTAACGCAGAGAGAGAAACAGAAAGATTGTTGAAGATAATGGGGAGGTGTAGGGTATTTTTGGAATAAAAGAAAATAGTGGGGAGGTGTAGAGTATTTTTGGAATAAAAGAAAAAAGTGGGGAGGTGCAGGAGCACCTAGGTGGTGGAGGGAGCAACACCCTTTCTACTATCACGCACCAAATGTCTATACCTCGGCGTGAAGGGAGTGTGTTGGAAGTCCCACATCGACTAAAGATAATGTCAAATTATAATATATAAGTGGGGTGTAAACCTCACCTTACAAGCCAGTTTGTAGAATTGAGTTAGGCTTAAAGTCCACTTTTAATATGGTATCAAAGACATGGTTAGAGTCTATCCTAGCGAGTTCTAAGTGAGCATTTCTGTTTGTCGGACCACTATCAGACTACCCATTAATAAGTGAGGTGCAAACCTCACCTTACAAGTCGGTTTTGTGGGGTTGAGTTAGGCTTAAAACCCACTTTCTAATATCAATATTTTTATTTTTCAATTATGCAAGTTTTATAGTTCGTTATAAAAACATAATTCTCTCAATTTCATATAGGTTCTTATTTGTTTATATAATTCTCATCACTGATATATAGTTCGTTTCAATACTTGAGTAACTTTATTATTACTTGAGTATCATTTAATCAATAAGAGAAAAAAAATGTCTTCAAATATTTAAAACTAGAGTTTTGAGTTATTACACTAGTCCGAAATAAGTCTTACACTAGAATAGACAAAAGCCAATGTTAGAAATGACTGGTGACAATGTTGTAAATAAATGTTCAAGTTAGACATCAAAAATGTCAAATTTTCGACCTTAAAAAGGCGTAAAACGTCGAAAAGCTCAATTTTTTATATTAATTAACGTTACAAATTCACTTTTTCGATGTTGTATAATTGCATGAATCATTACAACCTGAATAGAAATGACCCTTAGGCTGCCAAATTATGAATTAGACATCGGAAACCTCATTTTGATGCTAATTAACATTGGAATTTCATTTTTTTGACATTATATGTCCTATAAATTAGGTGAATTCATTAAAATGTTTGGCGCGTAGGTGTAAAATTTACTCACATAAGACATCTGATAACCTAGATTTAGACGTCAAAAACCTATAAGATGTCAGATTCTACATTTTCCGACGTCATACGACCTGTAAAAATTTTATAAAACAAAAACCACTCACATTATTTCCTTACCCTTTCACTTCTACTTCAACCAACATCTTGGTTGACTAGTGTAAGGAAGAACAAAGGTTAGTTTCATGTCACTTACCTCTAGCTAAAGTGTTTTTGTTGCTTTAGTTGAGATATTTCATTAGTTTTGATCGGCTTATATCATTTTTTCATTTAGCATTAACGTCCTATTGCATTTGTACATGAGTTCAAACTCCACCACTTCCAAGTGAACTAACAACTTCATTCACCAGTACAAGGAAGAACAAAGGTCAGTTTTGGGTTATTTATCATAAATGTACGTGTTTACGCTACCTTGGTTACGATATTGTGTGTTTTAATGGATTCATTTCGTGTTTTCATACTCCATTGAAGGTCTACTACAACGAACAACAATGTCGGGAAGTTCTCCCCTCTCCATTGTTACCAACGACTCCCTTTTGTCAAGGTTAGTTTCTTGGTTTTGATATACATTATAATATACTGATATATTATTCGATGCATGATTTTTAGTTTCCCTTATTGTACTTTGTAGGTTATTTACTGTATCTGTTATTGATTTTTGTATGTTTCTTGCAAGTTGGATAATTTTTTTAATGTGATTTTTAGTATTTTATTTTTTATTCACTTTTTAAAAATAGTATGGATCGAAACTAGATAAACGAATGTTGTATGAGTCAAGAATATGAAAAAAGAGTTTTCAAGTTCTTACAATATGTTCAAGAACACGCAAACTTTTGTGAATGAGAGATATTTATGTCTTTGTGTTCATTGTCTTAATCAAATATCTCAATACTTGGGCAACATGCATGATCATATATTCATCTATGATATAATGAGGAGTTATACAGTTTGGTATAATCTATTTTTTAGATTTTTTATTTTAATTTAATTAAGTTTTAAATCTCTAATAAATTATTTTTAGAACCAAAATATTTTATATTTTTCAATAAGTTTATTCGTTAAGAGATAATATGACATTTTTTTTTGCATATTATATATCGTATTAATGAATGTGAAATGATTTTGTGATTAATAAAATAATATTATTGTTCTTACAAAATCAACTATATTTTTTTTAAAACTCCAACTCTAACTACTCGAAACCTCCATCTCTCTCTCTCTCTCTCTCTGAATCCTCCAAGCTAACACTAAGAGATACTTGTCCTCTTTAAGACTATTCATCCTTTTCTAATCGGACAAGAATTATGTATGTACTTAAGTCAACCAAATGCATAAGAAGGTAATAAATGATATAATTATGGAACATAATTAATATATTTCATATAATATTTTTTTTATACAATATTTATGGTTTTTATTTTTTACCTAAATGAGTTTGACTCAAATAACTAATTACCTTAATTAGTCTTTGGTTAACTGGTTTGTTTAACCATACCTTAATCACAATCTTTAAGCTAGTTAACTCAATCAGCACTTTTCATTTATTGATTTTCATTGATCCACATGTATTTGGCCAAGTTGTTATGATGTGAGATCATAACATGAAGATCAAGTAAATCTAGACACGGGTGACCAATCCATATTCGGACATGTGAGGAACGCTATCATGATTAGACGACATGTATTAAACCAAACATCTTTACACTACAACCATACTATAAGAGTTGATAACTCGATATCTTTATATATATATATATATATATATATATATATATATATATATATATATATATATATATATATATATATATATATATATATATATATATATATATATATATATATATATATATATATATATATATATATATATATATATATATATATATATATATATATATATATATATACTATATAAAATTATAAATATACATGTTATTTTATATTAATACACTCATATATTTAGTGAAGACAAAAAATTTACATTTACCAAGAATTCAAAATTTAATTAAACTTTTATGTTTACATATTCATGTAAATACTAAGTACAAGTATATTTAATGAGATATTTTTATTAATATAACATTTTAATATAAATATCACAAACAAAGGTATCTTAAAAAATTTATATTTACAGTACCATATTATTACCTTTATTCATAAGAAAAAATATAAGCAAATTTTGGTTATATATACTGTTATATGTAGACTTTGTTACACCAATTTTCCCTCTCTTCCTTTTTTTTACTCCAAAACAATAAATTTCTGATTATGGTCATAATAAGCCTTAAATGTTGGCTCAAACCTCCAAATTGTTAGGTCTTTCCTCTTAAGTTTTATCTAACTTTAATAATAACTAATAAATTATATTATAGGTTGAATACGAGATAGTATTAGAGTTTATAATAATAATAATTATTGAGTGTGTGGGAAGTAAACATTCCTTTCACTTGAAGTTCAATTAAAGTTAAACAATGTTTTTAATATGTTTTATGATAAGAAAAATAAATATTTGTTTAGTACTATAGACACAAAATCAGAAAAAATAATGAACATTGCTTAAATAGATCCATCTATTGTAATTAGTTTACTAAAACAGTTACAAATTAATAACTAAATAATGAAATGTAACATTTTTTATTCTCAAGTAATTTTACATAATTAAATTGTATTATTTAACATTGTGGTTTTTATAAAGTTTTATTAGCTTAATGCAATAAAAGAAATTTGAAAATAAAAGTTAAACTAAACGTATTAATAATAATTTAAGACACAATTATTTTTTTAGTTTCTCAAACTAAACTATTTGTAGCTGATGTTGATCAATAGTAATTCATACACCAGTTTCTTGATGTTCACCATCATACAATATAAAAAAAAATTGTTTATAGCATTCAAAATTTTGTGAGTAAAATATATAAATACATGAATGAGTCTGCTCCCAATTGCACCTATGGTTAAAAAGCCAGGTTTACTTTTCTACATTAAGGGTACACTTATTTCTACTTAATTCTCCTAAATACAAAAAGAAATTACAATAGTTTTATACTTATTTTAAATATATCAGTGAAAACAGAATGTATGTTAACCGATAATAGAAATAATTAAATTATTATAATTTTTATTATTATTAAAATTATAATTTTTTTTATTGTGAATATTTTTTTATTTATTTTATATATAATTTTTTAATTAAAAAATAATTAAATTTAAAAATTTGATCAAATTAAAAAAGGAAACAATTAAATTTTAAAAAAAGTCAATAAAATTAATAAAATAATTATTTTAATTGAAAAACAAAAAAACATTATATATATATATATATATATATATAAGTCTATTCATTGATTAAAATGCTTATACATAATTTAAAAATAATTATTACAATAGTGAACTATAACACTGTAGGAGAAGCTATTGTCAAATGATGGTTTAAGAAAATGCTATTATTAATATAATTCAGTTAAATTCAATTTTTTATTATAATAAACACTTATCATTGAGTTAAGTAAAATAAAATAAAATAAACACTTGTCACTGACTGAAGTAAAATATAATAAACACCATAAGGATAAAAAGAAATTCAACTATAGAAAAGCACGTGCACTTTCTTACTTAAGACATAAAAGAGGCAATTGCACTTAGGAATTATAAGCCGAAAGCTATGTTTTCATTTTGGCGAATAAGATTCAGTGGGACTAATGTGAATTTTTCATTTCTAATGCAGTGGCAGTTGCCAAAGGGAAACTGAAACAGAGTGGTTCGCTCTAACAAACCAACACAGCACGCTTCAAATTCAAACAAACAAAACCAAACATATAACAAAACGGTTTTCTCAGATCCAGAGTCGAACTTCCATTGCCGGGAAAATGAATCAGTTCGTAGAAAACTTACCGCCAATGGATCTGATGCGTTCGGAGATGATGACCTTCGTTCAGCTCATCATCCCCGCAGAGTCCTCGCACCGCGCCATCACCTATTTAGGCGAACTCGGCCTCATCCAATTTCGAGACGTAACTCTCTCTGAGATCCAACCTTTCTTCAATTCTTTCAAATTTTTTTCTCATTTTGTGCGCCTCTTGTTTTTTGTTCTGCGGAAACATGTTTCTCTGCATTAGTTTGGTGTTTGTGAGTGCATGAAGGTTTGGCGCGTTTTCCGTTAATGCGCGACATTGTTTTCGTGTGTTGAGTTTTTGGAATCTGGAGCAACTGAGCGGATTTGTTTGAACGCTTTGTTCTCTTTTTAATTTGTTTTGTGGCTGATTTGGATATGGATGCATGCACAAATAGATAGTTTAGATGAAATATGATTTAACGTTGAAGAATAGATTTTGTATTTTGTCGAATCAAATTATGATTTGAGAGATTTGTTGATGAAAATTTAGTTGCATTGTTAGTCATGTTTAATTTTGTGTTTAAAACTTAGGCATCTATGATTGGGTTCCTCTAAGGATAAGTTGAGTTACTGAAGTAACGGAAAATAGTAATAGAAGTGGGACTTAAAATTTTCTATTGCCTGTCTTGTATTGATACGGATGATGGTTTCTTTTGAATTCTTCCTTCCAAATAAGATTGCTGCTCTCTTATCGCAGTCTTATATTGTTCTGTGCTGCATATAAATTTATGTTCAGAAGGCTAAATTTAGAAACTTGATTTTTGGTTTCTTTTTTTACTTTTTCCTCCAATGACTTTAATGGTGAATTCTATTAATGAATGGTTCATTATGTCCGTAGTAGTGTTAGATAACTATAAACGGGTGATCTAGTGCACGAGGCTCTCACCTAATAGGGTTTGGGGTATGCGCAGGCAGATCATAAACTGAGGCTAATCCCGTGATCATCAAGTCACATGCAAAAATATTACTGTTGCACCGAGGCTTACTCTTGTATTAAAGAGCCATACTGTTTAAAATAGTTATTCATTACTATTTGAAGTATTTTGTGGTATAAGAAGGGCTCTCCTTAGAAGTTGTTTCTTACCATGGGAGAATCTCTGTATGTGTAGAGAATTGTTGGTCTTTCAGGTCAAGTTTCTGGATATGTGAAAACTTTGATATTAACGTTCAATCATGGTCTATTTTCCCATACATTTTTGAATGGACAAACTAAAAGTGGTGAAGTTATTTAAATTTTCAATTATTTATCTTCTTCGCAATATCATATATTCCTGTATCCTATTACAAATGATATTTTGGATGGGAACTTTTAGGTGTGTGTGCTAGGAAATCTTCAAAGTTGATTTTACTTTTTCCTCTGCTGCCATGTATTCTAAAATTTCAGTTTTAGAATTCTTCTGATATTAATCATTGCATTACTTATGGATTTTGTTTTCTCATTTGTAGTTAAATGCTGAAAAAAGCCCCTTCCAGAGAACATTTGTTAACCAGGTAGTCTACACTGTGCTAATTATTAGAAATTCTATTGCATTTTGAATTCCCTTAATTTTGTCAACTTTTGGAGTGGTAACTCATTAGTATTATTTTTTGAGGTTAGAACTTTGTCTCGTATGGGACCAGATATTATGAAGCTATGCTTTCCATTTTCCAGTTAGAAAAGAAAGGAAATGTCTTCTAATTACCTAGTTTATTTCATGTTAATCAGAGTATTATTTCAAAAATATCCAGATTTCATATTAAAATAAGGTAGAAACTTGGTCAAACTTTTGGAAATAATTTATTTTTTGTTTTCCCTTTATTTTTCTAGAACTAAACTGAATTTTTGGCTTATAAAATATTTTCATTGTTTAAATAATTGGGATTAGGATAGAGGATGTGAAAAGAGATATAAAAGAGAGTACGGAATATGTTCTCCAATGTATATTGATGTGATATGCGACTCAAAAGACAAGGTAAATAATCTTTATATACTTGACCCATAATCCTTATAAATATTGAAACAGATAATGAAATATGGAACCATTATAAGAGATCATCAATGATATTTTAAAATATTCGAAGGACTTTAAAAGGATATATTATGAGATTTGTAGATATTCTAACAGACAGATTAGCTTTTCATATATTCTTTGAATATTGGTATCTGTCTCCAGGGTCGGATTGTTGTAATATTCTTCAAATATATATTTTTTGTTTACCAATATTAACTGCATTTTGCTTGACAGGTAAAGCGATGTGCAGAAATGTCAAGAAAGCTAAGATTCTTCAAGGATCAAATCAATAAAGCTGGTCTAATGTCTTCTCCTTCGGTCTTGCAAGCAGATATTCATCTGGAGGATTTAGAGGTCCTTCTCTATTGCACTGGTTTTCCTCCATCGAATGTGAACACTGTCTGTAGGGTGTGCTCGATATATGCATATTGTCTGGTTGCCATCAATAACATGATAAAACTTAAGTTGGTTGTCTGCAATTTTAAAACTTTTGGTGGGTGGTTATCACTTATCACTATTGAATCTGACACTGTGAGTTCTGTTGGATTTCTCTTTAAACAGATTCAACTTGCTGAGCATGAACATGAGCTAATTGAAATGAACTCTAACAGTGAGAAACTTCGGCAATCATATAATGAACTGCTGGAGTTCAAGATTGTATTAGAAAAGGTATGATAGATATTTCTATAAGCACATTCTCTTTTAAAGTACGGGAAGTTTTGATACACTAATTGTGATTTTATGTTACAAAGTTTTTCCTGCTTGAATGTAACAAAAAACTAGTTGTTAGAGATATTTTTTACTGATAAGCTTTTCTATTATACTTCTGATTTTAATGTATTCGGTCAAATGTCGCTTATATTTTACTCTGAACTATGGATGTAATTCTGTTCTTTTTATTAGTGAATACATCCTACCTACTCTCTCATTTATGTAAGATATATAATACCGTGCACATGTTTCAGGCATGTAGTTTTCTTGTTTCAAGCCATGGTGCTGTCATTTCAGAAGAGCGAGAATTGGAGGAGAATGTTTTCTCAAAGGGAAACTATGTCGAGACACCATTTTTATATCAACAGGTTCCTTGTAACATGTCTTATTACTGTGGATATCTTTCTACTCTATAAAGTGTAAATTCTGTTACTAGTTTTTTTTTTTTTCAGTTTTGTCTTGTGATGTAAGTGAGTTATAAATGGTTTATTTTACAGGAAATGACACCTGCACCATCAGATCAATCTGGTTTAAGATTTATCAGTGGGATAATTTGTAAATCCAAGGTTCTTAGATTTGAAAGGATGTTGTTTCGAGCTACGAGAGGGAATATGCTTTTCAATCAGGCACCAGCTGATGAACAAATCATAGATCCTATTTCATATGAGATGGTTATCTTCCTTATTGATTTAAAGAATATTTATCATTAGGCTGTAGTTTTATTAATCTGTACTTAACATGTTATTACTTTCACCAATCCCTTGGTTAGTTTTTTTTATTTCCTAATAATTTATTATCAGTCCTCCTGATGACTAGACTATTTCCTGTTCTTTTCAGGTTGAGAAAATTGTCTTTGTTGTGTTCTTCTCTGGGGAGCAAGCAAGAACAAAGATCCTGAAAATTTGTGAAGCATTTGGTGCAAATTGTTACCCTGTCCCTGAAGATATAAGTAAGCAGAGGCAAATAACATCAGAGGTATGTATGCCCAGATTAAGAACATTTTTTCCTCTTTGAACTATTCTTACTATCACAGCATAGGAGCCAGGTGTACTCTAATTTGTAGACAAAAGTTAACTTTTTGCTGTTACAGTTTCTGTGGGGGAAAATTGTCTAAAATTCAACATTATAATATTGTTCGGATCCCACATCAACTACAGATGTATCGTATATTATGACTAATGTAGTCCTTATAAGGCATGGACACTCCTTACCATATAAGCCAATTTTTTGTGTGGTGAGTTAAGCCGTACTTACAAATTCTGAAATTGTATTTGAGTCTATCTTAGATTCGTTACATCACTCATGTTTGTCTGCAATAGATGTTTATTCCTAGGCATGAGGAAATGTTGTTATTGGGTGACCCATGTTTGTCCATGGTTTTGATATAATGTTTTGGGCATGAGGGGATGTGTTTAAATCTTTCATTAAACCAGAGATATGACTATTGTAGCTCTTATAAACCTTGGGCGGTTTCTCCTTACAAAATGGTTTTGTGGATATATAAGCCAAATTTCTGTGAAAAAATATCAAACTTTATCCTAATATCTATCTAGAGAACTTGTTTCCCAATCCAAGAGGCTCTGTTTTGGCAAGGTAGTTAAAATTGAGATTATGGTTGGAATTGTGAAGGGTCTACAAAATCAAATTGTGTGATCATAACACAAATAGTAGATTTTTCTTTCTACAAAAATATGACCCACACACACACATATATATAAAACCTACACGGAACCAATCCAAGTTATGTGAAGAGAAGAGATGTTGTATGTTACAAGTGCCTTAATTGGGTTTTTATTTTATTTGAAACCCATTCAACCAAGAAGGTGAATGGGGCAATAAAAAACACCCTTAATTTTTAATTGGGTTTGGATTTTTTTTTTAATTGAAACCCCTATTCACTAAGAAAGTGAACAGGTGTTGTGGCTGCAAAAAACGTGAATTCTAATTGCATTAACTGTTAATTGGGTGTTTTTGCTGCTAACAACACAAATAACAGGGTGAAATTTTAATCATATTAACTTTTAATTAGTTTTAGGTTTTAATTGAACCAAATCCATTCACCTAAGATGGTGAACAGGCAGTGCAATGAACAATATAGAAAACAATGTTGATTTATTTCTCGATTTTGTTAGACATTCCGTTCGATTTTGCGGTGCCATGGTCATGCGTGATATTTGAATCAGAAATACTGTGCAAAATCATGGATAGTACAATTTTAAAAGTTAAATCTCGATTTTAACTACATAGTCTTTTGGTGCTCTTTAATACTTCCATTCTTTAAATGAAACCATAGTGTCTTGTCCTCCAGGTTCTTAATGTTCCTTAATAGAATTACAAGTTATTATTGTTGACTGAAAAATGGGAAGTAGGAAACTGTTCAAATTATTGGGTTTAGGTGTAGGAAGAAGAGAAAAAGAGACTAAATAATGTGAAATTGATGGATTTGATGTGATACTATTGATAAAACGTTTACCCAAATTTAGAGATTACTAGATTTCATTTAGTAATTAAATAAAAGAAATAAATTATGAAACATAAGAAGTTTGGAAATCATTGTTAAAGGGATATGTAAAACACTCCAAATTAGTACGAGATATAATAGTGATATTATTAGATATTTTTTGATATTTTAACACTCCTCTTCGAGCATAAGTATATCGAACTTGAAGGTTCTTACAATTAAAGTCACCACTGAGACTAAAGGAGAGGTATAACAATGTAGACAGCAGGTAAACAATGTCTACAATTAGAGCCATACTATGTTTTGGACTAGAGTTTGGGGCAAAAGATAGGCATCAAATTGCACTTGGAACAAATGTAGGGGCTAGAATGCTCGGGACAAATATGTGGTTGATGTGAGATACAGTTAAAATGAGTCGATATTGGAATGATCATGGGAGAAAAGTCACCATTGGTATGATCATTAGTGGACTGTTGGACATTATCAATAGGAAAAAAAGGTAACTTTACATTGAGAATAATAACGCTGAAAAAAGATGCACTTAAACCAAGAAAAATAGTCAAGTGTGTACAGAGATAGCAGTAGAACATGGCAGGAGATATGACAAATTGAAAGAAGAAAACAATCGTGGAAATAAAGTGGAGCTCAATATTTAAGGAAATGCAGGAGCTGAACAGTGTGTCATCATGGTGAAATTACTCCTTCAGTATCATGTTTAGATAGTGTTAAAAAGGAAGGGTGAAAATGGAGATTGAATAATCTGAATTTAATATTGTGATAGACAAAGCAGTGAAAAATATTAACATGAATGCTATATTCCTTAGTTTAATTGAATAAAGAATCAATATATAAGAGATATATAAGATATTATGAGAGGGACCTCAGTATTATTGGATGCCTAAGTCTAACATCAAGTAGTAGAAGTATTTGAGTTTTTGGTTTTCTAATCATATTCTAAACTATTATAAGATGCACTAGTGATACCAAGGATATTTTTTTAGATGTCATAATAGAGATTCTATGATTCTAATAGAAAATATAGTTTATGGTTACAGGTTTCGGCACGCCTTGCAGACTTAGAGGCAACTCTGGAAGCTGGAATTAGGCATCGGAACAAGGCTCTAGCTTCTGTAGGAGGCCCTTTAACAATATGGATGGATATGGTAAGAATTAGCTTCTGAATTCATTTTTGTTCCTTGTGATGTACCTGCAAGGCGTTACTAATACCTTATCAGCATTTGCAAGGGATTGACATTTATTATGAACCAACGGTTCTCATTCTTATCATTTTGTGCTAGGTAAGAAGAGAGAAGTCTGTGTATGATACACTAAACATGTTAAACTTTGATGTCACCAAAAAATGTCTTGTTGGAGAGGGCTGGTGCCCTGTATTTGCAAAAACACAGGTATCCCCCTCCCTCAATTTTGTTGGATCCTTACCAATTTCTTTGCGCTTTGATTTTTGAGGAGTTGAAAACATCTTTTATTTATATTATCTATTAAAGAGATTACCTCTTTCAATTTTCCAGATTCAGGAGGCACTGCAACGTGCAACATTTGACAGCAATTCTGAGGTTGGCATAATCTTTCATTCAATGGATGCACTGGAATCACCACCTACATATTTTAGGACCAACGTTTTCACAGGTCCATATCAGGAAATTGTTGATGCATATGGGTGAGACTAATATTCATTATGTTTATTAGTGGCAACACAATATGTTAATGTATTGAATCAAATTACTTTCTTTGAAGTAATAAATGATGGCAACGTGCTAGCTCATGTAAATATATCAATGAATGTCTTATTAATATACCAAGATTTGGATAAAGTCAGTTTAGTATGGAACCCTTATTTTGCAATTTTTCTATAAAAACTGAAAAGATTCCTAGTCCTAATGATCCCTTGTACTCGGCAGTGTTGCAAGATATCAAGAAGCAAACCCTGCAGTTTATACAGTTATTACATTCCCTTTTCTTTTTGCGGTGATGTTTGGCGACTGGGGTCATGGAATTTGCCTGTTGCTGGGAGCATTGGTTCTTATAGCACGTGAGAGCAAGCTCAGCACCCAGGTTATTTCATTCTAACTTTGGCATAAATAAAGTTGCAAGGGGAGGATTGTGCCAAAAAATGAGTGTGACATCTAATCTTTGTGAAAAAAATTAAATTGAGTTATATCAAATTTGATCAATAGTCTTATCAATTTTATTATAGTAGGATCGTCATTGTCCAATGTTTTCTAGCTGGTAAACAACACAATAATTAAGTTACCTTCTTTTTATGATTATTGTGATTTTATGGCCTTAAGTATCTTGAAGTGCAGTATGGTAATAATTCTACTGTACCGCATACAAGTGCAAAAGGAGTTGCACAATTTCCTTTACTTTTGTTCTGCTCTTGGAATTGAAATTAAAGTGCATAACAGCTCTTCGATTTGATTTCTTCCAGCGCCTTGGAAGCTTTATGGAGATGCTATTTGGTGGGCGCTATGTGATACTTTTGATGTCACTATTTTCTATTTATTGTGGGTTAATATACAATGAATTCTTCTCTGTTCCTTATCACATATTTGGTGCCTCTGCTTACAAATGCCGAGATAATACATGCAGGTGTCTTTTATTTCTCACTTTCCATTGCCAGTTTCAATTCTTTCTCTTTTTTTGGGTGCCATAATGTGGATCCACAATGCATTAGTTGCTGGTGTTTTAGGTTGCCTTTTTTTCCTAAAAAAAAAAAACAAACTTGAAACTTATAATCAACCATTCAATTCCTGGTAATGACTCCATGGTTACGAAGATTTTTATTTTTATTTTTAATTTACAAATGTTGGTTCAAATCTTTCTGCTATTCATAAGTTATGCACTTACATCCCAGTTCTAAGATGTTATCTCCAAATCTACATCATGACTGATATTATGACTCTTACGTTGGAAAACCAAGTTCTTAAATTGATTCTCATTTTACTTAAAAATGTTTCCTTCAAATTTGCATCATTAGGAATAATTTGTTTTATATCACTTCCACAATTGCCCTCTTTAGTTATGCTCTTGGTCACTCCATCCTCCTTCAAAACTTAATATTGTCAGAGCTTGCAAAATATTGCTAAGTTGTTTTCTAAGAAGGCTTTTACGTGATGTGTATTTTTTTTATCACTTTCCATCCCAGGGATGCACATACTACTGGCTTAGTAAAATATCGAGAACCATATCCATTTGGTGTGGATCCCAGCTGGCGGGGAAGTCGATCAGAATTGCCTTTTCTAAACTCTCTCAAGATGAAGATGTCCATTCTGTTTGGTGTGGTGCACATGAACTTGGGAATTATATTAAGTTATTTCAATGCTCATTTCTTTGGCAGCTCACTGGATATAAGGTGGACACTTTTCTTCTAACTTCTTCCCACAGTTAATGTTTTTTCTTTCCTTTGAGTATAATGCTGTAATATACTCTTTTTGATGTTTTTAGGTACCAGTTTGTGCCACAGATGATTTTCCTTAATTGTTTATTTGGGTATCTTTCCCTTCTCATCATTGTTAAGTGGTGCACTGGCTCTCAGGCAGATCTTTATCATGTAATGATTTACATGTTTTTAAGCCCTTTCGACAATCTTGGTGATAATCAATTGTTCTGGGGCCAAAGACCACTTCAAGTATGATTCATTTCTTTGCTTCTTTATTGCTTAATAATTGTTCCTTTCCTATTTTACATCATTCTGAGTTACTGTTCATGATATGCAGGTTGTGTTGTTGCTTTTGTCTGTAATTGCAGTTCCGTGGATGCTCTTTCCAAAACCTTTTATGCTAAAGAAGCTTCATAATGAGGTGCCACTTTTGCCTCCCATGCGTGTGTGATTTTATTTCTTGAAAATTGAGAACGTTGTTCACCACATTTTTTGTTTAATTGTTAATATTTTCACATTACACACATATCCTTGTTGGTTTGATTTTCCCCTTTTGATAAAAAAAATTCTTAGGTTATCAAGTTAATTCTCTTGGAGGTCCACGATAAGATCATTTTTCTAAAGACTAAATATGCAAGTTTCAAATCACTTACAACCTCTAATGGCTATACAGACAATTTTTAGCTACACAGTTGCCCCAATCCTATACTTCTGTTAGCAGCTATTTATTAAAGAAGTGCTAGGAGTTTATAAAGATTACTAATCTTTTACATTTATGATAATCTAGAGATTTCAAGGACGCACTTACGGTGTGCTTAATTCCTCTGAGGTTGATCTTGAGTTGGAACCAGGTTCTGCCAGGCAACGTGACGATGACTTCAATTTCACAGAAGTCTTCGTTCACCAAATGATTCACTCCATTGAGTTTGTTCTAGGTTCAGTTTCAAATACGGCCTCATATCTACGACTTTGGGCATTAAGGTTTGGTCAGCTATGATTGACTCATTGTCTTGGGTCCTTATTTTATCAAAGTATTCATCCTTGGTTGATATTTTTTACCAAAATGCAGCTTGGCTCACTCAGAACTTTCTACTGTTTTTTATGAGAAAGTCCTGCTACTTGCTTGGGGGTGAGTTTGAGTCATAATATTTCGTTAATATGGCATACTATTTCCTTTATTATTTTTGAATCCCCCTCCCCAACCAATGGGCATCCTGTGACAGACAAAATTATAATGTATAATTAAAGTTGTCTGAATGGTTACAATGAAAAGCAAATAAAGGAAAAGGTTTTCATAGTCCATAAAACCAAACTTGATCTTTTGAGCAGAGAAGACTCAAAGTACAACACCGGGAAGATGTGATATTTTTGGTGTGAACACAGAGGAAGGGTGGCTGCAATAAATTGCATCATTTATATTTTGTTATTTTGAAGTACTGTTTTATGTTTGATCTATGGCAATAGCATGCATTAGTTTTGATGTATTTTTTTGATATTGTGCAAGTAACATCTATAGATTTTGTTTGGAATCTCACATCGATTAGAAGTAAGACAAGTGTTGTAGAAATAAAATCAATTTATAATATATAAATAGATACAAGTCTCATATCATATTACAAGTCGGTTTTGTTGGGTTAAGTTAAACTTAAAGTCTAGTAAATTGAGATCACGGTATGGAATGAGCAGCATTATTGCAATGGTGACAGTTAGAAACTCGGATAAGTCAGTAAGGTATTTAATGGTGCAGAGTAATTTTGAACAGATCATGTGCATATGGCTGACATAATTATCTTAAAATTAAACCAGTAGAGCCTTCTGTGTAATGTATTTTGCACGAGCCATTTGCAAATTTAGATTAGCGTGACGTCTGTGATAAGTTTGCATTCCCTTTTCGGCCTTTATAGATTTTAGTATCAGTTTTTAATATTCAATTGTTGATATCATCGCTGGTTGCAATTATAACAGGTATGACAATCTTATCATTCGGTTGCTCGGACTAGCTGTCTTTTCCTTTGCAACTGCCTTTATACTATTAATGATGGAGAGTCTCAGTGCTTTTCTTCACGCGTTGCGTCTTCACTGGGTGGAATTTCAGAATAAATTTTACCATGGCGATGGATGCAAGTTCAAGCCTTTTTCCTTTGCTTCCTTAACAGAGGATGAAAGTTGATCCATTCTTGTCTGTCTTGGAACAACACTGTTGGCAAATATGTGCAAAAAGCATATATACAAAAGTAGAAGAAGGAACACAATTAGAAATTGTGGGATCCACTTTAGTGGCTATAACTACTGGTTTGCTTGATAATTTCACCCAGCAACAATATTCTAGCTCATTTTCCCATGCCTATGCTGGTGTGACAGATTTAGACCAACAGTAATGAACGGCATCTGTAACAGAATGTTTACTTTCTAATTTTTCTTTTTCTTTCTTAGACTAGGAGAATGGGAAGAGATTAGGGAAGGGAATGGTTAGACTAATTTTGTAAAAAGAAATCCATCATAGTTTATCTATTGGTTATTTGGGGTTACATATACACACATAATGTAGCGCGGGCCTTCATAGGACACAGTCATGTAGGCGTTTACTCTGATTTTTTTCTTGTAATGATTAATGATTAATCACAAGTTATAGAACCACCTATGTGATCTGGTTTGGTATCTGTGCCCTTCTCTGGCAATAAAATAAAGTGATGTTCCAAATATCCTTTTTGCGGACACACCTACCGACAGGTTTAATTTATTTATTCATCGTGCTTTATTTTTTTCCAAAAAAAAGTATATATATGCATAGGTTATTTATCACTTTTATTCACAGTTCTCTCTGGTTTGGTATTACCTGAGTAATTTCATTAGATTAATTTATGAAAAATAGTTATTAGTTAGTTTAGTCATTTACATTATGAAGAGAGGAAAATTGTCCACCGTAACTAAAATATATAGCATTTTGATAATTTCTGTTGATTTGAGGTAAAAGGTTAAAATTCGTCCGTTTGTGAATTAGAATTACACTTTTTTTTTCCTCCTTTTAAGAGTGTTTAATAAATATCTTGTAAGTTATCATGGTAGTTTGAGGATTTTTAAAAGTATTTATATTATTAAGATTTTGTAATTTAAATTCAAAACCATTATAAAATATGAAGTTATAAGATTTGAAAGGATTTTATGCATATAAAATAATCAAAGGAAAAGTAAATCAAAAGTATTTTATATTTTTACTCTAAAATACATCTTTATGCATTATTATATTCTAAAAAATTGCATTTTAGTTGTAGACCAATACTAGGGAAAACCATTTGTATAATGTGATATACCGATCGATGCATATCCAGGTAAATTAACTATTTGTTCAATAGGACCTATCTGTAACGATAGACTTTAGACATCATTTAAAGCTTATTAATACGGTGACGATAATTAATGGATGGTTAATTTATGTCTCAACGGCTGATAACAACTAATTAATTGGTTTGATTATTTTCAACTCTATAAATAAAGGTTTGATGTGTATATTTTGAACTTCTTGAGACACATCTAACTTGAGTGTTGAAGTGTTTTTTACAGGTCAACGGTTTGGAGCAAATTGGAGAAAAAGCAAAGACAAGAAGCCCGAGACAAACAAGTCTAGACAATCATTCATCGACCTTACAAATTCGAAACAAGTTGTGTCATCTATATACATATTTATCACATTATATATATTATATTAGAGAAAAAAATCAACACTTTATGATTTTTTTAAAATGCTAAATACACCTAAACATAAAAATATTATGACTAAATACATAATAAATCATTATAAATACAAGTATTTCGTATAAAAAGATGATACAACCGTATGTATGTAATCTTATTTTATGTCTAATAAAACACGAATTATTTCAAACGATAAATACATAAAAGTTAATTAATCTCAAACTAAATGGAAGACAGATAAATGTTTACCCCATATTTTAGGAATTGTCTATTATTTCTGTTAATAAAAAAAATACATTGAACAAAAAACATACAAATATATAAAATAAATTAAGAAAACAAACATCAATCCACCTCATCATTCAATTTATAGTGTCCTCAAAATGTAAGCTGATTTGAACTTACTCATTTTTTATTAAATCCGTTGGTGAGCAACCGGATTAGCTTGTTTTAACACTTCTACACGATACAAAATACAGGTAGTTTTAAAAGATGAGGAGTGTAGGAAGTAAATATTGAGTTTCAGAAAGTAATTGACCAAACCAAACCCATGTGGGCCCAATTATATTTATTACTACCCACCCTACCGTTGTAACACTCCCGCTCACTGTAGTTTGAAATTCCGAACGAATTTGCAGAAGCAGACACAGTAATCTATTCATTCCAAATCCAATTACCAATTCATGGAAACACAAAACTACAACTAACAGAAAAGGAGTGATAATATCGTATTATCATGGATTCCGTTTCTAACATTCCGCTTCTAGACGAAGACGATTCGTTGCTCTTCGATGATTCAGCACCGGCCACCGCAGATGTCTTCTCTTGCTCCCCTCTCATACCTATCAGATCGATTCCTCTTCAAACCGGTTAGTATTTTTTGCTATGGAATTCTCTCTTTTTGTTTTCCATTTCTGGATGATTTTTTTTATGAATAATTGTTGATTTAATACTGATTTACGCAATGCACCTGCAGAAAACGGAGTTGCGGATTCTGAAAATCGAAATTCCTCCGTTAGTGACAGTGCGAACAAAGAGAACGCGGATTGGAACAAACTGCAGAAGCTTAGCTTGGAGCCTCATCAAATGAAGAAGAAGAAGAAAGGAGGCGGTTACAATTTGCGCAAGAGCTTGGCGTGGAATCGAGCTTTCTTTACTGAAGAAGGCACTATCTTCTCTCCATTATCCGTTAATTAACAATGAAAATCGATCACTCTAATTGTTCTACTATTTGATTGATTGATTAATTAATTAATTAATTGGTTGATTTGTTCTGAATCTTACTTTTCAGGTGTTTTGAATCCGGAGGAGCTTTCTATGATTAGTGGCACTGCCTCTTCTAAGTCAGGGTTGGATTTGGAAGTGATCCACGAAGAAGAGTACGTAGGTACATCGTTAAATTTGCAGGAGATTGGAGAAAATTTGTTTATGCATTCATCCGATGCTCTTCCTTTTGAAGATAGAAAGATTGGTGCTCGGTTTTCTCCAAAGCCTGCTGCATTAGCCAAAGCTTCTACTGCCCCGGTTTCATCGGTCAGTCTTTATACTCTTTGCGCGAAAGATGATAGTGTATAATTGAACTCTTCTGATTTATGTCACTCGTTACTTTGTTTACTTGTTGGTTAGGCCAAGAGGAAAATAATTACTGTCAATGACTCCGTTGGCAACAGACCTAAACGCAATGCTTGTCCTCCACGGCTGCCAGTAGCTTCGTCCTCATATCCTTGTCATTTCTTGTTTAGGATAGATATTAAGTGGAGTGTCTCTGCTATGGAATTGAGTTGTTTTTTTTTTCTTTCTTTCTCTGTCGAATTATGGAAGTGTTTACCTTGACCCCTTTGCAAATTAAAAAGACCTAGCACAGTGAAAGCGCCGAGTAAAGAAGTGAAAGTCGCCAGGACACCTGGTCCTAAATTGGATGTTTCTGCCAGTACAACAACTGCTAGGAGTCGAATCTTGACCGCAGGTTTCTCCAAGAGAAATCAGAATGCACCTCCTGGTATACTGTTCAACTCGCTTTTGTTTCTTCCTTTTTATCTTATGAACTTTGACAAGACTAAATAGAAGAGATACATCTGTTGCATAATACAATGTGAAAATAGATCATCTAATAAATTTATTTTTGATTGAGGTTTGTGATCTCAATGAGCTTTTCTAACTTTTACATGACATGAATTTAGCGGTAATATTTAGTTAATTTTGTTTCTGTTCTACAGCCACTAATCCTCTGAAGCACGCTGGAGTAAAAGCCTTGTCAAAAAATCCTAAAACCATCCCAAGTAACCCTAAGGTTGTTCATGCTGATAAAGGTTCGGTTACCAGAACACTAGCCACGCCAGTTGGGAAACACTTGGTAGGAACTTTAAACTTCTGGAGGCTGTGATTTTATAACATTTATCAAGTTTTCAATTCCTTTTACTTAACTAGTAGTCTCATGATTCGTCTCTTGAAACTTTTTGACTGCACAGAATAACTCAGTTGAAACACATCCACCAGCCAGAAAGATTCAGTCAGGAACTGAAGCAAATAAGGTGTCAGAAACTAGTCTCTCACGAGGCCCATCTGACGTTAGTGAGAAAAAGCAAGAGACACAACTTCAAACAACAAAATTATCAGGCCTGCGGATGCCATCTCCCTCACTGGGATTCTTTTCTATGGTGTGTGATTTTATTTGGTTCTTTTATTTTATTTTATTTAAGTACATGTATCATGAGTAATATAATGCTCATGTGACGATTTCATATTCATGTTTATTACTTATTTGCAGGCAAAAGCTCCCAGTTCACATAGCCAATTACAGAAAACTTCTAAACCTTGCAAGCCTGCTAAGAGTAACATTCTTAAATTACAGAATTTAGAAACAAATTCTGTTAATGAGGCAAGACTCAAACATGCACCTGCGATGAGGTCTGAAATTGTCAAAGGGAAGAATTGCACTGAGGAGTTAAGCCTTTTAGATGAAAAGTCAGAATTGAGCATGCAAGTGGATGATAAGCAGATGACTTGTGTAGAAGCGAAAGATAATTCTGTGGGCTCTGAAAAAATAAGCAAGCAAGAAAATGTTGAAAACATTCTTGGTAATGTCAACGTAACATACGAGGAACACGGAGAACTATGTAGCAGTAATAATGCTTCTAGCGTGGAGGATGCGGTATTTCCTAGACATGAAAAAAAGCTTCTTTCAGAGAGTCACGCTCAAGTGAAATTGGAGAAAGAAACTGGTCAGCCTGATCTTTCGTTAAAAGGGTATCAATCTGTATTGCAGCAACGACTATCGATGCACCATCATGGTGGTGCTGCTGATCTTGTTAAAAGTGGAGGAGATGCTCAAAAACATTTGTTGAAATGGAATCTCTCAGTCAATTGTAGTGAAACCACCGAAAGTAATTTAGAGGCAGTTAATCAACAGTTCCAGGGGGAACAACTTAAGACTACAAGTGCTGTTAGGGTGGGGGAAATCATGTCAACAAGAGAAAGTGAATCTCATGTAAATAGTTGTCAGAAGTCTACACCAGAAATCAAATGTGCTGCTGCAAGTGAACCAAAAATAGAGAAAACAATTTTATTTGAGGGTGCATTATGTGATATGTATACAAGTGAAAACAGTGCTTCCAATAATCATAGTCAGGCTATGCCTGAAAACAAAGATGGAAATATTCGTACGGATGATTTGCCAATCGATGATGCAAAAGAAGGTTATTCTAACATGTTGCCTTTAGATGAATTTCAACTCAATGGCAACATTCAGAAAATGTCTGAAAACAAAGATGGAGATCTTGATATGGATGATGTCAAAGACGGTTCTTCTGATATATTGCCTCTAGTTGAAGTTCAACTCGATGACAACATTCAGGCCATTACTGAAAACAATGGAAGAAATCTTGATATGGATGATTTGCAAACGGATAATGCAAAAGAAGGTTCTTCTGACGTGTTTCTTTCAGTTGAAGTTCAAGTCAATGACAACATTCATGATATGTCTGAAAACAGTGATGGAAACGTTGATATGGATGATTCAAAAGAATGTTCTTCTGTCATATTGCCTTTAGTTGAAGTTCAACTCAGTGACAACATTCAGAAAATGTCTGAAAACAAAGATGGAAATCTTGATATGGATGATGTCAAAGACGGTTCTTCTGATATATTGCCTCTAGTTGAAGTTCAACTCGATGACAACATTCAGGCCATGACTGAAAACAATGGAAGAAATCTTGATATGGATGATTTGCAAACGGAAAATGCAAAAGAAGGTTCTTCTGACATGTTTCTTTCAGTTAAAGTTAAAGTCAATGACAACATTCAGGATATGTCTGAAAACAGTGATGGAAACGTTGATATGGATGATTCAAAAGAATGTTCTTCTGTCATATTGCCTTTAGTTGAAGTTCAACTCAGTGACAACATTCAGGCTATTTCTGAAAACAATGATGAAATTCTTGACATGGACAATGCAAAAGAAGGTTCTTCTGATATATTGCCTCTAGTTGAAGTTCAACTGGATGACAACATTCAGGCCATGTCTGAGAACAATGAAAGAAATCTTTTTATGAATGATGCAAAAAAAGATTCTTCTGACATGTTGCCTTTAGTTGAAGTTCGAGTCAATGACAACATTGTGGATGTGTCTGAAAATAGTGATGGAAATCATGATATGGATGATTCAGAAGAATGTTCTTCTGACATATTGCCTTTAGTTGAAGTTCAACTCATTGACAACATTCAGGCTATTTCTGGAAACAATGATGAAAAGCTTGACATGGACGATGCAAAAGAAGGTTCTTCTGAGACATTGCCTCGAGTTGAAGTTCAACACGATGAAAATATTCAGGCCATGTATGAAAACAGTGAAAGAAATCTTTATATGGATGATTTGCAAGTGGAATTTGCTAAAGGTTCTTCTGACACGTTGCCTTTAGTTGAAGTTCAAGTCAGTGACAATATGCAGCATGTGTCTGAAAACAATGAGGGAAATCTTGATATGGATGATTCAAAAGAATGTTCTTCGGACATATTGCCTTTAGTTGAAGTTCAAGTCAATGACAACATTATATCTTCTGAACGCATTTCTTCTTCAGCAGTGAACAAAGATTCTTTTGCAGATGTAGTTGCCTGGAAACCTGAGGAGCGTTGTTCTTTAAGTGAAAGTTCAAATTTACCAGCTTCAGATCATCTAACCTTCAACCTAGATGAATTTTCCGATACTGACATGCTATATCAGTCCAAAGGTGGCATTTACTTTGCAGAAGACAACAGAAAAATAATTCACTTGTGAGTATCTTAGTTTATTCTGATATTATTTGGTCAATTACGCTTTGACAACCCCTTCATTTCTACATCTAACATCGTTTGAATGACAGACATGAATCTGCTGCTAAAAGCAAGCAGGAAGTTCTTACAGGGAATCTTCCAACAAATGCTGCTCCATTTTCTGATGAATGGTTTACTGCAACCGATTCCGCTGAACAGGTGACTTATAGATTTATCGACTGCACGTGCATGTTCTTAATGATAGTTTTTTGCATATGGTGGTGTTTCATGCCACTTTGGTGGTTGTTTTTCTGCTTTCAATTCTTACGATGCTTTTTTTTGGGCTTTAAACGTTGATCCTTTTATAATAATGATTTTTTGGTTTTCTTTGTTGAATTTATGGTCTTTTTTTTGTGCATTTAGAAGTTGAATCAAAATCCCCCCCGTGGAGATAGGCGGGAAACTGTTGCTTGTGATACTGAGGTAAGCAATGTTTTTGTGGAAAGCTGACCTTTCAGTGAGAATGATGGAGAAAATCTCCACTTTATAGCCCAACTATTTCCAATGGTGAAAGAAGATTTAGATTCATGTATCAACTAATAACTGCAGTACCATTTTTGAGTTGCAGCTTCGAGATGATGGTTCTTCTAGGGATGCTTCTATTCAGCATCATGTTCACGGTGATGTGACGGGAAACATTGATCAACAAACTAGCACGAGTACATATTCTAAAGCTGAAGAAATGCTTTGTGAGTACAAGGGTTTGGAACCAAATCATGATGACGTGGTTGATCACAATCAATTTTCTGAAGTATGTGAAGATTTCATTTCAAACACCAAAGATTCTATGGGCAGTGGAGCAGAAAAACCTTCTGACCATATACAGCATTCACTATTGGGTCAGTTTGTCGACGAATTTAATCAGACTAACAGAGAAATTGAGGAATCACATTTGACCACACAAGTGCAGTCACTTACTGAAAACCCAGTGTTATACAACTGCAACAGTAAACAATGTCTTGCTGTTTCTTATGGTAAGTTTCCATTGGCCGCCAGTGACAATGTAAATGAAAATTCTCAAGATCCTGATTTTCAAGGGCCTTGTGCTATTGTTGGTGTAGATTTCCAGAATGTTGATGACATACAGTTACCCTTGGATGGTAATTGGCTGTCCACAAATACAGCTTCTTCTGAAGAAACCAAGAAAACAAATTTGTCTGAAAATGCATTAAAAGGATGTGATGTCCGTACAGGTGAGTACAAGGCTTCCAATGACCATATTCAGGCCATGCCTGAAAACGAAGATAGATATCTTTATGCGGATGAGAGGCGAGAGCATTTGCAAACGAATGATGCAAAGAAAGGTTCTTCAGACATATTGCCAGCAGTTGAAGTTCAACTCAAAGACAACGTTGTATCTTCTGAATGCAATTCGTTTATAGAAGAGAGCAAAGACTCCTTTACAGATGAAGTTGCTTGGAAACCTGAAGAGCATCGTTCAAGTGAAAGTTCAAGCTTACCAGCTTCAGATAATCTTGCCTCCAACAAGAGAGTCCAGCAGGTCTGTGAAATTAGTTTGTTGAACTCTACAACTTTTTCAGAAGAAGCTGGAACTAATATTTTTGAGAAAGACGAGTCTCCTAATACCGACATGGAGCACCAATCAAAAGGTGACATTAATTATGCAGAAGACAGCAACAAAATAATTCATTTGTAAGTTTCTTAGTTCTTGATAATATTTGATAATCACAGTTTGGAAATTCTTTCGTTTCTACTTCTGAGATACGGTCTTGAAACTTGACAAGTTGAGTGATGCAAATTAATATTTTGAATGGCAGGCAGGAATCCGCAACTCAAAGCAAGCGGGAAGTTCCTACATTGAAGCCTCCGCCAAATGCTGCTCCATTTTCTGAAGAATGGTTAGCTGCAATTGAAGCCGCCGGAGAGGTGACAGATTTATTGACGGAACTGCATTTTTTATGACTGATTAATAGCTTTTCGCATGGCGCGATTTTTCATGTCACGTAGTGTTGTTTTTCTATTTTCAATTAGCATCACGGCATTATATAAAGTATGTTCTTTGCAATGTTAGATTCACTTTACACCTGGTGTTGACAGGAGATCTTAACGATGAAAGGCGGTGCTGTACAAAATTCTCCCACTGAGAAGCCTCAGCACGAACCTGGTCCTTGGTCCCCGGTAGGTTCATACTTCGCCCTCTAAACCTGATTCAACTTTAAACCTAGAGATCTAGCATGACAATTTACATTTTTTTAATCGGATGATAAAGTAAACTCACATACCTATGAATTCTCTAACTGAATTGTGTATAATTCAGTCTCTATTTTTACAGTTTTAAATAAAGGGGACCCTATCAAGATTCATAAATATTTATGGAAAGATAACACAATGTTGATAGGACGAGGTCACTCGAAACAACACGAATAAAAAAGAACTTATCATGCCTTTGTAGTTTCAGAAAATTTGGAGAATATTTAACTTTTTTTATCGCTTAAAAAGAAGTAATGTGCGTGAGAATTAAGAGCACTTGGTGTTGGAACTCCTGCTACTATTTTGCACATTAGAATTCGGATAATTTAAAAATTTTGGACATTATTTATAAAATATCAAGTTTTAATATCTTTCGAGAAATTATACTAAAGCTGCTCGAGTTTCATGCTCTGAGCTCAGTTTGTAAAGATGAGAAAAATCCTCGCGAAACATCTGGAAATCAAACCGTGAGTATGATATTGCAGGAAAACCCTATCAGTTACAGTCAAATGATTGCTATTTTTGAATTGGACTCAACTTTTTAAATATATAATATTAAAACGATTTTTTAATTAACAAAATTTAAATATTTGTTGGTAAAAGTGGAAAATCAAATGTAGAGAAAAGAACTCATGATATTATTATGTACCAAGTGGAGTACTTTTCTTACCTAGAAAATATTCAAGAAACATATATGCACCCCATTTTTACAACTTTGGGGTTCAAACCCGTTTACCAATCAGTTTCTCTTATGTCATGAATCTCTTTTTATCTCTATATATGTTTGTATTTTGACATTATTGTGTGTAACATTAATTTCTTGTATTTTTTTATTTTTATTTTGGTTTTTGCAGGTGAGACGTAAGAATCAATCAATTGGACCCTTTGATTGTACCAAACACAATATCCAGCCTTCCAGTTCATAATGACAAAACTGAGATTCAGTCCTTAGTAAATTACTAACCAATTTTTCTGCTACGCATATAGAATTGCCGGTTACCAGAATCATGCCATAGTCTGAAGATGCCCGATAAATAAATAGTAAATAGTATCCTGATTCAGATTGTTCTCGAATTGTAAATGATATTTTTTGTTCTACTTATTACAAAGAACTTTTTGTTTTTTCCACGAGCTATATATATGAGGGTAATTAGTCTCCACTTTTTTTGCATTCATTTTCACCTTCTTTTGCATGATGCTTTTTCATTGATAGGAAAGGTTATTCAAACAAGCATGAAAAAGCTTACATCTTATCCATAAAAGATGAGGTTCTGAAT
Organism: Vigna angularis; assembly: GCF_016808095.1. Taxonomy (NCBI): domain Eukaryota; kingdom Viridiplantae; phylum Streptophyta; class Magnoliopsida; order Fabales; family Fabaceae; genus Vigna; species Vigna angularis. The sequence continues at coordinate 34,964,093 of NC_068974.1, forward strand.
AGAGGTTAAGTCATATCCTGAATCTGATTACTTGCATACCTTTATTGTTGACTTAAACTCGGCTAGATGTCTGGAAAACAATTAACCCCATCTTTTTACTAGCCTGATGTTATAGATCAAGTAGTTATATAAAAAAAGTGGAATAAATGTAGACATAATATTGTAAGGAGACTCATTGTCACAGAAACATGTTAATGTAAATCTATATATATCATACTCAAGACACACGTTAAACTTAAAAATTAGAAAAGTCAGACCAAGTTTCGTTCATTCAATTTTCTGAACCATTACAGGAACTACTCTTAAGGGTTTGCTCACTGAATTCAAATCCACTATACATATAATATAGCAGAAAATAGATAAAACTAAGATACAAGAAGTTACAATGCAAATAACTTAGGCAGGATACATGATGAGTAACCCAAGCCCAAAAGAAAATAAAATAATAAATAACCCATCAGGGTTAAAAAAAATTTGTGGAGCCTAATATCGTTGCATGGCACTTTACAACAAAAGGGCACTCACCAAGACGTAGTTGCACCTAACTAGTCACACTGATTGAATAAAATACCTAAGGAGCTTGGCTGGGAACAAGATTGAAATTTCATTCAACTTGATACTTTCCTGCTTGTAAGGAGCGAACTTAGTGATTAAAAAATGAAGATTTTTTTTATTTTTCCTTCTAAAGATACAACTTACAAGTCCTTGATTGAGTCTTTCTGCTTTAAGCATACTCAGGATTGAGTGCTAATGCTTCCCTGTATATCATCTCTTTTATTTGCTCTTCATCCAATGGTTGTTGCTCAAACTCAAAAGAGAATGGCTCCATGCAGATTGGTTCATCAGCTACATCATGCAGTTTTTCAAGGTATGGATGGGCTAGCGCTTCTTCAACTGCCAATATTTAAACAGAAATATATAAAAAAAATTGCCCATTTTCATTCAATATGTAGGTTTGCATATATCATCAATGTTCAAAATGAACCTACATGTAGCTTCATCCAGATACAAAATTATAAATAAAATAAAATATGACAGGAATGGGAAAGGTACCTGTAATTCTTTTGGTGGGATCAATTGTCAACATTTTATCAACAAGATCAATGGCTGCGGGATGAACATGGGGGAAGACCTGAGCTAAAGGTTGGCGAGGATATTGAGGAAGCTGTCTAATATATCTTCTTGCGTCTTCATTTTTTACTAACCCAAGGTCAGCATCAGTTGGGGTGCCAAGAAGCTGTGGATAAGACAAGAAGCGTAAGCATGGAAATAAAATTAATTTTTAAAATTGAACTACTGACTATATTATCCATGGTATTAAATAATTTGAAACATGTCATCCTCGAATTTTAAGAGAGGCTACGGCAAGCATTTTATGCAATTTTTTAGGTCATTGTCTTTTCTTGTTTTTTCAATCTCACCTCTGTCAATAGGCGCATCTGATGCACATGGTCTTTGCCTGGAAAGAGAGGTTTTTTATTCATAAGCTCCATGAAGATGCAACCAACAGACCACACATCTATCGCAGAGGTGTAATCTGAGGAGTTCAACAATAATTCGGGAGCCCTATACCATCTTGTGACTACGTATTCTGTCATGAAGTCACTTTCCATAGTTGGTCGGGCAAGACCAAAGTCAATAATCTTCAAGTCGCAATTAGAATTCAACAACAGGTTGCTCGGTTTTAAATCTCTGTGGATTATGTTTGCAGAATGTATATACTTTAGCCCACGAAGAATCTGATACAAAAAGTACTGCAAGAACAAGAGCATCCAATCATCAGAAAAACAAAAGGTTCCAATTTGAAAACATAGTAATCATGATACATAGAAATTAAAAAACAACAGCTTGAGAGCACTCACTTGGCAGTGCTCCTCCGAAAGACTTTGATTAGAGCGAATGATATGATGAAGATCAGTATCCATGAGTTCCATCGCTATGTAGACATCATTAAACTCTCTACGCAATGGTGGAGGAATAACATCTCTCAAACCAATTACCTGTATCCAAACAGACATATTAATCACAACAAATTAGACACTGCTTTTACATTCTATTAATCCACATTTTTTTATGATTTTCACTATAGTGAAACCTTAAAGGTGTACCAACACAACCAACTTGTTTCATAAGATAAATTAAATTCAATGTTATTAATAGCAAACGTTTATAACCAAATCCCAGTTCCATGTTATCATGTGTTCCCCAAATTAGGAAGTCATGCTCAATCTCGGGACTTGACCCTGCTAAATCCCAACAAACGAGTCGCCACTCGCTTGTATTTTACTGGCATTTAATGCTTCTACAAATTTTCGTAAATAAGTTATACAAAATCTCAAAAGAATTTAGGTTTTAATTTCTTCACTACTGTATAAAAATGTCAACTAATGATATAATTTTGAAGATACTGACTGTAAAATTAACAATTTTATCATATCAAGTTGTGATTAGCATAATTTTAATGGGTTGAATTTCTATGTACTGCTATTTTGTACGAAAAATGTCAACTACTCAAAAAACACGACTGATAGGATGTTATGATAAATATAAGGGAAATAAATTTATCATGTTAATTTGTAACTATAAATCAGGATAATTCTGAGTCCATACTCCATTTATTCATTTTTAATTGATTATAAAGTGAAAATTTCAGTTAAATACGTGTCACAATAAAAACAGTTTAAGAAAATAATTTCGCCAACCAAAACCAAGCATGTATTACATTTGTACCATTCGATGATACGATATATCTGTAAGTCAAACAAAGGAGAGATCACTCACGTTTTCATGATCCAAATGTTTAAGAAGCTTAATCTCACGGAGCGTTCGCTTAGCGTCCATGTGATTATCGAAAGCGTTCGCTATTTTCTTAACAGCCACCAGCTCATTCGTCTCCGTATTCAACAGCGAGCTTCAAAAATCACATCAACGGACTATTCAGATTTCATAATCTCACAAAAACATTAATAAAATAAAAATAAAAAAACAACAAAACCAAACACTCATGCACTAGCCAACATTCAATCACAACCGAATCGGATTCATATAATCAGAGAACCACACAATCTCTCAATTAAACCAATCGCGTTTCCAAAACCACAATAACTCGAAGAAAACGAAGCAGTACCAAACGATTCCGTAAGCGCCGCGTCCAATAGGCATGATTGGAGGACGGTACTTCGTCGTAACCTCGAAGAGGTTGCCGAATATGTTATACTGAATGAACTGTCCGCCGTGCGTCGAAACCGCCGGAAAATCAGCTACGCCATTCGGATTACCTCCGGCCATCACTTTCTCCCTCAATGAAACTTTCCCTCTCTAGAAACCGTTCAGAGAAGAGCGTTTTCTCTCTCTTCTCACTCGCGAACCGCACCACCGCGCTTTCTCCCTCTAACAAACTTTCTCTTTCTAGAAACCGTCAAAGAAGAAAGGGATGAAGATGGAGAGTGGAAGAGGCGAGTGGAGCGGTTTTAACTTAAATAGTATCAACGAACGAGTGAGTCACCGAGTCAGTGTGTGCGTGCGTGCGTACGTGTAACTACTTTCGCTCGGTCAACTCGGCCTGGTAAGCACGTTGAGTCTTCACACTCTTTCGGAGCAGGTGCCAGGAAGACGGGGCGAAAACGCGCCATGAGAAGAAAAATAACAGAACGAACCACACACGCACACGTGCGACGCGTTTGGGACTAATCGGACGGCTCTGATTTCAGCCGCCTCTCATCTACGGCCACCGTTTTGTTCAATTATTTCAACAGCCATCAACCTTTCTTTCCTCTTGTATTATTACGTGATTAGTATTGTATGCTCGTCAAAGCCACCTCGTGGATTTTATATTATAGATTTAAATAAATAAATAAATCTATAACAATAAATAAATATCAAATGTTATCCTTAGCCTGAAGAAACTGAATAATTGAGTCAGAAGCGTGTAATTATTTTGTACAAATTTTGACTTGTGCCGATTTCCATATATTTAATGTATAACCAATAAAATTATTTGATTCTCTTGTTTGGGCTTTTTGGACCCTTTCATTCACTTAAGATAAATACTTTCGTTAAATTATTTTTTACTATTGCGCAAATAATTGATTAGGATAATAAACAATTCCATTATTTGCTAATCTATCACTAACAACTACATTAGACAAAGCTGTGCCAGTGACAATGCCAAAAAGTCCACTGCGTTGTCTCGACTAAGTTCATTATTTTTTATATTCTATTGAAATATTTTAAAGTTGAATTATTAGATAATACATCTTATTATATTGTTTTATGGTTAAGTTTACCCCAAAAAAAGATGTATTATTACTGAAAGTTTAAGAATTAATCAACTCAAAACACAAAATTAATTTTTCAGTATACAACTTCTGTGAAGAGGTTGTTTTCAGTATTTAAGAAATTTCATGTGTAAACTTCAAGAGAAATTCCTCTTTGCAAATATGAACATAACCTAAATTTAAATCATTCAAATACATTGGTTCAAATTACTAAATTTTAAATCAGAATATTTTTATAATTATTAATTATGAAAATACTTATATAATTCAAATGTTGGACTTAATTTTTTACATAATGTATTGCGTGTCTTTAATTTAATGGAAGGATAAAATTCCAAAATTAAAATTTATCGAATGGTAGTGTGAATTTATTTTACATTATTTGTATCTTTTTATTTAAATCCGTATATTATCCATTTAACAGTCTTTTTAAAACCGTGACGCGTACCTATACTTAAAATCTAAATTTAAATTTTTGTCCATAATTAGAAATTATAGTTCATATATTTGGAGTTTAATCGTAGTTATCAATTATTTGTGATTAAAAAATACTATTTGATTTTATTCCTCAAGCAGTGATTGAATAATAACTGAAGTTATTATTGGTCAACCTTTTCAATCTACATCAATGAAGAATCTTCCCGAAATCGCCTTCTATACTTCTGGGCCCTCGGCATAATATTTAAATTAACACTAATCTCGGTTTAAATAAATAAGGTACAGCATTTTATGAACTTTTATGGTTAAATAAAAACAATTCCGCGGAACAATTCACGTGTTAAAAGTATAAATTAACTATATCCTAAAGAAAACATAAGAAAATGACTTGAATAGAATTTAGTATGATGAAAAACACTTAAGCAAGTTCAGACCTTCAAAAAAATTAATAAGTTAAATTACTTTTTCTTAAATGACTTATTTGTGAAGGATTTTGAAAAAAATTGGGATATCAAAGTAATTTGAGAAATTTTTAGAAAGTTTTTTGTGTAATTTAATATTTTTCAAATTAAGAGTCTTTTAGTGGTTTTTTCTTCTTCTCAGATTCTCTACATTATTGTAATTATTTTTAAAAAAACTATTATTTATTTGATAATTTTATCTTTTAGAAAAGTAAGAAAAAAGTGCAATAATAAGATTTAGTGGAGAAAAAGAATATAGAATTATGGTGTTAGACACTTGTGAATTTATTTGGCTTAAACAATTACTTATAAAATAATAATTTGAAAATGTTAATTAGAAGAAATTTATGTGATAATTAAATCGTTTTTCATATTAGCTCTAATATTGTCTTTAACAAAAAGGCCAAACACATTGAAATTGATTAACATTTTATTTGAAAAAAATCATATTTAAAGACATTAAAACTGAGTTTGTTAACTCAAGTGATCAATTAGTATACTTTTCATCAATTCTTTGTGAAGACTTATAATTAATTATATTTATAATAAACTTAGTACATAAAATTTATATCATTATATGCATAACTTGGGAATGTGTTACATATGGCTCTTACTTACAATATTATGTTTATTGTATGATTGTTCAGTCAGTTACAGACTGGATAGTCAACCTTTAGTCAAACACGTCAACAAACTATTCTTGTAACCGGATAGCCGTAGAATATGACCAAATAGTCAATCGATGGAGAGATTAATTCTAATGTTGAGAAAATTAAGGTAAAGTGTAACTACCACCAATTGGACAACAATTAGATTGTTACTAATCAAATACTCACTCTGAAATCTATAATATAGGTTAGTAGGTGGTTGCATTTACTGTGACATTAATATATATGAATTGTCAAACCACCGACTTTGATTTTGACATTAATGCATCTTCTACAGGTGTCCTTTGAATGGTATTGGACGAACACCTACAAAGAACTTAGAGTGAAGATAGCATTTGGATCTTTTAAAGTGTTACCTAGATATTGGACATTGACCTCGACCTTACACCTCAAAAGATTATGTATTAATTTTAAATATAATGAACTTGAGTCTATCTCTTTTGTATTTTTCTTTTAAATACTCATAACATTTACTAATTTAAAAGATATACAAAAACTCTTTTCATGTTAAATAAATTTCAAACGTAAAATATAGATAAGTCTTTAACATTATTGTATCTATAATAATTTCTATCTATACTAATTTAAAAGATATAAAAGACATTTTTTACTCAATTACTACGATAATTGTCATTCACCCTCATATTTATTGCAAATAAATCATATTTAGTGCAAATAAAAGCCATGTAGCGAAAGTTTTTGAATTGAGCTTTGCCCTGTCTTATAATTCTAATTCTATGGTTGTAGCTTCCTACACCCTATCAAATTTTTGCCTCATCCCACCTGAAAATTTTAGACATATTCTTGTACTTCACAACTTTCTTCGTGCACCTCCAACTTTTGTAAATATTTCAAATATAACATTCTAACAAAAGTAAAAACTCATTTAACCATGTAAATATTCTTTTGACCAAAATAATTTTTTTTACTTGTCTCTTTTCATGTTTTTAAATTTGATTTTGTTTCTCTAACCATTACACCCACTCCTTGCATCGTTACTTCTTGCCCTCTCCTCCCCTGTTCCTTACATTGTTGCATCACATTGGTCTCCTCCTTTACCTTGTTTTTTTTCCTCCACTCCTTCCATAGTTTAGTGCATTGGCGAATTTAGGAAGGTTTAGACATCCACCATTCTTCTTCCTCACTACTTGTCCACCCCCCCCCCCCCCCCCCCCTTCGTCCTTACTACACAAATCAGTAAGCATTAGTTTTAAATTTCGTTTTGCGATTAAGATGATTAATATTGATTTGAATTCAACATAGTAAATGCCTAGAGAATAGGAGATTTGTATATTCATGGTTCGTGGTTGATGGAAAACGAAAATGAATTGGCATTCGAAATATGGTTAAGGTTTCGCAAACTTTTTAAAGTTAGCGAATTCTTAAACAAATTTCAAAAGTCGGTTAAGCCTCCGCTAAATTTTGAAATTCATTTAAGCCTTCGACGAATTTTGAAATTAGGTATTATTTGTTTTTTAAAATTTTGAATGTATGTTTTTCTGATGTTTTTGTTTTTGAATTTTGAATGTATGTGCTTGGAGTTTTTTTTAGGTTTATTAAATGCATTCATCATATCATCTAATAAGACTGAGGGAATACATTTGCAATGGTATTCATCGGAGCAAGGTCTTTATAAGTAACAATCATATGTAAATCGTCCTCAGATGTCATAAATAAACCCCTGAATCATGCCAAGTGAAATTATTTTTGGATTCACTTTATAACAATGCAAAGGTGGCTAAGAAGGTCAACCCTATAGATGTGATGCCAACTATCTCAAGTATGGGGAGCCAATATTTGTTTGTCTTGTATATGGTATCCCATCAAGAACACAATATTAAATCATTCAACAAGTGCATTGCATCAAAATGTGTACAGAAGATATCACTTACCACCTTGAATTAGTCGACACATATACTCCATTGGATATATTTATCGTAATCCAACATCATCATCAGCTACCGCATTTCATTCCCCGACCCTCTCAACGATCGCTTGTATGTATATCTTGCGTTATATATTTTCTTTATTGTTGTCACATTACAATCATTATGTTCTCTAAGAGTGAGTAGAATATTTGAAGGCTTTACTTAACTGTTAGTCATGTCGATAAATAATGATTGTTCAGTAAGATTTAACATGTCAGCAAAAAGGTGGCAACTAAAAGTCTCAGCCAACTTATGGTTGTGATATTCACGTATTACCTTTAACACACAGCACTCTCCATTAGAATAAGGTTTTCCCCTCAACTTAAAGGGACACTCACATTTTCTTGTGTGTTTGATACACTCAGTTAATCATAAGGTTTGTACTTCCTATATTTCTCATTCATTTTCACAACTTAACAACACGAACGTTTTTCTTCCGGGTTCACCAGTTGAGGTGTTAGATCTTATAATAACCACAACAAATTCAATATCAAATGTAATCCCTCAAACTCATTCAATTAACTCATCACGTAAGGAAAATATTTTATCGGTTGTAAAATTATTGGTATAACCACCATTTGTCACTTCATTGATGAAAAGAGAAAATTTAGACACGAAGTTGGAATTTATTTATGACTCCATCAACTTAAATGAATAATTGTTCATCTTAAAATATTAGCCACCTATATCATAAACAAGTTTGTCACTCAAACACCCCACTGAATACTAATAATAATAAAATTCTAACATAATCAAAATTAAATAAAAAAAATTAATGACGGAACAATTTTTGAAAACCATTAATCTCTTAACCGGCTTTAAAAAGTCGACAAGTTCTTAATTGGATTTTGAAAATTGGTTAAGACTTTGACGAATTTCGAAAATCTTTGAACTCTTAATTGACTTTGAAATCCAACTAAGAGTTTGTCACCTTTCGTGGTCGGTCAAGGTTTTAACCGTTTTCAAAAACCATTAAACTTTTAACCAATTTTAGAGTTTGTCGAATTTCGAAAACCAATTAAAAGTTCAACGATTTTCGAAATTCGCTGAAACTTTAACCAATTTTCGAAAACCAACGAACTCTTAAATAGATATTAAAAGTCGGTTAAGAATTCAATAATTTTTGAAACTCGTATTAACATTACATAAGAGAATTTTTGATTAAATTACCTATACCACAAAACTCACAAATGTACTCCACGGATACCACAAACAACAGTTAAACAAAAAATTACCACAGAATTAAAATAACAAATCACAACATGGACAATCACAAATATAAAAACACCATAGTGAACAAAGCAAGAGGATCACCAGGAGAATTAAAGGTCAACAGAAAATAAAACAAAAATATATGATGAAACGAGAGGAGTACAAGTAAATATATAGGTTTAATGTCTCTGTAGGTCCTTATTTTAGTCCGGAATCTCAATTAAGTCCCCTTTCTTTTTGGCGTCTCAATTGGATCCTTGTTTTTGTAAAATTGGAGCAATTAGAGACCTGTCGTCAAATTCAACAAACGGCTGTTTAATTGTGCATTACGTGGCACAGAGAGTGTTTTTGCTAATCACACGTGGAATTAAAAAGAAATTTTGTATTAAAAAATATGAAAGCTATAAAATATTATTATTCCAACCTTTTTCTACTGCAACCTTGTACCCTGCCGTTCTAAAACCTAAATTACTTTATCTACACATGGGGCCCACCCAATACTAGATAACCATTTCCTATTTCTCTTCTCAACAAAGAATTTTAGCATTCTAGTACTTACGGCTTGCACCTCTCTCCAACTCTCCTTCTTTCTAATTAAAATTTTTTTTTCTCTCCGAAAGCCAAACCTATTCCCAATACTTCTCTCACGTCTTGCTCCATTTAAACACGAACACCCTCCACACATCAATCCAATTTTGTTTCTTCCCCAGGCAGACCGAACTGATCAATGTTTCTACTTCTCCTCCTCCAACCTTTTTCTACTTCCCCAGACAGTATAATTGGTTTTGTTGATTTGTTGTATTGTGGTGGGTGTTTTCTTCCTCATACCTCTCTTCTCCGTTTCGGAATTGTGAAAATGTTGAAGGTGTGGGAGCACCAGGTGGCGGGTCACATGGCAAAGAACGACGTACTGGGTCCGCTGGTGGACGATTCTGGAAAGTTCTACACACCACTGCAGGAACACGACAGGGGCTCCGCCGAGCTCTCCTTCTACACCTCCCTCGCCGTCCCACCCTCCATTCGCCCTTTCTTCCTGGCATTCCACGGCACCGCCGTCGTCCCCGCCTCCGACGGCTCCGGCCCCCACACCCACCTTCTCCTTTAAGACCTCATTGTCCCCTACACCAAACCCTCCGTCATGGATGTCAAAATCGGCTCCCGAACCTGGCACCTCGGTCACTTTGAAGTCTACATCGCCAAATGCCTTAGCAAAGACAGAACCACCTCAACCATCCCCCTCGGCTTCCGACTCACCGGCTTCAAGGACTCCCTCTCCTCTTGGGAACCTTCCTCCAGACTCTCTTCGCCGAGGGTGTCGCCCTGGTCCTCCGCAAATTCGTTTCCTCCTCCAACGCTGACGATTCTCGTTCCGACCCCGATTGCGACTTTGCGGTGGAGGTTTTTGACGCCGTCTTGGAGCGGTTGGTGGAGCTGAAGGCGTGGTTTGAGGTTCAGACTCTATCATTTCTATTCATGTTCTGTTCTAGTGGTGTATGAGAAGGAGAAGGAGAACACGAATGATTGAAGTGGGAATCGTAATAAGTTCCCCCCTGTGCCTCAGCAAAGACAGAACCACCTCAACCATCCCCCTCGACTTCCGACTCACCGACTTCAAGGACTCCCTCTCCTATTGGGAACCTTCCAGAACCTTCCTCCAGACTCTCTTCGCCAAGGGTGTCGACCTGGTCCTCCGCAAATTGTTTCCTCCTCCAACTCTGACGATTCTCGTTCCGACCCCGATTGCGACTTTGCGATGGAGGTTTTTGACGCCGAGCGGTTGTTGGAGCTAATGGCGTGGTTTGAGGTTTAGACTCTATCGTTTCTATTCATGTTCTGTTCTTGTGGTGTATGAGAAGGAGAAGGAGAAACGGATGATTGAAGTGGGAATCGTAATAAGTTCCCCCTTACCCTTTCCCAAAAGCTCATTTAACATGTGTTTTCATATTTTTTAATACAAAATTCTTTTTTAATTCCACGTGTTATCAGTGAAAACACTCACCATGCCACGTAACGCACAGTGTTACCAGTGAAAACACTCTTCATGCCACGTAATGCACAATTAAACGATTGTTTGTTGAATTTGACGACAGATCTCTAATTGCTCCAATTTTACAAAAACAAGAATCCAATTGAAACGCCAAAGAAAAAGAGACTTAATTAAAATTTCGAACCAAAATAAGGAGCTACATAAACATTAAACCTAAATATATATTACATGAATTAAATTTAGTTGATCAAATATAATACGGTAACATTTAATTACTTTTTGTATGTGTATTTTTTATTTTATTCTAAGGGTAAATGTGTCTTTTTAGAGGTACAGAAGCTCCCAAAAAATTTTTGTAGGAGTGATCGTGGCGCACAAGCAGTCTATACTATTTATAACATTTATTGCAACTTCTATTTTGTTCATGGTAAATTTAGTTTGTTATTATTTGAAAAAACTACCTTATAAGACCAAATAATTCCATGACACATTATTTAAAATGTTTAAACCCGGACCAACAATGAGATACTCAATATTATTTATTTAACAAGATAAAATCCTAAATACTAAAGCAAATATGAAACAAATAGTGTTGTGTAGACATAGGATTAAAATCAAGAATATCTGAAATCTTATTTAATTATGATGACACAAGAACCTTAGTTAATTTCATACGAATGTTGGACCAATCTATAAGACACAAAAATTTACTATTAAGACACCAAAATAAGAATTTCAACAAACAAAAGAACTACGAACTAAATAATAATCTGTATTTTTTTTATACATTTTTTATAACTTTAATCTATCCTTTCATATAAATTGCGTGCAAAAGTGTTCAGTTAAATAATTTATACAAAAGAGTAACAAAGCTATACAAAGTACTTGAATAAAACTTTGATTTTCACTTATAACAAAGAAGCATGGTATTTTTCAGATTTAAAAAGCATACAATCTTAATCTGGAGAAAAGTTTTCCTGAGTCAAAAAATCAAATAAGCTTATTTTAAAGCCAGTCCAAATATTTTCTATCACTCAGTTGCTTTTAGGTACACTTCAACAAGGTGAGATAGGTTTCATAGGGACTTACAAACTTCTACAATTTAATCGGATATTGCATTAACTAAACAACAATTATTATTTCCGTTTTGAATATTAGCAAAAACAAAAAAAGCCCACATAATAAAGATATAACTACTTAACAAAATTCGCATTGGCTATATGAAAACCAAGAATGGTCTAACTCTAACCACGTAAAAAGGCTACATAATAAGAATACCAACAACAAATTACCAGTAGGCACGTAAGAAGACGTGAGGTCCCAATGAGTTCAACCATTAACTCTTAGCATCTTAGCAATGTTATTTAACAAAAGGATCAACCACAACAAAGGAAAAAAACAATCCAACTTGCCAATGGTGAAAAATAAAGGGGGGACAAAACACATCCTCACATCGAAATTTAAAACCACTTCTTTTGTTTTCTAGATCTCCAACTGCCTATATGTTGATTAGGCTTCAGCAAACCTGAGGTAAATTTCATACACATAAGAATCCAATTGTTATCAACTCGAAGTTAGACAAAGAGGTTTAAAATAAGAACACTGAATACCAAGACTTACCCAAGCTCGGAAAGCTTTTGGTGAGCAACTGCGTAATCAGCAAAAAATGCATCTTCGTCCTGAAATCATCAGAAAACCGAGATTAGATACATACACTTGATCAATCAATTTTATCTCCAATGTTAGGATGACTGTGAAATATACACACCGCTGCATATTTTTCAACAAGAGGGCGGAATACGGAATCTGACAAAAGTGCCTTGTCAGAAGGCAGCTGAAGGAGACCTTCCTTTTCACCACTCAACAACTCCCTAAAACATTTTTGGACATCAATAAAAGAGTTAGGTAAGAATTTTAAAACGGAGAGAGAAGGAAATGTGAAAAACATAAAAGTACTCACTTAAAGTATGAGTTGTCAAAAATAAGAGGATTTGAGGTCCAGGGACCCTCAAATCCTGATCGCTCCTTGTGTGCCGCTCCCTGCAAAATACTTCTGTTAGAATTGCACCAGCAAGGATACAATTTAAAGTACGTTCAATGTCATTTTCAATGTGCCTCTGTTAAAACTCAAAAGAAGAGCACAAAATCATAACATACAATGGTGTGACCACCAGATAGAGCAACAATATCCTGATCACTAAGCCCCATAGCCTTGCCGAACACATCCCTAAGGTGATCAGACCCTGCAACAATCAAGGACCCAACGGTAATTAACACAAACCCTATGAACGAGAGATTTTGTTGACAATCACCCAGACAGAGTACTGACCCTTGGTTGCATCAGGCAAGCGACCCTCTGGAGGTGGTTCTGGCTTGTCCTACTCAGAAAGAAAATAGTACCATTAAACACTTATGGATCATAAAAATTACTTGCACAGTAATACCATTTCAAAATAAACAAATTCCATAGTAATTCAGAAACAAAAATTATTTCATAATAATTCAGAAACAAAAATTATTTCATAATAATTCAGAAACAAAAATTATTTCATGGTAATTCAGAAAAACAAAAGTTCAGAGGACAAAAATAGTATCAAAAATAACCATTTAAAAAGAATTGAGAAATCATCAAAGCAAAATTTGGTGCCATAAATTATGAGCATTGCTAATAAAACAAAATATATGAAAAAACATTTCAGACACTGGAACCTTAATCATAGTTTGAATAGCTAAATCCATAAATCAGTCAAACAAGCATGTAATTGTAGTAATTCAAGGAAACAAATTAAGTGCAGTGAAAATAGATCATATGTCTGAAGTGTGCACTGTCAAAGGTTTAATCCAATAAAAGAGGAACAGCTTAATCTCCATCAAATAGTAATAAAAGATTAACAGCTTAATCTCCATCAAATAGTAAGCAGTTAAATGCGTGAACACAGTAGAAATAAACAGATATTCAATGAAACTGACAAAAATTACACACTGAATCCATGATCTAGCAATACTAATATTTACACAACCAGAAAAAAAAAACAAAAAAAAAGTCATATCATTTTACCAAATAAGAGTGTTACATTATATCAATAATAAGCAGGCATAAAAACAATTAGACATGCAATATTATACCTCTCTGCCCGGGTGAAAAGGAACTTCGGGTCCACCAGTTATCTCAACTGCGACAACGCCAGCCAACTGCGTTTTACAGAAAAGTATCATTACACGCACAATCTCCAGAAATAAAAAACACTTCCCAGATCTAAAATAAAAATAACTTCTCACCTGGTAGAAATCTGCGTAGCTCAAGATAGGAAACTCCGCTTTGATTGGCTCTAAAAGTCTGACAGCAATATCAAGACCGTTGTTGGCACCGTGAGCGAGTTCAGCAGAGTGCTTGATGGTTCCGAAGGGACCACCGGTCTTGGTGCTAACATCAAAGGTACCAGCAGAGTGCCATCTACACACAAAACGCACCAAAACGAATCAAAACGATAATATACAAAGTCAGAGTGCAGCGTAATGTTGATCTAACTCAAAAAGAGAAAACCTACGCCAAACGGAGCATCAGAGGAGCGCATCTCTTCTCGGCGATGAAACCTCTAAGCTTCTTCTTTGCCTTCTCAAAGGCCTTTTGGTAATCGGCGCTGACGGTTGGGTAAGATTTTCCCATGGCTTACGATCCTGAACAAAAATGAGAAATCAGTCACTTAAAACGCATGAACAGGGAATTATGCAAGATAAAGACCAATCAGTTAAAATGTGTATCATGAACAGAGTCAAGGATTCATGCAATTTTTCGAGAAAGATTCCGGCTAACGAACCTTGGAACTGGAGAAGAAATAGAATGTTAACCCTAGTGACACGAGCAGACCACGAGCCCCAGCGAGTATTTCAGCCGAGAGGAGCAAGGTAGATATAATGGAGAGAAGAGGAGAAAGTTCTAGTAGGTGCTTGTGAACCGTTGGATTTTTCTGATGTGCTGCTTTTGTTGATTTCAGAAATCAATGGCTCAGATGGATTTGCACGTGTAAACTACACAGTACACATCGTGGGGTAGGTGAAGAAAGCTTTTATGACTGACCAGTACAGAGAAAGAGAAATAAAAGAGAAAGAAGTGAAGGGTCATTGATTGGATTTTGATCCTCTGTAGTTGCAACTGGGATTGCATTAATCACCTCCATCCAAATAATGAATAAATAATAAATTGATGCTTTAAATTATCTTTTAAGTGATTGCAACGGTTAGATCTGTACGTGGAGGGTTTGCTGTTTGCTTTGGAAACCGTAGAGGATTAGGTTCTGGATGGAAGTGTTGTTTTCGGAAAAAGTGAGAACGGATTTCCTGGCGTTATGCCATAAGACACTTTGACCATTAAATTTGGGTGTAAATGACGAAGTTACCCTCGTTGACAGGAAGAAACACTGGGGTGCAGAAGGCAAGTTTTGCAGCTGGCTAAACCTAGTTCTAGAAAAGAAAAAAAAATGTACACTTCATTCTGCCTTGAATTATCTTAATACAATATTAATATCAAACATTTTAAAA
Organism: Vigna angularis; assembly: GCF_016808095.1. NCBI lineage: Eukaryota > Viridiplantae > Streptophyta > Magnoliopsida > Fabales > Fabaceae > Vigna > Vigna angularis. The sequence continues at coordinate 34,979,603 of NC_068974.1, forward strand.
GAGTAAAAATAATTATTTATAGTATAAATAAAACCTTTCAAATAATTATCTGTAGATTATTATTTTTTCAGTAATTAATAATAAATAAATTAATGGTCAAACAATTTTTATATTAAATATTGCTAAATATTCACATCTGTACCTAACTTCACATTAAAATAATTATACCTAATTTCAGAAGCAACATTAATTTAAAACTTGCGTTCAGCGTGAGTCTCCATGCAAGGATATTTTCGTAATTGAAGATTATATGCATAAACGGAGCGGGAGGCTTGCGTGGCTGAACTGATAAAAAATGTTCAAAATTCAAGTGTGAACGCGTTCCACTCCGGAAGATTCCATATTGGGCAATATTAATGTCACCTGTGAGGTATAGTCACTTCCACAATCCTTCTGTGCTGATGCAATATAATCCCTCTTGGACTTGGATATGTTTGGCTTTTTGTGTTGCCCAAGGTATTTGTATGAATTAATGTAATTATAAATATCGAATTAATAATGATGATCCTGATACTATGTGAAAGGTGATATTGAAATAATTAATATAAATTCAGTATTTCATAAAGATTTGTTACGAATTGTGATTGATATTCTATAATTGTTGCATTAAATCTTTTTTATATTATAACATCTAAATAGGTAAAGAATAATTGGGGTTACAGGTGAAAACAGTGGTGATCCTAGAATAACTTTTTCTTATTTCAATGGACTCAGCATTTCATACAATATATATATATATATATATAAGTAATTATCATTGATATTCAATAACTTTTGCAAAAGATATTTTTATTATTATAAAACTAAGAAATGTGAGGATACCACGGGCGAAACGTGGTGGTCTGAAATCATTGTCTGTTTTAATGGAATTCTGCATTTCATACTTAGTCTGTAGTCCATGTACACACAAATTAAATAAATTAAAATAAACAAGATTATAAACATTAAAATATAAAATCATTAATTATATGAATTCAATTAATAATTTTAGGATAAAAACACTCAAGAAATATAACAAAAGAAAATAAACATATGACAAAACAAAAATAACCCAATGTTATATAAATATGGATTTGTTCAATTATTGAGAAGTATATGGCGTGTCTTTCTGACTGTTAATTTCTGTAAGTATAGTACAAACACATGTGCTTGTTGTCTGGATAAAACACATCAATTAAAGACTGAATAAGAAGGTTTATGAAATAGGTTAGATTGGTAATCTAGTCATTATCGTTTACAATTAGGGTTTTAAAGTTTAAAACAAGTGATTAAGTTGTCATAAGATGAAATTGTATATCACCTTTGTGTTAACGTATATTAGTCTAGAAACATGTTCATACTAATTTGGAAATATATTTGATTATTATTAAGAGATTAAATATTTAACACAATAAGTATGGGAATTAGGTTGAAATTATTCTATTCACGGTATAAAATTTGGTGTTGTTGGATTTGGTGTGAAAGCATTGCATCTTCATGATAATTATTTAGAAGGAGTGATTATTATTAATTTAGAACACCACAATATAAAATAGGACACTATTGCATAATTGAACTTTAACTTAACGTAAACGTCGGATCACAAAATAACCAACGTAAATTATTGACCAGTGGCACTTTTGTAAATAAGTGGGCATATATATAGACGTTTGTTAGGAGGGGCCCCGACGTCTATAATATTATAAACGTCGGACCCTCTTAACAGACGTCTTAATGTCTGACAGGTAGGTGAAAAGTCATTTTTTTTCGTCTTAGAGACGTCCGATCCAGCCACCCCGATGTCTATATTCGATTATAGACGTCGGTGCCCCTCCTAACGGACGTGTATATGTTTGACAGGTAGATGAAAAGTTATTTTTTTTCGTCGTACAAACGTTGGATCATGCCATCCGACGTCTAAATGGCTTGATGAAAAGTTGTTTTGGACGTCATATTAGTGAGGGCCCCGACGTCTATGCCAAAATAGACGTCGGTTCACCTGGGGAGCCGATGTCTAGTTTGCTGTTAAATCAGACATCAAACCCATTGTTACGAACACTTCATTGTCTTCCTTCTCGTCTTTTCTCTCTGCGGCATTGCTTTTTCAGGCGCGTTTTTATCTCTTTTGAACTGTTTAAACGTACTTTTATTCCGATTATATTAGTCTTTGGTTGATTATCGTTCATTTGAACCGATTAAAATGAGTTTTTGTTGTGTTTTGGTGTAGTTTTTCTCGTGTCTTTGGTTAGTGTTGTACCGCATTCTCCTTTTGCTAGTTTCCTTGTAAGAAAAGCTTGCGTCTTTTGGATGTCTTATAGCGTTTCAACCCAAAACCGAACTTCAGTCCTTGCCTAATTCTATTGTCACCGTTCGTTTTTATTGGCGATTTTAGTGGAACTAGGCAATAATCCAGATTCGGTTTTCGGTTGAAATGCCATAAGAGATCCAAAAGACGCAACATTTTCTATGACGAAACTAGCAAAAGAAAAAGGTGCTACTACGCTACCTAAAGACACGAGCTGTAGTAGACATCGGTTAATGCAATGTCTGACGTCTATGGAGCCCTTTAGACGTCAGGGTCATGTAGTAACCGACGTCTGTAAAGACGTCGGACCTGTTTGAGTCTGATGTTTGATTAACGTCACCCATAAGACGTCGGTTCTGGAGCTGACGTTAAAAGACTAACGTTAAATATCCTTTCCGCATTAATGGGATGAAATAATATATATCACATGTGAGTAATTATTTCAATAGTTAATAAATAAATAAATAATGAAAAATCCTCCCTTAACGTAAAATGTTGGTAAAAGACCAAGAATTCACAACACGTGCCTCTGACTTTGTATTGTTCATTTTTCAATAATTTCACTTATTGGTTATTATTGTTTCAAAACCATGAAATTCACATGTTTGGACTTAATCATGTTTTAAATTATAAAAATACTGTACAGGTAATTTAGCAAACTTATATTAAAGTTATTAATTGCTTAATTTATTTTTAAGGCACACATTTAATGATTATATATTTTTATATAATTATTTAATATTTATTTAATATTTATTTAATATTTATACACCTGTTTTAAATTATAAAACGTAGCAAACTTATATTAAAATTATTAATTCCTTGATTTATTTTTAAGATATATATTTAATGATTATATATTTTTTATATAATTATTTAATATTTATTAAGTTTAAATTTAATATTTATACAGTTATTAATTTTCTTTTTTATATTTAATATTGGAAAAAAGGAGATGTGTTTCTTTTTATGGATATTTAATAATATTAAATTTTATTTGTTATAATATTTACTTTTTTTTTAAATATTTAATTAATATTTAAAACAATTTATAAGTGGAGGAATCCATGTACAAATCTACTCATTTTCTAATTTCTAATAAAAATTAGATAAGAAAAGAAAAACTACTCATTAATTATATAAAACAGAATATGAATAAACTTATTTTTTGAGGATGAAAATAAGATAATTAAACTTGTATCATATCTTCTTTTTTATGTTGTCATTCATATTTTCATCAACGAAAAATAAATAGATACAAATATATATATATATATATATATATATATATATATATAAAGTATTACAAAAATTTAAATTACCAAAAATATTAGAACAATTGCCTAGTTTTGATGTTTTAAGTCTAAAAACTTTTAAATTATTAAGAAATGAAACTTTTTTTTCTAGAATGTAAATGTTATACAAACTAACATTTTTTAATCACGTTGAATTTGTTAATGTTAAGCGAAAAATTCTTTGGTATGATAGTAAGTTCTTTCCTATGAAGCGTTACATTTGTTTTCTTGTTTTTTCTAATTGTTGTAGATAAACATGTATATGACAGCATTAGAAGTTGATGAAAGTATATTCTTTATGTATATAGAGATTCTATTCCACATTCTTATTTGGTATTTAGGTTACCATAACTAAGATGTCATAGTATACAAGGCTACAAATTAGAGTTGGAATTGAAATTAACAGGAAGCATCTAAACTGGTGTTTGATGATAAAATTCTAACTGTACAAATAGGTAAGGTTAAAATCTATGAATTAATTTAACCAATACAAACGTTGAAGTTGGTCTAAGGTTGGAAAAAAATAAACAAAAAAGACAATTGATCTTACCTTTTATCAGAAAATAGTTAGGAGTTTGAGATACTTGTGCAATACACGATCTTATCTCAGTTTCATTCTTAGATTGATTATCAGATACATGCAAAATTAAAGGCAATCTCACATAAATGATGTTAAGAGGATCCTATACGCTAATTGTAAGGTACACTTAGTTTTGAAATCCAATTTCCAAAAAAAAACACAAATGTTGCTCTAAAGATTACTACATACTATCTTGCTAAGAATCCAACTTCTCGCAAACACATTAAAACCAAGTATAACTTTATACGTAAGTAAGTAAGAAATGGAAACTAAAGATTGTATATTGCATATTAGAATTGAAGCTACCAAATGTACTAACCAAAGTCCTAAAACGTGACAAAATTAGGAAATTAATTGGTGTTGTAAATGTAAATGAAAATTTAATTTAAGGATGTGTATTATTGTTAAGTCAAAAATTGTTTATTATGAAAGTTAGTTTTTTTTTTTGTATTATTACATTTGTTTTTCATTTCTTCTAAATGTTGTATATAAACTTGTATATGACACATTAGAAGTTAATGAAAGTCTATTTTTTCTGTATCTTTTTTTTATCCCTAACTCTTATAGAATTGTTGAAATGTTAATTGTAAAACTATAGAAAATAACATTTTAGATGTGGTAGTGATTTAAAAAGAGTGAGATTCGATTATTTTAAAATTAAAAGGTTTTAACATAAATAGTTTGGTTATGAATGAATTTCATAATTTTATAACACCTTATCTCTCTAAAAACCACTTCTCTAGAGTTCTTTGACTTTTCTTTAAGAATTCTCACTTTTAGAGATGACAAAAATACCCGTGCCCGCGAGTATCTATAGGTAAAATTCGCGATGAATAGTTGGTACTCAAGAGTATTTATTACCCGTAGGAAGCAAGTAATGGGTAATTTATTACTTGCTTATACATGGATCGAGTCGTGGGTATCCACTATCCGAAAAAAATAAAAATAAAAATTTAATTTATATTTTATTAAGTTAAATTTAATTAAAAATAAAATTAATTTATATTTTGTTAGGTTAAGTTTAATTAAAATTAAATTTTAATTTATATTATATTATATATATATTGTAATTTTATTTAGAAAATTTATAAAATATATTTTTTTAAATATTTGCGAGTATCCGTGGGTACTGCGGGTTTTAAAATATTCGCACATATTTTTTAGACAGGTATTTGTGTGGGTAGTAGGTGATTTTTTTTCGGGTCGGGTAGCAGGTAGGCACTATCTGTGCCTGACTCGACCCGTTGTCATCCCTATTCACTCCTTGTTCATTTGTTTGAAAATCAAAGACCGCCTAAGTGATTATTGATGTGAGATCTTCAAGTTTATTTGATCAGTTTCTACAAAAGAGTAAGTTGTTTTTTGTTTCTTTCTTTGGTTAGTTTCTTTTTTCCTTTTGCATGTAAGTTTTTCGTGGTTGCATGTGATGTTTGGGTTTTCTATAAGACTTTCTACTAATTAATAGTCATAACAGTATACCTTGATTATATTTCTGTTATTTGTAGGAGCAAATAGAGGTTTCTGTGTGTTTGGTGCTATTTTAGGCTTTTTAAATTGTTTTGGTCATCAATAACGTAAGAGAAGATAAATAGCATTGTTCTTAAGTCCTAATGTAATATAATTTGTTTGTGCATGATTTGTCGACTGTGATTGATTTGGAATGTATGTTTGCATTGATTTCATCATTGTAAAATATCTTTGAGATTGATGATATGGTGTAATTTGATATGTTGGAAATTGAAATGAAATTAGTGGTATAATAAGTGAAATCCTATGGTGATTGTTTATTAAATGAACTTGGTGTTGATGGTCTTAGATTATGAAGTTTAGGACTTGATTAGTTAAATGTGTTGCTCAAATTTGAATAATTGGTATGATGATGAATTTATGTTTGGACTTTGGTTGAAATTGGTTTGATCTGATTGACTGAGTCGTTGGCCAATTGAATAAATTGGTATTCAATCTTATATTTAAACATGTTGTCAAATCAATCATAGTGTCAAGAATACCAATTTGGTCATTTGAATATGTATTGAGCACAATTAGATCATATTTTGAATGATGCAGTTTTTTGGTGTGGCGTTGAGCAACATTTTGTGGTGTTGAGCGTTGTTAAGATCAGTGAGTCTTTATGCTCTAGGGTGTTGAGTGTAAGACTAAAAGTAAATAAGGAAAATAAAATTTTGTCACTTGATTGGTGAAAATTTCTTGTTGTACAATATGAGTAACGTGTTTAAGTGATAAAGATGTGATTTTATTATTTTATCTATTTTGTTATTTAGCTGTGTGTATTTTTTTTAGTTTGAATACACTCTAAAATATGCATAGTGTTGAATATAGTGAAAACTATGTATGAGATTAATTTTCCTTGTATTGAATATATACACAGTGTCCTCTTTTTATAACAGAAGAAATATAGACTAAACCCAAAATACAAATAAGAAATAATAATAAATTAATTAAAGATAAAACGTAAATATAAAATAAAAATAGTATATCCAACATTCCCCTTCAAGCTAGTACATACAAGAAGTTTGTTATTGATATAATCAATAAATACTTAATGAAAATATATGTTTTTGCACTTGAGTGACACCAAGTTATTAATGATTTAGGAAGACAATATGAAAGATGAAATACTAAACCAAAAGACTCCCCTAAGCAACAAATATGTTGTTCCATATAAATCTTTTATTATAAATTGTTGCTAAGGAATGCATTGTTGACATCTAGTGGATAAAGAAGTCATTGTTCAAGAGTCACCACAACTATAAATAAACTAACAAAACTCGTCTTTGTCACTAGAAAAAAAAATATGGACGAGTCAAACACGATGATGATAAAAGGAAGGTTAGAAGAGATAACAAGGATAAAAACCATAGATGAATAGCATAGAAAAACCTTAAAAATCTTAGATTCTCCAATTAAGGCACTTGAAAAAGGAAACAAAACTATATCGATGCTTTGAATAGTTGTTTGAAAGGAGATAGGACGTGCGACAATGCACGACAAACCTAAAAAAGGAAAAATAGTGACTTCGACGTTTTGAATCGTTACTTAAGAGGAGACGATACGACAAAAAAAGGAGCAGATCCACAACTTCAAAAGACACTAAAAGCGTGTAGGAGCTCTAATGAAGGCGTCATTGACGATATGGTGGTCACCTGGCCGTGATGATCAAAACCGTGTGATTGTCGATCAAAACTTGAACTCCAGTAGTTGTAGCGGTAGACGATGACGCCAATAGTGGTAGATGGTGTCTAGGGATGGCAACGGGTTGGGTCGGGCACGGATAGTGTGATACTCGAACCCAACCTGCATGTAAAAATTGTACCTGTTACGCGCCTCGTTACTCGCGGATACCCGTTTATACCCGTTTTCCAATAGTGTGTGCATTATTAATCAAGCCCAATGGCCCAAACTCTATTCTTTTTTTTTTTTTCAAAACTCACAAATCCTATATCTGCTCCAAAGCATCTCAAATCTGTATCAAAGAGAAACCGAGACTCTAAAAGTTGTTGAGTTCATTTTGTCCAAGCTCATATCTGCACCAAAGTATCTCAGATCTGCACCAAAGCATCTCATATTTGCACCAAAGCATCTCAGATCTGCCTCTCATTGTTGTCTCCTCACATCGTCGACGACTTCGTCTGCCACCTCTGCCGCCTCGTCGCAGACTCAGTCGTCACCGTCGTGCGCGCCTCGTCAGTGTACTCCGGGTTGAAAAAGAAGAGGTTGAATAGTGGAAATCAAATATCAATCGGTGAAGAAGTGTTTGATCGGTGGGAAAGGTGGAAAAGGACGTTTTAATCATTGAAAGTATAAGAACTGGCAGAGGAGATGTGGATCTGTGAGGATAATACATGATTTGGAATGGTGAGACGTGAAATAGGTTGGCGACGAGGAGAGCGCTCTTGAGAGAGTGAGATGCTCTTTGTTGCGCGAGGGAGGAAATGAAACGTGATTTCTGTGCGAAGGAAATGGTGCGTTGTTGATGTGGTAAGGCACGGGGAGAAACCTCTAAATTCAGGTTTTGGGGTTTGAGCAAACGTTTGCCTCTGCCTGAAAGTTTCATTTATTTTTCAATAGTTAAAGAAGCATTGAATGAAGTAGGAGCATTGTAGTAGAAGATGAAAAAACATGCTTTGTTTGTTGTTACCATTGAGAGTGGTGGGAATGGATATGTTGGTGGAGCGGCTTCTACACGGAAGCTTCAATGACGCGTGCACACGAGAGGATGAAACCCTAAAAAAGGAATTTGGGCTTTGGTCCAATTTTAAAGTAGATTTAATAGAAAAAAAAGCCTAATTAAAAAGTCAGAATAAAAAACCTAGTGAATAAAATTGTAATTTTATTTTTCTAACGGGTAACGGGTACTCACGGGTACAGATAGTGTGAAACCCGAACCCGACCCGTTAACAAGCGGGTATTAAAATACCCGCTACCCGCGGGTACCTCTTACCTGCAGATACTAAATATCCATGGATTTTATCCGTATATATTCAAGGGTACAGGTTTTTTTGTCATCCCTAATGGTGTCGCTGTTGACAACGATAGATGACATCGTTGTTGATAGCGGTAGATTTGGTGACATAGACAACAATATTTTTTTATATAATAATCTTATACTCTAGATATCATGTTGAATATAATAAAAAATTATATGTATATAATTAATATTTTTTTTGTTAAATACCTTTATTTATAGTAAGATAAATATGGATTAAACTGGTCTATAAGAATTTAAATATATTCTCTTAACCTAAGTCCAATGTTTTTTTATAACAAAATAGAGAATTTCAAATTCTAAAATAGAAAATATATCAATATCTATGATAATTTATCTTAGTGATGTCATCTTAATTGAATTGAAATTAAAATTATTTATATTTATTTTTGAAAGTTTAAAAACATAATGAAAAAAAGAGAGTATCTTATTAATTTGAAGCAGAACTAAGAGTGGTATTAGGTGAGTGATGGAACGGGGAAAGGTTAGGGTTGCATGAGGGGAGAAGGGAAATGTTCTGGCATGTGGAAGTACGTTTAAGTATTTTTGGGCAAAGAAAGCAATAAATTTTGATAAGAATTGACGCATTAATGAAATTCTGGCATCTGGTTCTCAGTAGCAGATGGAGCTGGACTTATCCTTGTCACAGTCTCTCTACTGTCAATGGAAACCTCATCCATATCTTCCCGAAAACAACACTCATTCATTACTCCCTACCAATTCCTTCAACTCTTTTACATTAATATCATATATATTAATGACATTAGGCTTTTCACTTTTCCTGTTACATTTTATCTTTTTCTTTTAAAATGTTACTAAAATAATGATTTTTTCTACAGAAGATTGTTATTAATATATATGATATTATTTTAGGTTGTGCATTCTACAACATCTTTGTCTTACATACAGTTTGGGTTCAGGAAGAAAAATGTGGGATTGCATGAAGAAAATCCACATTTGTAAATGTTATAAGTTTTTGTTTATTTCTTTCTACACCCCACAATTACTAACTGCAACCCATTAAAATCAGAAAAAGACTCTAACACTCTTCACCACTATACCACATCACACCATCAGTTTTACCACCGCAGGAAGAAGAACAGAGGGAGAATGCTGCATAGAAAAAAGAAGAGAAAATGCAAAAAGAAACTCATTCTGGAAATTTTTTTCTGAAATATATTTCATGTATTTAAAACTCTTTTCAAAACGTATTTTATGTATGAATATTCTGGAAAACTCATTTTGTTTGGCATTTTATGAGTTCTAATTTTGTTTCTTTCAAAAATCACATTCTAGAAAATTTATTTTAGAACACATTTCGGAAATTCTGTTCGGAAAATCACATTTTTCAAATTTTATTCAAAAATTATGTTTCAAAAATATAGTTCTGGAAAGTTTTCAAAATATGTAATGAAAGATAAGATGGCTATTTTGAAATTTTGAAGGGATGAGTGAAGAAATTGTGGGTACAGAAAACAAAAAGCCCGCGTTTTGGACAGTTTTGGAAAACGATCCATAAAACCCATACTATAAGTGATGTTCAAAAATTTTCTTTTGATGGGATACCATTAGACATTGGTCAAAACTTGAATATGCCAATTTCACCGAGGGAAGCACTGGATTAAAAAAAATAGAAAACATTTATTATATAAATTTAAGTTTATAAAAATTAATACAAGTATTTTTTTTTATAAAATTGAATAATAATATTTTACTATTTTTACAGTAAAAATATATTTAAGTTATTTATATATTTTGTTTATAAATTGCACTCTGTGATATAATTATTTTAAATGATATGTGATTACCGACTCAACTAAAATAAATAATCAAAATTAAAACTAAATGAAGTAATGGTTAATAGTTTTGACAATTCATCAAATATTAAGGTGTTTTTCATCTTATTAATTAATTTTGTTATCATATACAAATGATGATGTGTTATGGAATTAATGATTTATGAATAATTTGTGAAAGAAAAGCATTGAAATATCTCTATGACTTGTGAGTCTAAATAGCATCACTAATCTTAGAGTGGAAAACTTGCTTTCTATATTTCATGTACATATGTTACAATTTGTGTTTGCCTTCCTTCCAGGATGAAAATGCAATATAGTCCAAGAGCTTCAAAACCAGTTGGAAGCTGCAAAAGGTGCAATAATTTAACATAATTGTGATACCAGTTACATTTATTGTATTTAAAACTAATATCAATTACATTTACTTCTTCATTAATTTAATAATAATATTTACAATAATATAATCTAATTCCAAAATTGTAGTGATAAAATAAAATGTCAACCAATATTCACTTATTTCATCATTTACTATCAATAGTTATTGTTCCCTATGGTCTCCTAACACTCTTGTGTACCGAACTGTCTCACAACTCCACTAGACTAGGTTGTCCTCAGACAAAGTCGAACATCAGGTTGACCTACTGATCGGCTAACCACCATGCCGACCGTCTAGGTCGATCATTTGATCAAGCGGTTGACCGTTAGGCCCACCGCCCGTCAGGCCGCCCACCTACCAGATCGACCGACTAGGTTCGGGGCGACCACATGTTAGATTATAAATGATAATGACTCATTAAGCTCCTAATGCAGATTAAGGATTGACTGAGTCGTTATTAGGCTTGTGAAAGGTGAAGACCCATCACAACTACTATAAATAAAGGGCTCATGTATGACTTTGGGATCACGATACACAATATACATGCATTACTTGCTCTTCTAACCGCTCGGTTACATTACTAACTTGAGCGTCAGAATGTCTTTGACATGTGCCCGCCCACACGACTTGGACAAAGGAGGAGGAAGGACGACCACCAGGGAGCCCGTCCGCCCTACGTGCCAACTAGAGGACTACTAGGCAGCACGTCCGGTCTTCAAGACAACCTGGACTGTTTTGAGCAGCGTTCGTCCAATCTTCAACCTCGAGTGCCTTGGGCAATCCGTCCGGTCTTCAACTTGGAGTGCGTTGAGCAACGTTCGTCCGATCTTTGGCTTGGAATGTTTTGAGCAACATCCGTCCAGTCTTCAACTTGGAATGCTTTGAGTATGAGACTTCAACCCTACACCCGAAACAATTACCATTACTTTTTCACTATATCTTATTATGTCATAATTTAACCATTTTTTTATATCTTTATATAAGTAAAACATATTATTAACCAATAAAGTGATATAGCAAAAAAAATTGAACCCGTGGCTACCCACGGACGAGGAGACTAGTAACAATATATAAATTTCTTTACGAGTGTTCAAATCTTTAATTTGATTTTATGACCAAAAAAACTAAATATTGTCAAAGATTTGAGAAATTCATTTATAATTAATTCAAATGTTCAACAATAAGTAGTTTCTTATTAATGAAATAAAATTTTTACGAAATACGTGAATCAACTATAAAATGTAATCACTATTTTAATTAAAAATCTCAATGGCCGATATCATAATGGTTTTAAATATAAAAAAACAATATTTTTATATCATTATAAGCGTTTTCAACAATTTTATTAGGTCTTCAAAGTTAAATTTTTAAAAAATTTACAGGAATGTCAATAGAAAGCACTCTCATAATTTACGTTTTGGTTTTTTTCTCCTTTCCAGAAAATCAACTATGAATAGAAGCATTGCTAAAAATAAATTAAAATGTAAATTTTAAAATTTATTATTTTAATTAGAAAAAGAATTACGCGCAATGTTACAATCTTTTTATATATAAACTTAATGTTACACTTACAATAATATAATATTAGTAGAAAAAGTCATATAACACTTTTTCTTAGTTATTTTTATACTTCTAAAATATTGAATATAGTTTTTTAAATTATCACTAAATCATTTCTTTAAAAATAAATAGTTGAAATATTTGAGTTAAATCTATATGTATTTTTTTTTCACAATTTATGTCCACACATTTCACTTCCCAATGTACCTGTACTAAAGCCACTTTTATTTATACTTTCTCTTGCTTTATCCCCCTTTTCAAAAGTCATTATCTATTTACCATTTATTTTTATAACTTCAAACCACTTTTCTGTTTGTTTCTCTGTCTAAATGATGGCTTCAAAATCATTTGTCTTAAATTCAATTTACTTAACACTTTAAAAGTACTGATAGTTTATTAAGCTCATGAGATATTATGGAATTATCCAATCAGTGATACAATATCTTGAAGTAATGGAAGTTAATTAAAAATATGAGTGTATTGAACATCTTTAAGTAACGTCTATTTATTTTGTATCGAATTAGAAAGATGATTTTGATTCTTCTATTGAGATATTTTCTTGTCTAACTATATACACCTTTTTAAATGCGTATAAATATGAATATATACACACCTATTTAAATGTGTAGAAATATGCATATATTTGAAAATGTGATGAGGAGATATTTGTTATATATATATATATATATATATATATATGTATATATATATATATATATATATATATATATATATATATTAAAAATAATTTAAGCATGAGTGTGAATTTTAAATGAAAATCACATGTCATTAAAAAACATAAATCCAATAAATTTTTGAGATAAAATTAATTTCAATTTCTTATATAAATTGAATAAAGTCACATACACATATTAATTTTTCTCATGATATCTCACGTAAAAGTAGATCCACTAGTAATATTATAATCTTTGATTCATCTTGGTGAGCAACTTGGATTATTCTAAAGATATAAAAAAATATATTTATTTTTACATAATAAATTGTAATGTTATATCTATAACAATTTTGTTTAGCTTTTTGAAATAGAAGATTTCACAATTATAAATACTAAAATTTGAAGTTACGTTTTAAATATAAATTACAATTTAACTATTTAATTATTTATCTTTAAAAGTCAATATCTTAGAAAATAAAATTCTCCATAGTTTTCCTTAACATTTTCTTTTATTTTTTTAAGTCATTTTTCATCTTCTCTTTCTCTCTCTCTCTCTCTCTCTCTCTCTCTCTCTCTCTCTATATATATATATATATATATATATATATATATATATATATATATATATATATATATATATATGATTGAAGTTGTTAGGAGGTAATTAAATATAACTTACCTAATCAATGTTTTGGTAGAAGGTAAAAAAGAGAGAGTAGTGTTTAACACAAATTTTAGTTTGTATTTGACTATTGCTTGAATGTTTGAAAGTATATGTTGATCACTAGAGGATAATTGAAATTTAAGTTATATATTGATTTTGGTACACGATTTTGGGGTTATGAGCACGTAATTTTATTAATAGTAAAATTATATTTGGAAAACTCTATTGATTTTTACGTGTTTTTCATATTAAGAAATATTATAATTATATTTTTCCTAGCCAAAATAATTTATATAGTATACATAGATATAAAAATATTAAGATGGGAATAAACGTTTTTTTCTATAAGAGAAAGTAGAAAAATTATACTTGAGTTACAAATATAATTTTTCATTAATTTGTTACCCAACACACACATATATATATATATATATATGTGTGTGTGTGTGTGTATGTGTATAATTAATTGTTACATAATTAGAATCAAATAATTATTTTTACTAGAAAAACACATGCGTTATCGCTTAACGTGTTTGCGTTTCTGATTTTGAATAAAGGTAATTTTATAATTTTGTATATGTAATCTATGTTTTGAATAAAATTATTTTAGAAGAAGAATATAGACTATAATTTGTAGGATTACCAAAAGAATAAGTGTAACTGTCTACTGTTACTTTTTGTAGATATGTAATTTATATATATTTTAAAAAATTAAAAATATAAACGGGTTAAAATAAAAATATTAAAGATGTATATGAAATCGCATTATGTTTTATTATAGACATAGATTAATAATAAGTCTGCATGAAAAAGAAAGCCGTGACTGTATTGTAAAGTGATTGAAGTTTCTGTAATTATTAATTAAAGTGTGTGGAGTTCCTTTAAGAAGATAGGTAGTATATGTTTTTATTATTATTTAAATTATAACTAAAAATAGAAAAGATGTGAAAAGAAAAATATCAATTATATATTATTGTGGATACACATATCTTTAAAAAGAAATGTACCTTAGTCGACACAAATTATTCTATTTTATTTGTAAAGCACTTCACAACATAAAATTAAATAATTTATATTTTAGTTTGAAATTTTAAATATTATTACAGTAATTTTGATATGATTTATTTTAACTGATTTGATAAATATTGTTTATCAAATCAATATTAATTTTCTATGAAGCAATTAGTTTAAATAGTTTCCTAAAATAAATTAATAATTTTACATGATATTTAACCTGATATTTTAAAAAACCAAAGGTAAATGAATACTATGCAATATATTCACATAATATAACGAATAAATTAGTTATTTTAAAACACGTAAATGATATTTTTATTCTTTAAATCACCACTAATTAATTTTACTTATTTTTTAAATTATAATTATTATTTTATTTTTTATTATTTTAAATCACTAATTATTAAATTTAATTATTTTTAAAAAAAGATACTTATTTGCATATCACATGTTTTCACCAGTTAAATATTATATAAATATAAATAAAACATCTATGACAATTTAAATATGTTTTTCAATTTTTTAAAAATAAAATCGTGATAGAAGATAAATTTCAAAACAATTAATATTTTATATAAGAAGTGATTGATGCTAATAATATTACTTGACTATTGAGATAAAAAATCTAAGAAAAAAGAAAAAATATTTTTAAACTTCCAAACAGTACAGGACATAAATCCGGAGCAAAAAAATTTTCTAGTATTATAGTAATATTGATAAGTTTTATATTTCCTTGGCTTTATTAAAATTTAAAATTAGTAGGTAAGAATTTTGAGGATTTCTTCACCTTAATAAGAAAACCAGTTTTTGTTTTCTATTATTTTAATTTTATTGTCTAGAGAAGTGACTATTAATAATTAAAAGATGGAATTAATTCTTTTTATTTATGCATCCATATCCCAGCATATTGAATTGTTCGACAACCACGTTTGTAGGATCAAAAGACTAGACACGTGTCGCATATCTAATGCACCGCTTAGGGGCGAGTGAAGAGTATGGGTAGTATAGGAAGTGGAACACTGGAACAAGTTGAGGTGTTGAAAAACCCAAAGGGAGAGATGAAATAAAAGAGGCAGGGGCAATTTTCGTAATTAGCCAATAAGATGAGGTTATTTGTTAGTGCAAATGACAGCAACGCGCAAGAGATAGAGATAGAAAGCCAAAAACCAAAAACGCCATCATCCAAACAGCCCCTTCTCTCTCTTTTAAAAGACACCCTGTGGTTTTTCTCTGCCCTCTTAACTTTTTGCCCTCTCTCTCTCTCCTCTTATCGATTTCACAGACAATCTCCTCCTCACAGTTTCGTCTTCTCGATCTCACTGTGAGTCATCGACTCCCAATTTCTAACCCTAATTTCTCATATCCAATGCGATTTCTGCTTAGATCCCTAATTGCTTCTCAAATTACGGTTAATGTTCTCGTCGTCCGTGTTTTACCCCTTTTCTTGTTAAATATTCGAAGTTCTCGTATCATTGCATATTGAATTTCGTTTGTTGATTTTGTGGGTTTTATTATTGTATGTCTGCACGATTCTTTCTGTTCTTGTTAACGATTTAGTTGATCTGTGGTGTCTGTGCTGGGCCGTACTTCAATGCATAGGTTATTAATCTTTTTGGGAGTGATTTGGTGCTTTTATTAATCAATCAAATGATGTTAGAGTCGAAAGACTGTGGGGGGTTTTGTTTAGATTTATGTCTAGATTCCTCGATGCTATTATTATTGTTGTTCTTGTAGTCATCATCTTAATGTTGAAATTCACATGCAAATGCACCAGCTCTCACCTGTATGTTGTTGGTTACGATATTCATTCAGTGAATGATTAACAATCTTGAAACATTGTGAACTTGTTGTATTGACCGGTATATAATAGTTTTCAGTATCACAGCTGTGGTGTGGGTTTTTTTCCCCTCATATTTTTTATCTGGATAGTTTTCAAGAGTACGCTGGATAATATTTTTCATCTTTTTTTTTTCTTTTTTTTCTGGTTTAAGTTTTTGATGTCATGGTTTCGTATTTTTATTTGACATCAGTGTTTGTTGTTTATGCCTGTTTTCCTCCAGGGCAATCATGAGTGACAAAGGAGAAAGAACATGTCCCCTCTGTGCTGAAGAAATGGATTTGACGGATCAGCAGTTGAAGCCTTGCAAATGTGGTTATGAGGTTTGATTCTAAGTATTTTTTCGATTAATTTTTTTGTGAAGTCAGTGACTTGTTCCTTGGTTTGTAAAAAAGTTTTCCTTGTCTTCTAAAGAATATAATGTTTACCAGAGTTTATGATTTCTCTCTCCCGCTAGCTGATCTAATTAGTTGTGTTATTTTATTCAACCGACAACTGTGCTGAGTAGCATTTGTCTTTTGATTCAGTGTAACTATTATGTTGTTTTAACTGAGTTTTGGTGTTATTTCTCGTATTAGTCAGCACTTTTGATATTATTTCACTCCTAATTAAATCTCATTATTTCATATTTTGGAAATTGACTTGTACATGATGTGATGTAGATGCTGTCTGTGATCTGTTTCTGGGTGATATGTCTTAATCACAGAGCATCATTATGATTAATGTCAGTCTCATTCCTCCTTGATTGCAGATCTGTGTCTGGTGCTGGCATCATATTATGGATATGGCTGAGAAGGATGACACCGAGGGGCGATGCCCAGCATGTCGTTCTCCTTATGATAAGGAAAAGATTGTTGGGATGGCTGCAAACTGTGAGAGGTTATTCTGTGAGCCCTATTTTATTTCTGTAGGATTGTTTTTGTGTTATTGTTTCTGAAGCTCTCTTCTTCACCTCCTTATTCAATGAGCGTTAATTTATTTGTATAACTATTTGTCAGAATGAGAAAGGGTGGCAACAAAATTTTTAGTACGTGCTGAGTTTTATCAGAACTCAGGAAATGATGATAGCACTAGCAATGAGTTTTTCATTCTTAATAATTTTCAACATATTGTAGATAATGCATTAACAAGAAGAGTATGTTTGTATTACTTGTCAAAATAGTCTGTTGAATTCAATTAGATATATATTAGAAACTCTGAAGCTTTCATTGCTTGATATGAAGCAAAAGAGCTGAATTTGTTGTTCCTCAGACCTTATTATTCTATTGGTTATGCATACTGAGGAAACATTAGACTTTTCTTGTGCATTTATGGTGATGCTATTTTTCCTGTAGATTGGTGAATGAAGTTACTATGGAGAAAAAGATGAAGACTCAGAAGGCGAAGTCAAAATCATCTGATGGGCGCAAGCAGCTCAGCAGTGTGCGAGTGATTCAGAGGAACCTTGTTTACATAGTTGGTTTACCTCTCAATCTTGCAGACGAAGATGTATACATTTCACCTCCTTCTCTCTTGAGCACCTGAATGTTTCCATTCTTTTCGTTTGTTCTCTTTTTTATTTTGGATATTTTGGGTCTGTTTCTTATTTTAATCATTCATTGTATAGCTTCTTCAGCGGAGAGAGTATTTTGGTCAGTATGGGAAGGTCTTAAAAGTATCAATGTCTCGAACGGCTGCTGGTGTCATCCAACAGTTTCCAAATGATACATGCAGTGTGTAAGTGTATTCTATTCAAGTTTGTGGTTTCAGATGATATTGTGGGTTTCTGTTAATTATTAGCTTGCCACAGTAAATGGAACCTGTACTGTTTAATCTTGTTGTCATTGATATGAATTGAATAGCTTTGGGTTATTGGACATTTCTTTCCACTTAAGAAGGGAGGAATAACTAGAGAAAAGAAGAGTTCATGTACTGTAATCTTTTTCTTTCATGGAAGGAAAACACGAAAAAGCTGCTTTACTTGGTTAAAAAAAAAACTGAGAATGGGGCATCTTCTCCCTTTCTTGATTTATTTCCTGCTGCCATATTAGCACACATGATTATCTTTATCCTTATGTTATACTGTATTAATATGAATAGCATAGTTCCTAATAAAAGATTCCTGTTTCAGATATATAACTTATTCAAAAGAAGAGGAAGCAATTCGTTGTATTCAAAATGTACATGGATTTGTGTTGGAGGGTAGACCTTTAAGGTACAAAATATTTGCTTTCACTGAAACTTGTCTTAAATAGGATGCTTAGAATTATGTTTTTGAATTTAAAATTTCAGGGCTTGTTTTGGAACCACAAAATATTGTCATGCATGGCTTCGAAGTGTGGTATGAGAATTACTAGTCTACACAAAATTTTCAAATTATGCAATTAATTGTGCTTATAATTGATGGGAGATCTCCATGACCCAGCCTTGCAGCAATCCGGATTGTCTATATTTGCATGAGATTGGCTCTCAAGAAGATAGCTTTACTAAAGATGAAATAATTTCAGCTTACACCAGGTTTGCGATCTTTGTATTCAAGCTATTTAATTGGTTAAAACGAAGAAGAGTGTTTAAATTATATATTGTGGTGGACAAAAGATGCGTTCTGAAGCATGTTTACTGACTGTGCTTTACTTTACTTGTAATTGCTTGCACTGAATGTAGTGTTTTTCAAATAATTATATCTTGACTCACTTTGATATTTTGAAGAAGTCGAGTTCAGCAGATCACTGGTACAACTAACAATATGCAACGGCGGTCAGGGAATGTATTACCTCCTCCACTGGATGACAATATGAATTCTACTTCTGCAAATCCTATTGTGAAAAATCCTTCAAGTGTAAGACATTTTTTAATCTTCCCTGGAACCCATTTTGTTTGTATATCAGCCTTTGCCATATTGATGTTTAGAGCTCTTTTGAATTTTTTTCTTTAAGGGCTGAACTGAGTTAAGTGTATATACACTCAGTGATGCATTGAAACTGACATTTAATTTTATTTTTGAGGCAGAACTCTGTTAGCACTGTTAGAGGTTCACCTCCGAATGGAATTTATGAGAGACATGTTCCCCTCCCTGCTAGTGCTGCGTGGTATGTACTGTGTATAATTTTGTATTTGGCTTTGAAGATTGAACTTATCCAAAGATAGTTATGGTTCCAAGCTATGTTTATATTTCACAGGGGTACCCCGGCAACAAATTGTCAGCCCCCAGCTGGAGGTCTATCTTATCCAAATGGGCCATCCAAGCCCAAACCTGATACAGGCAGCAGCTCACTAGCATTTTCTGCAGCTGTTACAGGCTCAATTCAGGCTTCTGATGTTCCAAAGAGACCACCATCGAGTGATGGGAGTCATAGTATGACAACTAGAGTGAAAAGTGAATTGTTGAAACCTGTTAAACAATACAACAATAGTGTGGACAGTCTGGTTAGTTCAGGAGAAAAATCTTTATCCTCTGATGCTCCTGTTCCTGTGAATTTGAACAGCCAGTTGTCTTCTCTACCATTGTCCCGAGATAGTGAGGGCAATTGTACTACAGCAAACACAATAAATTCTACTAACTTGACTGGACAGTCTTGTAATTCCGGTCCTGAGGAAGCAATGCCTGCTACCAATGAAGAGATTCCGAAGTTGTCCATTGAGTTGTCCTCAATTAACATTGATGGAAATGCTGAACATTGCAGTATAACCAAACCTAATAGCCCGCCTACCGAATATGTCTTGATTAAATCTCCCCAAATTCAAGGATCACAATATGAAGACAGATTTAGGGATGTAATAACTACAAATGTGGCTGGTAAAGCTATGCCGGATAACGAGGTTTGTAATTCTATGGAACAGGGTGATTGGAAATTGGATTCTCAATCTCAAGTAGCATCAAATGCCATGGAATTCGATGATGATGTAACATCTTTTGACAATCAAAGACTCAAGGATCCAGAAGTTGTTTGTCGTTCTTATTTGCCCAAGTCAACTGGTTTCCTTCATGTATCAGACCTTTCCAGCCCTCGTCTTCTGCAGCATGGTGAAAGTTGTACTGCCATGAGTGCAGGTTCTGTATCTGTTGATGAATCTATATTACATGCATCTAATATATTATGCAACGACCACTCTGATAAATTGGTCAGCAGCAGCTCCTATAGTCTGCTTAATGACGAAAGAAATGGTCATAGCATTCAAAGATTAGTTAGTGAAGCAGTAAATTCTGGACATGATGTTACTATGGATAAGGGTGAAAGTAGTATAATTTCAAATATTTTGTCCATGGACTTTGATGCCTGGGATGACTCACTAACATCACCACATAATTTAGCTAAGTTGTTGGGTGACAATACTGAGAACCAGTCTGGTCCTTTAAACAAATCTAGTTCTTGGAAAGTTCACAGTAACAATCAATCAAGATTTTCTTTTGCGAGGCAGGAGGAATCCAAAATCCAAATGTTTGATGCGAATGCTTCTTATGGTGTAAACCATCAACGTCCAAATAATAAAGTTTTCCAGAATTTTTCAGAAAGAGACTTGTATATGGATAAGTTGGGCATTGCGAATGGATTTCGTACAAGTAACTTTGAGGAAGCTGAAAATATTGGTAGTGGTCATTTCATTTCATCTAATAAGCTTTCAGGTGAGTAATACTATCTTCCTTTAGCAGCCTACTATAACTTATTTATATATTCTTTAATACGATGCCATTTCTTATTATTATTTCCTCTGCTGCTGTAACGTACATGTATTTGAAATATTTCTTCATGATATTGTAATCTTAGGCGCATTTTGGTTACACTCTCTTTTCCATTTTATATTATAATTTTCTCTGCCTTTGAAAATTGAAAATTTATAGCTTCCTTGACTTTCTGAATTACTGTTTCTCGTGTATACTTGTTTGCAACCTGATTATTTGTGCTGTTTGTGGCATTTGATTACACAACTGTGCTTTGAAGATATTCTATGTGCACGTGGAAAGGGGAAAAGTTGCTGCTGTAACGCACATGTATTTGAAATATTTCTTCATGATATTGTAATCTTAGGCACATTTTGGTTACACTCTCTTTTCCATTGTATATTATAATTTTCTCTGCCTTGAAAATTGAAAATTTATAGCTTCCTTGACTTTCTGAATTACTGTTTCTCGTGTATACTTGTTTGCAACCTGATTATTTGTGCTGTTTGTGGCATTTGATTACACAACTGTGCTTTGAAGGTATTCTATGTGCACGTGGAAAGGGGAAAGTTGTATCTTTGTGTTGACTTTTTAACAAGGTTGGAAGACTTTGAGAAATGACATTTTTCTTGGCTTGTGATGTAATTGTCTTCAACTCAATAGCTGCTGAAACTAGTGAGCCAATATTGAGTAATTTTTTTAACGTCACAGGAGTTAAATAACTAAATAGTGAAAATCTTCAGCTGGAAGGGAACTTCAAAGCCTATTTGGCTCGTTTAAAAATTCTGAAAAGTGTTGTGTATGTTGAATGGTAGAAATTGTATGTTGAGTGTGAGAAAAATAACTGGAGAATTTAAATTTTCAATTGTTTTGATTATTTATTGAATTGCTGAATGTGAAAGAAAATTATGTACACTGTAACAAAATGTGGTTTACCAGCTGCTGGTTCTGTTACTGGATTGCTTCCTGTAAGGTTAGAGAGTTCAAAACTATTAGCTATGGTTAAGTATCCACTATTTGGGCACTGCATGTTTACTTTTCTCTGAATTTGTGCCTGGCAATGTGTTATATTGATTACAGGTGTCTCAGATTTTTGTTTTCATCTAACGTTTTACCTTGCTTTCATTATGGTTACAGCCATCTCAAGAGCACAAGTTTCGGCCCCACCGGGATTTTCCATTCCAAGCAGGCCACCACCACCTGGTTTTTCTTCCAATGAGAGAGTGGATCAGGCTTTTGACTCCATTTCTGGTTAGTTGGTTAGTTTTGGTTCTTATTATCTTTCTAGTCACCCTTTTTTGTAGTATTAGTTGAATTTATTAGTCCTTTTGACAGGGAATTCTATGCTTGATCATTCTTCCCTCTTGAGAAATTCATATCAGTCACCTTCAGCTGGAAACCTTGGTGGTGCTGGGGATATTGAATACATGGACCCTGCTATTTTGGCAGTTGGCAAAGGGAGACTTCAAGGTGCACTGAACAGCCCCACACTGGACATTCGATCCAATTTTATGCCTCAACTAAATTACTTTGAAAATGATGCCAGACTGCAATTATTGATGCAAAGATCTCTGTCACCACAGCAAAACCATAGATTTTCTGAAATTGGGAATACTTTTTCTCAACTTGGTGATTCTTTTGCTGTTTCTTCAAGGTTAGATCAATCACAAGTCAGTAATCTGAGCCCATTCCAACAGCTGTCTATGCAGCAGTCTGCAAATGCAGTCTTGTCAAATGGGCAATGGGATGGGTGGAATGAGGTGCAGACTGGAAATGGTTTGGGTGTGGCCGAGCTTTTGAGAAATGAAAGACTTGGGTTTAATAAATTTTACTCAGGATACGATGATTCAAAATTTCGGATGCCAAATTCCGGGGATCTTTACAACAGAACATTTGGGATGTGACCTTTTGCTAGTTGTGTCATTGTTATTGTTGGAAATGGTAAAACCTAGCAGAAATGGACAAACAATTTTTTGTGTTGCTGAGGATCATGGAAGTTATTCTTGCTGGCGGGTATTGTGCTACCTAATGATGAAGCTCCCCAAAGTATAATTATGGCTACAGTTGGTAATTAGTAAACTTGCTCTGTTTTCATGATTTAATTGGCTTAAAGTGGCTTTGCCCATATTGCATAAAGTTCATGAAAGTGTGTTTACCTACCTGTGCCAAAACGAGATTGTATAAAAAAACTAATACGTTTTTGAAGTGGATTTCATGTTTTCCATGTGAAGATGGCATTGGTGTTTGCTTTTTTTAAGGTGATTGTGTACTCATTTCGCTCTCTTTTCTTTGTAGTTCTGGATTGGCTGAAGTGAGCTTGTTTTGGGATTTTAAGATATCAACTGTCAGTGCTAACGTGATCAAACTGGCAGGTAGATCATAGTTGATCATAGTTGAGTGTTCCTTCATATTACTGAGCATGGAAACTTGATTCAAAATCAAGTAGATCAGTCTTATCTATTGCTTGTAACTTACCATTTAGTTTTATCTACCCTTGTTGGTAGTGGTTGGATGCGACTAGTGAAAGCAAATTTTGTTTTTAGAAGTTTACATGCTAGAGTTTGTCTACTGCTGGGTATGAGATAGATCATTTTCTAACTGGAAAGATCCATGTGATGTGAATGATATACTGTTGCGCTCTGTTATAGCTTATAGCCATATTTTTCCTTTTACATATGTTTTTCATAGCTATTATTAAATTTACCTCTTCTTTTTCCGTGAAGTTATTCTTATAATCGTTTCATATTATATTTACCGCGAGACAAGTGTCTGATGCACTGCTTTTCCCCCTAAATTTTTGTGCTCCCCGTTTCTTGGTTATTATTTTGGTGGCTTCTGATTTTGATACTGTTCTTCGAACTAATATAACCAGCAGGGACGGCGTGACCCATGCCTTTGTTATGATTAACTTTGGGCATATCTCTATTACCGGTCTCTATTCTGCATTCTCCGGAGCAGCTGAAAACCTTTGTGTATAAACATAATGTTGGGGACATGATTGTTCTCTGGAAGTGATCGGTTATGTATTATTAGAAACGTTTCTGTCTATTTTGGGTTACACAATTCATTTGTGTGCTGTGGGATACCCAATTCATTTTTGTTGACTGAGATTGGTTATATCTCATAATTGTCATTGGTAATTTGTCAAGTCTGTCACTTTGACAGTGTTCATTTTGGCAGGAAGGATTCCCTTTGCCCCTAATGTGCCCGCTTTCTCGTTTGCCCACTCACTTCATAAAGAGAGGGTAAAATTTGTCTTTATAGCCCAAGAGTAACATTATCAATTTTGATTTTATTTTGGTAATATAAACCAGTTAATATCAAACATGCTTTTAATTCTTCAATGCATTTTATATTGAATTATAAATTCTTTTAAAAATATGCTCAGGTATAGAGGATTAAAAATGTTTTTAATGTTCTGTTGAAAGTTCAATTCCAGTGTTGTCGAATAGTCTTCGCAACCCCTTAATTATATTTTAATAAAATGAATTTTGATCTTTGTCTAATTATATTTTAGAAATATTGATACAAGTGTTTTCAAAGTAGTTCAACTAGAGTTGCGTAGAAGTTTATTGGAGTTTAGCAAAATATAAGGTGATTAAACAAAAGCAGAGAAAAAGATGCAGGTGTGTGAACTGATGTCAGCTCCCAGCATCAAAGCTTTAAGGATATACCCTTTCTCAAGCCACAAAGTCTTCAAGAAACACTAGAAAGAATGATTATGTATATTGGGTGATGTTCCTAACTCCGAAGTTAAATGTTTGTGTTGACAAATTGGTCCAGAGTGTAGCTGATAACTTCACTGATTTTTGTGTTGCTCATTAACCCGTTCTAACTAATTTTAAAATTTTAGTAAGACATTACTTTCTATTTCACTAACCGACTTTTAAATGAGTAAGACTAACCAACTTTTGAATTTGAGTAGGACTAATAACTGTCTACTTTTTATTTTCTCGTCTTTATAAACAATTAATTTTATATTTACAGGCTAATAAATTATTATGGTGTTGATGGTATAATGAGGATGTTTGAAATATTAGTGATGTAAATTATAATATTAGTAATAATAATTGTTATTATAATATTGGTATTGGTAATGATGATAACCAAGATAAATAATATAAAGTCTCATTATTTT
Source organism: Vigna angularis (assembly GCF_016808095.1). Classification (NCBI taxonomy): domain Eukaryota; kingdom Viridiplantae; phylum Streptophyta; class Magnoliopsida; order Fabales; family Fabaceae; genus Vigna; species Vigna angularis. The sequence continues at coordinate 35,004,975 of NC_068974.1, forward strand.
TATGATGATAGACGATTAGAATTTATTCAAATAAATATATAATTAAATTTATTGTAGACAAGTATTTTTTGAGTTCTATTATATTATAATTGTAATATATATATATATATATATATATATATATATATATATATATATATTTCAATTTAAAAAATAAATATTTAGATAAAGATAAAAAAAGTATAATTTTAAGATGACATAAATTTTCTTAAGTAATTTTCAAAATAACATGTGAAATGCACGCCTAATTAAAAAAATATAAAAAATGTTTAATAGGAGGGTGACATAATTTTCTAGTAATGTGTGCGTATGTTGTTGCATTTTGACCGGTATAATCGAGTTGAAAGATTAAACATTTAAGAGGTTGTTAAATGGATTTGTGTAAACTTGTGAAATGAGTAAGTTTTAAACTAATTACTACTCTAAAAATAGATAAGATTTGCATCATAAAAAATGTAAATCATTTTAAAAATAAATAAATTATACAAACATATTAAACAACATAACTAATTTTATTTCATTAATTAAAAAAAACAACTCCAAACAAATTCATCCTCTAGTCATCACTAAATGAAAGGATCCATTTTGGGATAGTTAGGGTCCAGTTTCTATTATTATGTAAGTTATTATTCTATCTTTTAACTAATTAGCCAACTTTCTTCTTGAGAAGTCAACCTTTTTTAAGCACTATCTTAATAGATTAGGCCCATTAGCCATGCTAACTAAATTACCTTCTTCAATGCACCATGTCACCTCTTCTGTCACAACTATTTACACCACTGATGTCAATGCTTCCAACTATACATTTATTCTCCATTGCCGTTGCACTCTTTAAGGTTAGGAAGTAGAAGAGAACTTCATCCTAGAAAATTTGTTTCGGAAGTATTTCATGTATTCCAAAAATGATGTTCTATAAATCATGTTCCGGAATATATTTCATGTTTCAAAAATTTACTCCGACTAGAAAACTCCTTCAGGAGGATATCATTTCATTTCAAAAATTTTATTCTAGAAAACTAACTTTGAAATGTGTTTCAGAAAGTACTCTGATCAATTTGAAGAAAGTTTGTTTGAGAAGATTTCCAACACTAGTAATCCAAAAATAACTTTTACAAAGAGTAAAATAGTTATTTTAAAATTTGTGGTGGTGTAGTAAAAAATGATGGGGTGAAAGAAAAAAAACACTAATTAATACTAACTTCTCATAATTAGGGATGGAATTATAGTTGTCTTCACCCATATTTGAATTTATTTGACACCAAATAAGGGATTGAAGGATGAATTACTATATGTTTAAGGACCGTATGATTATATAAGTACTTGTCAATTTTTAGAGCTGTCAAAATGGGTTATAATTCGCGGGTCAATCCGGTTCACCACGGATTTGAGTCAGGTTGAGTATGAAAAAATTGTATTTTTTTTATGCGAGTTAGATTTCAACCCAGCTCATTTAAACCCGGCTCATGCGGGTTGAATCCGTGGTGGGCCGGGTTGAACCACCAACCCACCTACCTAATTTTATTTTATTAAAATTTAATTATAATTTTATAAAAAATTATTTATTATTTTATTTTTGCTTGAAAAAATTATTTAAGTTTCTTATTTTCAAAATTAGTTAAACACCCTTTGTTTAGATTTGAATTATAGAAAGTTTGTAATTTTTTTATTTAAAAAAAATTGTAATTAAGTAACCCACTGAGCTAACCCGTTCACCAATCTGTGGTGGGTTGGGCCGTGTTCAAATTTTTCTGACTCGCTAATAAATGAGCCGAGTTGGATTGACTCACTAACTGATCAACCCGTGATGAACTGGGCCAGGTCGGGCCGGGTGACCCGTTTTGACAGCTCTATCAATTTCTATATTATATGTGACTTCATTTATTCCATTTTAAAAAATTAATGAGTTATGAAAATTGTCTTAATTACATCACATAATTTTGGTTTATATAACAGTTCTACTTCTGATTGATCCTATCTTGTGACATTTATAATTGAGGAAATTTTACGGTTACATAATTTATATAAAAGTTTTCATTGCTAACAAGAATGATGATAAAAGATATTTTCAAGTATTTTTTTAAGATTAATTAAGTTTCATGTTTTTGATAAAATATGATATTTTCAATTAAGTTCTTATTAATTTTTTGTTTTATTGAGTATTAAAAATATTTAAAATTTTCAATTGAGTTATTTAATTTTTTTTATTGACTGAATGACATAGTTATTATCTTATTTCGTTATCTCGTTAATTTATCTTTATTTACCTCCACATGTTATTCGGTGTTAATATTAAATGACCTAGTTTTGTAATTAAATTTTTATTATTGGATAAGGTACAAGAAAACTAATAAGAACAAAATTAATCTCTTCGACAATATGTTAATGATAAATTCAAATTCTGAGCAAAGAAGAAAAAAGTGGCACCTTTAGGATGAATAAAAGTAGAACAAAATAGAAGTTTTTCTCCCTCTTTAGGGACATGACTTTATTTGGAAGGCAAAGATGAACGTGTCACGAGAAAATCACGTGACATCCTATTAGGCATCTGATTTTGGTGTGGATGGGATTCACAACATTACATCCATTCATAAGTTATTATATAGGATAATGATACTTTGAAAATATTTTTTTATAATATTTTAATATCATCTATCTGTCATTCTGTAATTGATCTAAAATTATTCTACAATCAATAATAATAATCATAAATATCAATATGGATCAATCATAGAATGACACGTAGATGATGTTAAAATGTTGTCAAAAAATTATTATCAAAGTATCATTATCCTTTTGAATAAGAATGAAAGGAAAGTTGTAAGTACAGAGACAGAATCATAGGAAAGTATTTCAAAATGTAACAATTTAGATATTAACTATGGTGTGATGATGATCCAAATGATAAAATTGAAAGTAGAAATCTGAACTCCAATCTCATATTTGTTTTGTAATCTTCCGATAATATATTTAAATTTTAATTTTAATTTTTTATTCGTTTTCATTTATTTTCATATAACACATTTGTTTTGCAATTTTCCTAAAATCATATTTTGATTTTGATTTTTTTTCTTACTTCTTATTCATCGTCCTCCATCAATAAGACAATAGTCATATTAATATCAAAACTATACAATGCAAAATAATATATGGAGACAACTAAGAAAGTTGACAAAGACAAAATAACTAATATGTTATTCTAATACTTTAGTTGAAATTATTTAAAATTATCATGAAATTAAAACTTGTTTTTATAAAATTTGTAAAGACTTTAACTCCAAACCAAACCTTCTTAACTTACTTCACATTGTAAGTTAAAATTGTTAAATACTTATTTTCTTCAAATCGAATTGAGGTTGTGTTTATAAACAATAATTCCACGCTTAAAATATATTACAAATGAAAAAGAAAGAGAAAGTAAATAATCATATATGAATATTTGTTATTTTTAAACATCTATCTCCTAATCATCCTTTTCCTATGTATATATTTTTTAATTATATCATATTTCTTATAGTATCTGTGTTTGTTTTTTTTTTGGATAAACGTCATATAGCACTTTGAATGTCTGTGTATCAGTTTGCAACAAATTAAATAAGATGTGAAATTCACTAAGTTTTATGATTTTTTTTTAAATTAATAATCTTAGAATTACATATAAGTTTTACATTATTTCTTGGGCTTACTTTGTTTACTTAGGCCTAATGTTAAACATGCACCATGATGTTGAGAATATAAGTATATATTAGTATCACTATCTGAGATCCTATTGAACATATTAGGCTAATCAGAACCAATGAGTAGAAATGTTGACAAAATGGCAAAAATTTTAAGCAATGCAGAGGTAGTTTTCTTGATAGTTATTAGGAATATAGTTAATCCCTCTATTCTTTTACAACTAAATTTTAATCAATTTATTATTATTTATATTAAATAAGCAGTTAATTTTAGTTGATACAAATACACACAAATCACAATTAAATAATAGTGAAAGTTAAAAAAAAAATCATGTGCAACGATCGTCTAGTGATTTTGAAAGAGGATGCAGTGGAGAAGAGAGAAAAAATAATTTGGTCAGCTTAGTGATTAAATTATAACTTAAGAGTATTTTAGTTTTGTCATTGTTAGTATGACAGTACAGATAGTAATCATAGGAGTGTAATAAGCAAAAGTTCGGATGATAATGATACCTTACAACCTTTTTGTAACTTTCATTTTAAATCATTTTGAATTTAAAAGCTAATATTTAGGAACATTAAACGAGATTCTATATAAGTAGAAATATCTATTCTATTTGAAATACTTTTAAGAATGAATTTTTTATAATGCAACATCATACCGTAAAACAAATACATCTAAAGCATTTGTAAAATATCTTTTGGATTCTGTTAATATATGTAATAAGTATTACTATAAATGCATTTAAATATAATTTGTCTCACATTTAAGGAATGTTTAAAATTAAGAAAGGATAATTATCATTAAAGGAATGTTTAAAATAAATTTATATTAGATATCATAATTATAGTGATATTCAAAGTTCATTAAAACAAAAAAATTAAAATAAGGTATGAAAAGACTATAAAGCTCATGAAAAAAAATTATATTTTTTGAAATATAAACAAACTATACTTATTATAAAAAAAATTGAAAATGAAACATTAAATTACTTATATTTTTATTTATGAATAAAACAAAATTTATTAATTAACTTATCAATACAACGTTTTTCTTCAAAAAAAATTAATTACACATTCTTACAAAAATATAAACACTGACTTCATCTCTTTCTAAAATTTCAATAAAACCACATGTTGATCCAATAAACCACACGTTAATCCAATAAACATTGACAAATTAGTAGAATCAATTTCGAACCAAATTCTCGAAAAATTCTTTCTCCAAATATGCTTCGAAATATAAATAATTTCATAAACTCAAGGTAAATATGTTTATCCATAAAAAAAATTGAACATATTCCTGTACTTTGTCTGAAAATTTAGAGGGGTTTAAAGTAAAGGAATGTTCAAACTCAAAACATAAATTTAAAACATTTAAAAATTTATTTAAAATGTAATTAACTACATTTATTTCATTTCAGTTACTCTTTTTTTTTAAAATAATTAACCAGGAAATGTCAGCAAGTAGTCAACTAGTTTTTTTTTTGGAAAGTGAGACTAAAAGAATTTAATATAAATGAGCCATAATGATGTAGAAAATATCATAGCTTGTAGAAATGGGAGTTAAAAGGGAGAATAAAAAGTATTATTGTTAATTAGGAAAGTAAAACAATATAATACAGTATCTTTTTTCTTTCTGCTGATTAAATGATGTTTATATTATCTTCACCATTTTTCCTTCTTTCAAAGGGACATCTATTTCTGTTTCTTCTCTCTTCCACCATTTCTCTACAGTACGAAAAGTTAAGGATTTTAATTTTTCAAATTATTTGAGTATGAAAATTGTATAAACGACTTCTGAAATATTAAAAATTATGGTAATTAGTATTTTTAAATAAATACTGAAACATAAACAACTATTAAATAGAGTATTTCGAATGAATATAAACAAGTTACATTTGTGGTGGTGATTGGATTTGTGGTATATGAAAATGACATGATTTGTTAGCTTTAGTTGGGAGCAGGCAGAACTGGGAGTAAGCTGAGAGATGGAAGAAGTGGAGAATATGGTCTCCATTTGGATAGATGCCCATACCAGAACATATCCATATATCATATTTTATCTCTTCACTTTTTCATATTCCCCACAAAACAGATTAATTTCACACCTGTAACTAATAAAATAAAATAAAAAAACCCAGCAAGCATTGCTAAATAAACAACGTGGTTGCATTAAAATTTTGCAGGAGCATTTTTAATTGACAATAACAATTCAAACAATAGAGCCGCAATCGTTTACCTGAAGAAAACAGAGTCTAGAGTTATTGCAATCATGTTACTCAAGTCATGGAAATGAAAGAAAAACAATATATAAGGATAGTTGTTTTGTCTTGTTATACGAGAAAAAAAGTATACTAATAATTTGTGTACCCCATATTATTTCTCTCTTTATTATAAAATATGTATATAATTTGTGCGCAGATAAGCTTATGATGTATTGTCGCTTTCTTATTATATTTCAAGTTGACAAAACTACTCATATGACACATATCGTCAACCGGAAAAATAAATTGATTTAAAGTCTGTTTTTGATTTAAAATATCTAGGTAGCAATGTAAGATGAAGGTGAACATATTTATGGTTATTATATGGTCTGAGTATAAACACTGACAAGTGTTGTAATGGAGCTGCCTCACAGGACTTGAGGGGTTGAAAGTTTTAGGCAAACAGCTTAACATCTGTAACCCAAGGGCAGGGAAAACAGAGACTTTGTCATTGACTGCACATTTGTCTGAGTATACAATATAAATAGTAATAACATTGTTCAATTCCCCATAGTTTTGGCCTGCTCTACTCATGTAATAGCTATCAAAATTTGAATGAAATTGCTCTGTTACCAATTTAGTAACTTGTCATCTTGACAAGTGTAATATAACTTTTGCCACCCATTGACATTCTCATTGGACCAGACTGATCCTCGCTGCTACAACGTTGCAGGGTGGCTCCTACTATTCACAATACAGTTCTATTTTTCTTTCCTCTTTATCATTTTGATATGATGGGTCGGAAGATATCGCCATCACCCAACTACAATATTAATGTTTTATCAATTCTAGACATTTCTTTTAGGTCTGTTTCATTCTTCCCATATAAAATATTAGTAACGTCAGTGTCGCCATATGAATACGATTTATATTCACAATGTACTAAACAACGAAAATAAAAATACTTTACGTTTCTCCATTTCTTGGATGCACAACTAGTGTGCCTATAATCTCAAAATAGGTGAGCAAGCCATGAAGCAATTTTGATTCCTGACAAACTTGAGAAAAACAGCTACATCGTTATGGTAGTGCACTAAAAATAGCATTTGCGTGAGAGATGATTTATCATAACGGGGGGCATTATAGTTTAAGCAAAGAGGTAGCAATTAGGGGTCAAATCAAATCTCAGTATACACCAATCAGTTACTGAATTACACAAAGAATTTTGAGCGCAAAAACTTTTTGTGGTTTGCCTTTAACGAGTAGTACAAGATCGGCTACAGTGGTGCCTGCCGGGGCTTAACCTGGTAATAATATTCAGACGAATGCATGCTGGATGAAGTAAAACAGAGACTCTGGGGATTGGAGTTCGTAGATCTTGTTGGAAAGGTGGCAGTGGGAGGAAAGGTAGCTGAAATTGAGAATCCTGATGATGCTGCTGCAGCAGAGAACGTTGGTACTGGGGTAGCATTGACCTGGGCATGCGTTTGCCACGCCCAATTGGGCAGTCCTTTCGAATGCTCCGTGTTCATTCTCTCTGTTTTTTCCTGCTAAATTATTAACAATCTTTTACAGTCTTAAATAGTCACATACAAAACTGCATGCCACAATTATAATTGTTGACTCTCCAAGTTCAATGTACGAGAATAAAATGAACCTAACAGAACATCCTGCGAAAATCACACCATGTTGTGATGATCTATGTTTTCAAACTCAAGCCATCCTCCATTGTAATCTTACTTTATGAATACATTAACCATGCATTACCGAAACGAAAAAAGAAAATAAAACTGTGTCAAAGGTTGAATGTTCCAAGTAATGCTTTTGAGACATGTTTTGGACCAATTCATTTTTGTTAACAGAATAAGTAAACATGGAACACACACATATATATAAACAGAATACCGCTCCAATAACAAAAAATACACCAAAAGGTTGTATATATTAATCAGTAAATCCTGATCATAAACAACCAATTTTTGCCATGAATTACATATTTAAAAGTGAAGCATTCTTCAGTATTCTAATGAAAATGGAGGTCCTAGGAAGAAAACAATTGTAAATGTTTTAAATGATGTACCTAATAAAGAAACAAGAAATGAACACTATGCGGATTACCTCATTGGGAAAGAAACTAGGACACATTCCATTCCATACAGAAGGACAGTCTTCATTCACAACCAGTCTTTTCAAAGATGGATTACCAACTCCTGAATCAACATTTGTTTCCATCTGCAAATAAAGGGGACCATGCCAATTATGATCACTAAATTGCAAGTCTAGAGTTAATTAAAAATACCAAAGACCTACAGTTCTACGAAGATGAATGAATTCAAAGGAAAACAGGATGTAATTAGCTACATGTGAACCTATAAAGGCTAGAAACGGTCTTTATCGAGACAAACATATTGTCAATGGGTCTCATGATATGCCGAGTTTTTATCAAAATAGGTTCGTTTCTTTTACTCTTTTCCCACATATGTTGATTCAAATGCCATAAATTCAACTGAACAGGTATTGAAGCTAGCCCGAACTTGAGAACAACAAGGTTATTCACCTTCACTCCAAATAATTTAGAACAAACCTAAAATAAATAAATACGTAAGTTCAATTATACCATTGAACTTATTCCACCATGCGTGTTGTAATGGACAGAGGGGAACTGAAGTCGCTGCCAATTTTCTTTGGACCCAGTTCCTGGGGTTGCTATGCCCAAATTGAGATCAAGATTATGATTGTTAACTGTGTTAACAAAATTATAACCGCATTTCAGAAAAGGAACATTTCTTGATTAAGAAATTCAATTGGGAATTTAAAAAAATAGAACATATTTGCCATAACAGTGTTACCTTCATTAGTGGCTGCAGATTTCATCTCTCCTTCGTATGTACTTGGCTCAAAGTTGGTCACTGCTTCCCTTCCGTTGCATTTGATAGCTGCCTTGTCATAAGCCCTACTTTAAGAAAATAAAAAGGGAGATACGTGTTGGATTGAACCAAATCAGTTTCGATAATTCAGTGTAATAAATTCAGTACAGGAAGAAAGTAATTCATGTAACATTAGGACCTTGCAGCTTCTACTTCGCTGTCGAATAATCCAAGATATATATACCTGCATGAAAGCATTGCAATCTCTATAACTAAAATACCTTCCAATCGTTTCGTTGAAAACATGCATCTTACATCTTAGACATGTTTCTCCAAACATGGAAAAATGCTTAAAGATGCATTAAGACCTAAGCCGAAACCAACTCATTTTGCCGACAAATAGGCACTCGAATTCAAACATCTAGAATAGTCACAGTACATCACTACTTAAGTTAATATATAAAAGTAGGTCCTCACTTTTTGCCAAGGAATTGTCCCATTCGAGCTTCCCACCGGCCACACTTGTGGAGAGTAACTCCTCGGTATTTAGAACTTCCTCTTGAGAAACCAGTACTTTGGCGGCGCAGTATATGTACGAATTCCTCCTTGGACAAATTCTTCAACTGTCCGTAATTAAGAAAATGGTTAAAAATCAATCATGAGCACCATCTAGTTTCATGTTCATCAAGTCTTCTGAGTTTTCTAACCTGTCTAAGATCATCCTCATAATCACTCAGATTGAAATTGATGTCAGCATCAACTCCCCTGAACTTAATAGCAGCTCGATCATAGGCTCTAAATTGAAAACCCCAAGTCAGTTGACGAGCACAGGAAAATCCTCATAAATAAAAAAACAGTGGACCGTTTCTTGAAACCAAATTTATGAGAAAGAGAACCAAAATAAGCACAAATCTCTACCTAGCAGCAGCATGAGCCGTGTCAAATCCTCCTACAAGTTCAAATACCAATTCCGTCAAATAATGCTTAAAATGTACCCTAAACACCGAAATTCATAAATTCAAAATCCATACCCAAATAGACTTGTTTCCCGCAATCCCTACACCAAATAATTACAAAAATAGACCAAAGAACATAAGGTCAGATGCAATTCAACCATGAATCACCAAAACCAAACTTCACACAAACTTATATTCCCTTCCCCGTCAAAAGGGAAGAAGACGCAACTAAAACGAAACCGAAGCGAGCTAAATTCATATCACTACAAAAATTCACTAACCAGATATGCGATTCCCATCTTCCCGTTCTTCTATAAAAGGTAACCCCTCTGTACTGTGAGCTTCGAGACCTTGGTCCTCTCCTACTCTTCTTCGCCGGTTGCTGAGTCTGAGTCTGAGGCTGCGGCTGAAGCATCTTTATGTCACTGTTTCCTCCCTCACGATCGAACGCGAGATCCACGAAACTTTTTCTCGCCGAAAACGACGACGTTGCCACTCCTCCACTCACCGGAAACAACTCCTTCGTTACGACGTCGCTCGCGCCTTCCACTTTAAGGATATCGAAATTGAAGGTGTACACGTCATCAGCGCGCGTGGAGCACGAGTCCTCGTCGCAGCAGCCGTTACTGGACCCGTCCGCATTCACCACAGAGGAATTCGAAGTCCCTGATTCCGCCATTTGGTTCCGCGAACCTTCAGGAAACTCCTCTAACGGAACCGGCGAGTCGCCGTCACGAGCCGAATCGGTCCACTCAGCATTGAGATTAAGATCTAACATCGTCGCGTTTATATTTAGTTACACCGTTCCAAACGTTAACTAACTAAACAACCAAACTAACTATTAAATTTCGCTTTTCTCTTTTATAATTCCTAAGGTTTTCTAACGTCAGCAGAGGCTTATTGAACTACGTTTCCATATCGCCGGCGATGGTGTTTCCGGCAAAGAAATGGATCCGATCGAAAACAACAGAATGTAAGCGAGCTAGCGATCGAGAATGAGAGAGAGAGGTAAAAAGAAAAGTCAAGAAGAAAACGGAATCGCTTCTAGTTTTCCGATTCGTTCAATCTTTGTGAGGACGGCGGATAAATTTTCCGACGACCGGAAAAGGAGGAGTGAGAGGAAGGAACTGAAGGAACGAGTGAGAAGAGAGCAACGCGAACCCACTTCGCCGGCGATGAGTTCATTGTCGCCGGAGAAAGTGAAAGCGTCGCCGACTATTGGATTCCATGGAAGAGAGAGAAGTGCGAAGAAACACTTTCTTTGTACTGAGACTAATTTTAAGAGGGAAGGAATATATAAACATTTTCTCTCTCATGATGACGACCCGTTGGTTCGGTTGCCGGTCACCGATATTACAATAGGAATAGATATTTTTCCTTGCTCTTTCTCTTTCTGGGAGGGTCACCGTCTCGTTGAAGGCAACTATCTTTGTTGAATTTCTTTTTTCTTTAATTTAGATTTGAGAATTATGAGGAAAAAAAAAATACTGCACAATTAATACGGTGAATGACATGATTATGAAGGTATTTATGTCTTTTGCTCAGTTATTTTTAGTAATTTAAATGATTAACTTTTGCTTCATTCATTTTTAATGGGAGCCATGTTTTTAAAACCGAATACTTGGCTTTTTAGAATAAATTTAAACAATGTATTGATTGCATCATTTTCTTTATATAAATTGGAATTTCAAGTACATAAGATATAAATAATTTACAATATCAAAATGATTATTTAGCTTAGATACGATAGAAAATTTGTGAATTTTTAAGACATTTAGATATATTAAATTCGAATGGTATAGTTTTTAATAATCATAGTTAATATCATAATTTATATATATATATATATATATATATATATATAAATACCCAAAATATTAACTATTATATCTTTAATCATATATTTTTTTAAAAATTGATTAATATAATGCTTTATTACAATTTGACGAGATAAAATTCACATTAGATATTGTAATAAATAGTATCAATTACAAAACAACATTTGAAAAAAAAGATAATGATGGCATAAATCGACACTAGCTGTCCAAGTTGTGTTCTCATTTAAAATTAATCAATTTAACAAGTTTAAATTAAAATTTTAAAAAAGTATACAAATAAAAAATGAATGAATTTTCATTTTATTAGATAATATACTATTTAATATTGAACAAATGTCCACAAATAAATAATATATCCACACCTGAGTTTATTTAAATTTGATACATAATATATATATATATATATATATAGTTTTGTACATAATTTTGATTATCAAAAGATAATTTCTACTAGTGCAAAAATATAATATGTTTGATTTTTTAATTAAAATAAATTAGGAAGTTGCTTCTAAATTTATTAGATTGATATTAGATTTTTAAAATGATCAGTCCAAAAAAATACTTATAAAATTGTTTTACATCTTCAATTAGTAAATCTTCATATATTCTCAATCATAATTATATGATAAAGTTGGATGATTTGATAAAGTTGGATGATGTGAATGTAAGAAAGATTTGATTTTTTTTTTACTATGAAGATTATCAAATTAAGAGATACTACAACTAATATTAGGTATTAAAGTAACTGAATATAAATCACACGTGTTGTGTTGATTTATCATAAGTTAAGTTAGAAAAGGTCAGTATAATTCGAGTGACTTTTTAATGGATAAAAATTTTGTAATCCAACTTAATTAATTACAAGTTGATATATTAGTAGGTTGACTTACTTACTAATATTTTTACAATTTATTTTATGTATTTAGTGCAATATAATAAAAGTGGATTAACACTATTTATTTTTATATTAAAAGTGTTTATTGATTCTTCAAATATTTTTATAAATAATAAATAATTATTATAAAAGACTTTAAAAAATGAAAACAAAGATTAACAAAGTTTTGTTCTTTGTGGGTTACAAGTCAATTTAACTCATGAGTTGGGTTCAGTTTAACTCATATTTGAAAAACAAAAAATTTTCAATTCAACTAAATTCATGGTAAATCGAGTTGGCTCATAAATCAAAACTTTGTTGACATTTTTAACTAATATGATAATAGTAATGTTGTATATTAAGTCAGGTGATTCTTTTTAAGAGTTAGAAGAAAGCATAAGAATAATCTATGTTTATTTCTTTGATAGTAAGTGAATTTTTGAGAATAAATTTTTTTCTTCTTAGAAAAATGGAAAGAGCAAATTAATTTGCTAAAGAATATAAATGGTTTAAATGAGATGGTGTGTGAATATTTTATAATTTAAGTTAAATTATGAATAAAAATTTAGCTATTCAAACTTTTATTCCTAAAGATCACTATCTCTTTAAAACAAATTTTCCATGTCTTTTGTGTAAATTTATAGATTTGGTGTTCATCTTTTCTTCTATCCAAGTCTACCTTAGAAATCCTATTGTAAAATAGAACAAATTTATCCTATCATAAATAATTTTTTTAGTAAGTTTATCTTTCATTTTTTTTAAGTTGGTTTGAAGAGAAATGTTACACGCCTAGAGGTCTGCCTTTCCTTGTATTGATTTTAGGATGAAGATGAATCTTCATTTGTTTAAGAGTGTGATAGTATATTTAAATTGTTAATCAACATATTATATTTACATGTTTAGCTTTCTAGTAAGAATATAGAAGTTGAGATTTTAAGTTTAATTAAGCAAGTTCTAAAAATAGAAAAAAAATAGATATAATTTTGATTGTACTTTAAAGTAGATTATCTATATATAAATGTGACTTTATCACAATATTGATTTTTATAAGTATTCAAAATGTTTTGAACTTTGTTATGAGTTGTGTGTTGATGAATTTTGAAATAGCTGTAAAAATGTTTTTATATTTGCAATATGATTATTGTTGTTTGTGTGGTTAAGTATGTGTGGTGTGATTGAGATATGAATTGTTGAAAGTGATAAAGATAAAAAATTATATAGTTTAACTGAATGAATTATAAAATATTGCAATTGGTCGATCTAAACCAAATTAATTCAAAATTATCTCATCTAAAAACAATTTTATCAATTTCATGTAAAAGAACGAAATAAAATCATATTTATAACAATTTGATGTAAATTGTAAAATTTTTTAGAAGTTTGAATTATGAGTCATTGATTAATTTTATTTGAACTCTACTAAATTTAGTTTTTATAAATTTCCATGTATATTTTTTAAAAGAGAAATGTAACATTAATATGCAATTAATCTAAAAGTAAAACCTTCTATCCATTACTTATTGTTTTGGAAATTTTAAAATTTTTAAAGGTTCTTAAATATTAATATAAATTATATATTGTGAGACCCTGGAAAATAACGTATGTTGGAGTACGCGTGGCAGCTGGAGAACGAGACATCTCAACAACGTACGTGGCAGCTGCAGGAAGAAGTATTTCAACAGCGGACGCCAGGTGTCACGCTGCATGGAGCCTGGAGTGCCGAGCGCTGTGCAGATTGCGTGTCATTCGGAGAGCGAGACAGTTCATTAACGAACCAGGTGTCACGACTAGTGGAGTCTGGAACGCGTTAGTGGGATGCACGTGGCGGACGAGGAGTGGACGTTCGTTCTCGACTGTGGAGCAGAACTGGGTTTTTTCAGAAAAACACTCCACTCTCCTCTGCATGCATTTTTCCCCACCCAAACTCAAAACTTAACTCTTCATCTTTTCCAACTTCTCTCTAGAACTCCCAACTTCTCTCTACTGAAAATCTCACACCTCTTCTCCGATCAACTTGCAGCACCGTAGAAACGTTCACCCAGCTGTAAGCTACCAACTGAACCGAACAGAATTAGAGTCTAAGCTGGTAAGTCCCCTTCTCTAGTAGCTCGTCCATTAGGATTTCATGCGAGACCATGTTCTCGGTTCATGCATGGACTATATTTGAGTCATCTCTGATTTTGATGTTTAGATCAAGGGAAAGTGTTAGTGAAACCGAGGGTAGAATGCCGTAAGAGACAAACCCAACTTTTGCATTAGGACGTACACTGCTATCCAGGTAAGGGAAGCTTATATATTTAATTTATACTTGTATGATTGCATGAAGGCATGATATGGGTTGTTTGTATGAAATATATGTATATGTGCTGTTCTGGATCTGCATGAACGAACCCTGTTGTGCTGTATGAATATATTTTCTGTTGGTTGAAATACATGTTGAATCGGATTCGTATGAAAGATGTATGACTATAGTATGGTTGAATTTATTAATTTGATGAAATCTGTATAGTATGAGAATTAATCCTGGATATGAAAATTACGAAGTAAGAATCACATGAGAAATAGTGAGTTAACTTAGTTGAAAATCTGGATCTGATAAATTCCCTATGATAAATTACGATCGTCATCGAATGGTCTTACACCGTTCGGTTTCCCTGAAAAAGACTTAGAGTTGAATTCTTTCATTTGGGAAGGGTTCGGTTTGAGAACGAGCGTCTTATTTGAATTACTATGTTTGAGCGTTCGGCTCCACATAGAGTTGTCGTACGCCTTAAATTTAATAATATTGCATTAAGTAGCGTTCGGTCTTATACTGAACGTTCGTCCTAAATAGCGTTCGGTTTGATACCAAGCGTTCG
Organism: Vigna angularis; assembly: GCF_016808095.1. Classification (NCBI taxonomy): domain Eukaryota; kingdom Viridiplantae; phylum Streptophyta; class Magnoliopsida; order Fabales; family Fabaceae; genus Vigna; species Vigna angularis. The sequence continues at coordinate 35,020,249 of NC_068974.1, forward strand.
TCCTACATAGCGTTCAGTTTTATACCAAGCGTTCGTCCTAAATAGCGTTCGGTCTTATACCAATGCGTTCGTCATAATTTATGCTCGGTCATCTACCTAGCGTTCGCTTTAATGTAGCGTTCGGTCTTAAACGAACGCTCGTCCTTGTACTTGATTTCTTAACGAACGTAAATAGCGTTCGTCCTAAATGGCTAGTGATTGTATATTGGCGCGTTCGGTCATTGACTGGCAGTCGTCCCATTTTAACCAAAAAGTTCCCAATTTAATTAAGTATTCCTCTTAATGTATATTCCTCCGAGTTGAGTCAACCTGACCTCTTAGTATCTAAATTATTGAGAAAATAGTCTTATCCCTTTGGAGTTTTCCTGATTGTTATTGGAGTCCTTATAAATTCTGATTTTTCACGTTCGTCTTCTTCCTTCATAAAGTTGAACGTTCGTCTTTTTAAGAATGTGGAACATAGAATGAAAATGTTATGAATAAGAAATACTAAGACGTGTGAACACTATATTACATGATTATATGATTATGGAATTTGGACGAGCGTTCCAGGGTGGAACGTCTCATGTTGTTGGATATTAAATTGGTAAAGTATGACTGTGGCTATTGCTAATGCTGGCTTGGTCCATCCTGATATTCCGTGATACTCATCTTCATATAGAGGAGAGTATTTCATGTGTGGGAATGGCAGGAGGTCCTTAGTCCATAAGTTAACATGGGCGACGTAAGAACGGACTAACCTCGAGTGGCAGATGATTAGGTATATCCCGGCTACTACACCACTCGGGTGCAAGGACGCCTGTAGCTACACGGTTCATACAGTCCGGACGGTCAGTCTTATATTTATATATATATATATATTTCTATGTTGCCTTGTGTTAAATTGTATGTTATATGTGTGAGCTGAAATGTTGAATGTATATGTTAAGCGTATGAATTAAATATTATAAGCTTACCCTGTGTTCTCTTCTTTGCGTTGTCGTATCGTCTTTGTACGTTCGTCCTGTCCTTGCAATGATCATCCGTGTGGGTGTGAGCAGATGGAGGTGCGTCCCTTGACGAAATGCTAGAAGAAGAAAATTTGGAGGACGCGAATCTGGTGGATGTCGAAGTTAAAGCCGAGCCTTAGAGCGCTCGCTGGTTTCTGTAGATAGTTTCATTAATCTTATTTTTGAACGTTCGGTCATAGCCTTGTAAGACCGTTCGTCTCTGAACTCCTGTACTTTATGGCGTTCGTTATTTTCTGTATGTTTTGGCCGTTCGACATTTAACGCTCATTCGGTTTAATTTGTAAGTCTGCACTGTTTATTTGCTTAATGTAATTAATTCTGATTATGGTAATTACTATATTTTGGGATGTTACATATATTAACATTAATTACTATAGAGGAAACACGGGTTCAATTATATTAGTTACTAACGATGTTAACTAAAATTAAAATTACTGTATTAAGATTATATTTTTTATTAGCAATAAATATTTTATGTATTAAGTAAATTTTTTATTTATTGACTTCATAATATTAAGTAGAATTAATTATTTTATAAAGAAATTGACTTCACAATCACGATTTTCTATTAGTTAAAATAAATTTTGTAGTTGTATTTTTTCACCGTAACCACCCTTTTGCGAAAAATCCGAGTCTCACATGTTTGTGTTGTTTAAAGGCTCGTATTCTGGAATTCACATTCACAATCAGCTTTCACACTTTGGTGGTCCCACAATAAAGACGATGCAAGATCTTGCGGTTGGGTATACTTAAATCACATCAACACTTTTTTGGCTATTTTTTATTTATTTTATATAGTGAAAAACGTTTTATATTTCTATAATAGGAAATTAATATTATTTTTAAAAGTCATTCTCTTGAAAAAGACATCTTTTAAAGAAAATATTATTATATAGATATAAGTAATTTTTTTATGTTTTTAAATTAATTATAAGTAGCTATATATAAAAATTGCCGATTTTTGTAATATTTATTTTAAAAATTACGCCGACATTGAATTCTGAGTAATTCACGTACAACTTTTTCTACCAACTACAAATATATATTAAACACATGTTTATAAAATAAAATTAGGATGTACTTATTTTGTGATTTATACGTGTTGTATTTATGTTGTACTTTAAGTAGATTACAAAAAATTGAGTATACGCGTTAACTTTAGAGATAAATACCCATTATTAATTAATAGTTTTTACGGTAAATATTTTTTAAAAATGAATAATCATGTTCTACATTAATTGTTTTCAACATAATTTAGTAGGACTGATACATGATTTAATTTTTTATGAAAAAAATATCTCTAAAATTATATGATGAAATGAATATTTATTAAGATGTTAGTCTTTTAAATATATATTGGTATATTAAAGAATAAATCCATAACTCCCAATTGGGAAATCTAATTCATTAGTACAGCATTTGTCAGTTAAGAAAGTGAAATGTATTACGGCAGTGTAATTTCTTTGAAAAACAAATATTAGAATGAGCAAAATGTAAAAAAAAACTATAAAATCGGAGAAGTCATGTTTTATAGACATTATTTTAATATTTTATTTTTCATAATATAAAAGTTGTGTTTGAAGTATTGTTTGTTAAACACATACTTACTGAGCCCAATTTTAATTAAAAAAGAAATAGTTAAAATTATCTTGTGTAGCAGGACTTCTTTTAGACGAAAACATATTTTTCAACCACAACTTACCAAATTTATAATTTGTCCATTTTGATAATTTAAAAAAAAAATTATACTATTGTTAAACTTGACTTAATTAAATTTTAAGCTTTTGTATTTTCAATTGAATTTCTATTAAATTGTTTATAATTATTTATGTCTATTTGAATATTTAATTTTTTAATTGAATCTTTATTATTTAATTTATTTTGTTAAGTGAGTTATGTGAGTGATATCTTGTCATGTCATTTTTTGTTTCTTTTTTTCTCCACGTATTAAAGAAATGTGGAGTTTAAGATTAATAATATATATGTTATTCAACATTTTTTAAATGAAAATTAATAAAAAATATAGTTGTCATTTCACATTAATGACAATATTATTTTATATTAATTATAAAATTTCTAATAAGATAAATGTTATCAAATTAAATGGTAGAACGGTAGAGACTAATATAAAAAATTTAAATATTCAATAAAAAAATGGACTCAATTAAAAATACCCAATTTATGAGAAATTTAAAGCTTAATTAAACCTATTAAATATGATAACATCAATTATATAAATATATAAGGGTTAACTAATTAAAAAAGAAACTTTAAATAGTAGGATTTGACGACCATATCTCAATAAAGAATATAACTTGTTACACTTAACATTTTTTACAAGAATTATATTAAACATGTTTCAATAATGACAAACACTTGATCTATCGAAAACATGTAAAAATCAACCTTAACTGTTTATGTTAAAGTGATTTCTTACATATGTTATAGAGAGTTTGATGCAATAATTTTATTAACACTAGTGCAGAAAAGGCTTTTTACGTCCGATATTTTGGCCTTTTGACGTCCGGCGTACGCCGGACGTTTATGCGGTAGACGTCCCTCAGACGTCCGTCCTGCCACGACGGACGTTTACACGAACGTCCGCTCTTCCTGAGGACGGACGTCTATATGAACGTCCGCTCTGCCTGAGGATGGACGTTTATATAAACGTCCGCTGCATCAGGACGGACGTTTATAGAAACGTCCGTGGCCTGAGGACGGACGTTTATATAAACGTCCGCTGCATCAGGACGGACGTCCACATAAACGTCCGCTGTTGTCTGAAGACGGACGTCATCCTCGCTGAGTTATTTTGGTGTAGCGCTGGGGTGGGACGTCCGTATGTGCACAGACGGACGTCTATAGACGTCCGACTGTACACTAACAGACGTCTAGTGGGCGTTTTTTTTTTTAAAAATTTGTTTGTTTTCTCAATAGAACCACACCTGAAAAACAGAAAAATGTCCCAGAACAATTCTCCAATAACATAAATATGCGTTTTATATAAACAAAATTCTACTTAATGTTCAATCCACTACCAAACTATTAACATAAAAATAAAACTAAAACCAAACAATGTTCAATCAAGAAGAAATATAACTATTCCTAACTCCATCTTTGTAAAAGATAAGCGGTCCACTCCTGCCTTATCTGGTTAATTGTGTCCTCTGCAATAGGCGATGTAGTCTTGAAGCGCTGCAAAATTCAAGAAAGATTCATTATTGTTTCATATATAGTTGAAGATGATTTTAATTTGTAATGTATTGAAGGTATACATCATTACCTCATTCCAGTCATCTGTAATGACAGCTCGAATGATGGTCTTAATCCAACACATCACATAGAAGCCACATTCCCATGAATCTACCTGCTGGTTACACTAAAATAACAAACTAAATAGTTAAAAATTTAGATCATTCAATAACATAAATGAATTAGAAACTATAAATGACTTACAACCTTTGGATACAAAATTTGAACCAATTGACCACGAGATTTACCAATAACTCTGTACAGATTGAAAACACAAAGTATAATTAATATGACTATTTTATCATAAAAGTTGAAGGTTAACATCAAATTGAAGTCATTTTTTGGAGAAACACTTACCCTTGAAGCATGGTTCTCAAGTCATTTTTCATCTTCCTGTGCAACGAACAAAACCATATAATTTTACATTGTTTGGGAATGATAACCATCAGCTGCCAGTGAGACCTATCACGAAGGACAAATAGTTATTCAACTAATTAAGGAAACTATAATAATAAACTGACCACATATAAAAACACGTACCCGTCAATGTATGGCACAAGGTATATGTCTCTTTTGGACTCATCCATCCATGTTTGCAAATAATGTTGTCTGTTTTGAAGTGTGTTACCAGACGGTTGAATGGTCTGAGGTTCAACAAATCCGTACATGGAAGACCGACCTTGGTCTACAACGATTGTGTCCATGTACCTAAAACAACAAAGTTAAGTCGTTAGAAACTATATAAGAATGTAAATAAAAGTAATATCAAAGACCAAATTGACTAACTTACATGCACCACAACTGAATGATGGAAATATTCAACATCCTGTCTCCCTCAATCACCTCCAATGCATCAGAAAATGTGATATAAACTGGCACATGTGGGGGAAGACCAAATACCCTCAAATCCCAGTATAGTTGTAATGATGCTTTCTTCAATCTGGGTAATTTTGTCACTAACTTTGATATAGGATCATCCTCTGCTTCAGCCATGTCATCATCTTCATGTATGACTGTATCATGAATTGGCTGCTTCTGAGGACGTGTGAACTGAAGATAAGAATTTACGTCAAAGCTTTATAAACAATTATGTGAAGACAATTAACATAGAAATACTAAGGAAAAAGACATTATACCTGTGGAGTCGCGATGTGGGACATGATCAATGCTCTAGGCCAGGCAATAAATGTTCCTATGGCCTCCCCCACAAAGTTAATTTCTGGAGTGGGTACAGGCACCTGAGCCTGGGGATCCCGAACCTCGTCAATGGTCACACGCACGTGCTGGGGTAATATGGCAACACCATGAATGGTCTCCCCTCCCTCAAGCACTCGTCCGACAGCCACAATGCGTGGGGGATCCCCATCAACTAACAGCTCATATTGACCGCTATACTCATTGGGTTCTACAGCAGAGCATGATCCTCTAGTGCTGACACGAGGTGCTGTGGGAGTTTCATCGGCCCCCATGTGGCCTTGCGTCATGGAATGCAGCTTTTCTTCAAGCGCTCTTTGTATTTGTTTTTGTTCTTGTAGCTGCTCCATGAATCGTTGCTCCATTGATCTCATGCTTTGGTTGAGTCTTTCCTCCTACTGAAGATCCATCTGCCTCAGTGTCTCCTGACTCATTGATTGGGGGGTTTTCTGTGTAGGGCCAAAATAGTCACGAAGACCAATCGCCCCTGGAACTCCACGTACACGTCCTGGGTGCTCGGGCCTTCCAATGGCCGTTGTCAGAATGTCGTCCCTACCTTGGCCAACAAATGTCCCCTGAGTCTGCTGCTCAACCAACTCATCCTGCACATAAAAAAACCAAGTTACTTAGAAGACATGCTGTGATAGATACACAATCAAATAACTGCTTATAATTTGAACTTACAATTCTCTGTGAGATCAAGGCAGCTAAGGAAGATGTCATGTTCCCATCAGATTTAGTCCGAGCAGCCTTCCACAGCTCGTACCTAGCAGGTGCAGGTGCTAGGTCAGGCGACTCAAGTCCCAAGGCATCGGCTCTAGACTTTCTCAGTTTCTTCTCCAGTTTTGCATATCCACCTCGTGATAACAAGTGGGGTGTGTCGTTTAGCCTTTGTCTTTCTTGGGCGGCTAACCTTTTATGCTGTGAAACCATGTATATAAGTAAGTCTAAAATCATAAAAACTCAATGAAAGATGATCTTAAGAAACGTACCTTCCATTCTTCAGTCTCTCTAGATGCACGAAACTGCATCCAATCCTCCTCTGTGAAGGTATAATGCTGAGATGGATTTTCATGTTGTCTATCTCCAAAGACATATAGTCGTGTCAGCCTTGTCTTGAAATCCTTAAATCTTATCGCTATATGCGATAACACTTTCTTTCTGATTTGCAATGTGTTTGGAATATCAAAATGTTGCTGTTTAAAACAAAAAACTTGTTACCAAGAGAAAAGTTAACAGATAAGTATATCACAAATTGCATGAAGTCTAAACATACCAGAACATCTTGCCATAAGAGGTTCTTGTCGACCTCTGGGACGTCATCCCAACATGCATGAAGGATAGAGACATGACTTTTTGCTAACTTGCCCAGATAACTCCTAAACCTATCAGCATTTGGCCCTGATGGATGACCTGATCTGGGGTCAATGTCAACATGCCTCCTCTGACCATCCACGCGTCCGGATGTCACATCTGCCACTCGGGTGACGCCTCGTCCACGTCTGCTCTTTCCCGATCCTGAGTCTGAGGCCGACATACCTGAACCAATTAGACAACGTTAGTAATAATTCAATTATGATGAACATACATATAAAGTCAATAAAAGTGAAAATATTAACCTATTAATTAATTGTTTTTTCCCAAATGCCTTCGTTGTGATCACTACGAATTGCTTGCATTACATCGGCAACGTCATCAACTGGGTCTTCAGTGGGTCTACATGCAACAGATGTTGTCTCAAGTATATCAAGAGAATCGTCATCATCATGTCCATGCATGTTTCTACCTTCTAAAACCACTGACCATTTGTTATTCGATGGATCACTTATGTAGAATATTTGTCTTGCTTGACTAGCCATGATAAATGGTTCATCAGTGTAATTCATCTTGTTCAAGTCTACCAATGTGAAACCAAGGTCATCCATCATGACACCAGAATTTATATCAACCCATTTACACTTGAAAACTGGTACTCTAAAAGTAACGTAATCAACTTCCCATATTTCTTGTATTATTCCAAAATAACTGATGGATGCTGTGATTGGATTTTTGTCTTTAGAACTAGCAAAGTGCACAGACTCAGCTTGTAGTGTGACGCCACTATTTTGAACTCTGCTTTTGTCATCTTCTACCTTTGTCTGAAAAGAAATATTGTTTATATAGTACCCACCATATGTAATGACCTCTGTGTTCGGTCCACGAGATAACCTCAATAAAGTTTCAGAAACATGTGGAGTCCCATACACCTTTTTCTTAAACCATCCCAAGAAGGTTTTCACATGTTCATTAAGATGCCATTTTTCACTCATTTTTGGGTTTGCTGCCTTTACTTCATTAACGTGGTCAGAAATGTAAGGAATCACATCAACAGTGTTGTTTAAGACGTACAAATGAGCTTGGTCAATTTCTTTTCTGCTAACACTTTGAATTGTCACACCTCGAACACCCTTTCCTTCACATTTTCCTTCGTTTTTGCTCTTGGGAAGACCGACGGGTTCACAAGATGGCATATAACTTGAACAAAATTCAATGGCTTCTTCTGCAACGTATCGCTCTATGATTGAAGCTTCTGGTCTATACTGATTCTTGACATATCCCTTTAAGATCTTCATGTATCTTTCAACTGGGTACATCCACCTTAAGAAGACCGGCCCACATATTCGAATTTCTCTGACTAGATGAACAATCAAATGTACCATGATGTCAAAAAAGGAAGGTGGAAAATACATCTCCAATTGACATAGTAGTCTTATTCCCTCATTTTCCAATTCATCTAAACCTCGAGGGTCAACAACTTTCTTGCAAATGGCATTAAAGAAAAAACTCAGACGTGTCAGAATACCCCTAACAGAAGGAGGTAATATGCCTCGAATAAGAACCGGTAACAATTGTTGCATCAATACATGACAATCGTGAGACTTTAAACCAACTAGCTTTAAGTCTTGCATAGACACAAGGTTACTAATATTTGAAGAATAACCTTGTGGAACCTTCACACTTCTTAAACAGTTACAAAAACTTTGTTTTTCTTTTTTGGAAAGTGTGTGACAGGCTGGGGGCAGATAGGTGCGTCTTCCTATTATCTGTGGATGTAACTCAGATCGGATTCCCATGTCAGCCAAATCTTGTCTTGCCTTTATTCCGTCTTTGCTCTTCCCTTTGACGTTTAATAAAGTTCCGATGACACTGTCACAAACATTTTTTTCAACGTGCATCACATCAATACAATGTCTAACATCAAGTTCACACCAATATGGAAGCTTAAAAAATATCGATCGTTTCTTCCAAATGGTCTTTGCAGAGGTACTTTTATGATGTTTTCCAAACACAATGTCAATGTTTTTGACTTCGTTGTACACCTCTTGACCATTCCGGGGTCTGCACACAACCTCATCCTCAGCACTTCCATTAAATGCTTTTTTCAATCTACGATAAGGATGATTACGAGGAAGAAATTTTCGATGTCTTGTATATACTGTCTTCTGACCATGCTTCAACTGAAGGTAACTAGTGTTTTCTTCACATATGGGACATGCAAAATGACCTTTAACACTATAACCGCTCAAGTTTCCATATGCTGGGAAATCATTTATAGTGCAAAACAACATTGCACGCAAACGGAACTGTTCCTGAACATGTGAATCAAACACGTCGATGCCTTCTTCCCACAACAATTTCAAATCATCAATTAAAGGTGCTAAGTAAACATCAATGTCATTTCCAGGTTGTCTAGGACCCGATATCATCATGGTCAACATCACATATTTTCTCTTCATGCACAACGAAGGAGAAAGATTGTAAATCATCAACATAACTGGCCACGAACTGTGTTTGCTACTTAAGTTTCCATAAGGATTCATACCATCAGTTGCAAGTGCAAGCCTTAAGTTTCTTGGATCTGCACCAAATTCAGGGAATTTGTCATCAATCTTTTTCCATTGTGGAGAATCAGCAGGGTGTCGAAGAAGATTATCGCACTTTCTTTCGTCAGAGTGCCATTTAAGGTTCTTTGCATCTTCTTTAACAGAGAACATACGTTTGAACCTAGGTATTATAGGCAAATACCACATCACCTTAGCAGGTGCACCATCATTACCTTCATTACCAGTGACTCTGTCAGATTTCTTTTTAAAACGGGATAAACCACATGTTGGACAATAGTTTAACGAAGCAAACTCCTTTGTGTACAAAACACAATCATTAGGACAAGCATGTATCTTTTGATATTCAAGACCCATTGGACATAAAATTTTTTTGGCCTCGTAATTACGAATAGGTAGAGTATTATTTTCTGGAAGCATCTCCTTCAACAACTCCAACAACTCGGTGAAACTTTTATCGGTCCATCCATTCCTTGCTTTTAAACTAAACAACTTTAAAGTTGAAGACAAGCGTGTAAAGTTTGAGCATCCTGGGAACAACGGTTGCTCTGAATCATTAATAAGAGTATCATACAAATTAGCCCTTCCAAAATTATCTTCACCGACATCACGTATCATGTCCTCTAAATGGTCACTCATCCATTCTTCCACATAATTTGTTCCTCGTGACGTGGTAGGCTGCTCAAGTACTTCTCCATGCCAAGTCCAAACGGTATAAGTCCTCATTATGCCGTACATGAATAGATGGTCACGCACATTGCCTAAGTCTTGGCGTATTTGATTAAGACAACGCACACAAGGACAAAAATATGTCCCGTTGACAGACTTAGCATTTTGTTCAACGTATTGCAAGAACTGCGAAACACCCTTGTCATATTCTTCACTCATGCGACGTTCGTTCATCCATCTTCGATCCATACTATGTTCGTAAAATCATCAGTTCAAGTGTTTTAACTCTCACAAGGTTAGGCCCTACCCATTCAAAAAAATTAATTTTCATAATTTGCTCAGCCACGTGCATTGAAGTCTACGTCATAAAATTGATACAATTTCGGCAGCATTTCGCATTGGTCTCCAAAATACACGAAATGAGAGTAGTCAACGATGACCACAATCAAATATGCATCCGGAGAACAACACAAGTACTGAACCGAAATTTCATCAATCTTATCCTTAAACTCCAATTGACATGGTATTGCAAATTATGAAAATTAATTTTTTCAAACTGTCCAATCGGACAATTCAAAATTTAACACAAACGATTAAAAGATTAATCGTTTGTCTTAAATTTCAAACGGGAACTAAGTGTCACTCAATGTATGGCAATAACTAATACACATTTTACACAATAACACATACATGCATACACAAAATTTAACAGTCAAAAACGTCTATACACTAATACACATTTCGCATTAATCGTTTAACACAATAACATAAGTAAAAAACGTCCATACACAAAATCCACATACATGCATACACAAAATTTTCAACCAACAAGCTAACCTGAAAAGTTGATTCCAAATGAGAAGGAGGGAAGTGGAGGACTAAACGGCCTAACTCGCAGTCCAAAAAGAGGTCAAGGAAGCCGTCCAAGAACACGCAAGAGTCTGCAAAAAAACGGACCCAAAACAATTTTTAATCGGTTCAAATCAAAGACATTTCATCACAGAGCAATGTAATCGGATTAAATGTAATTTTAAACGGTCCAAAAGTGAGAAAACGCACCTGCAAATCAATGGCGCAGCAGCGTTCTGCGGAGGAAGACGATGAACAGTGGTTGCGCGTTTGCGGAGCAAGGTAACTGGTCACGTTCGCGGGAGCAAAGGTTTTATAATCTTAGACGTCCGACACTCTGGGGGACGGACGTTTATAATAGTATAGACGTCCGTTTCGTCACTAATATGACGTCTTTGACGATTTAAAAATCATATTCGCGGGTGCTTTAAACGTCCGTCCTGGGTCACGGACGTCTATTGTACTGAACAACTGAACGTTTCAACTCCCCATGGCAGCCCATAAACGTCCGTCCTACGAGGGCACGGACGTCTATAATATTATAGACGTCCGTGCCCCCAGACTGGACGTGTAAACCCTAAACCTAAACCTGCAGAGAATTAAATACCCAACCACCCCTGTCAGTACATAAACGTCCGTCCTGGGAGGGCACGGACGTCTATAATATTATAGACGTCCGTGCCCTCCAGACTGGACGTGTAAGGACTGAAGACAATTAAATACCCAACAACCTGTCAGTACTTTAAACGTCCGTGATGCGGGGACGGACGTCTATAATGGCTGCCATGGTATTTGAAACGTTCAGCTTATAAACGTTCAGTTGTCAGCATATTAAATTCATATCATTATAAACGTCCGTCTCAACCTGGGACGGACGTTCAAAAAGCTACACACAGAACAGCCTATTAACCTTATGAACGTCCGTCTCGGCCAGGAACGGACGTTCACAAGTGCACATGATTTTCACTGTTGAGCTTTTAAACGTCCGTCACCTAGGACGGACGTTCATAACACTATAAACGTCCGTCTCGGCCAGGGACGGACGTTAAAAAAGCATGTCTGTCAGTCCTCTGAATGTCCGTTCTGAGGACGGACGTTCGCGCACTCACAGGACGGACGTTCTTTGTTAATGAACATACTCGCCAAGCGCATGGACGTCCGCTCACCCAGGACGGACGTTCAGAGATTGACTCTGTCAGTCCTCTGAACGTCCGTTCTGAGGACGGACGTTCGCGCACTCACAGGACGGACGTTCTTTGTTAATGAACATGCTCGCCACGCGCACGGACGTCTGCTCACCCAGGACGGACGTTCAGAGATTAACTCTGTCAGTCCTCTGAACGTCCGTTCTGAGGACGGACGTTCGCGCTCTCACAGGACGGACGTTCGAGGTTAATCAACGTACTCGCCACGCGCACGGACGTCCGCTCACCTCAGGACGGACGTTCAGAGATTGAAAACGTACGCCTATAAAACGTCCGTCCGCGTGTGACGGACGTCTATAATACTATAAACGTCCAGCTCGACCCAGGACGGACGTTCAAGGATTGACAACGGCAGCCTTTAAAACGTTCGTCCGCGTGTGACGGACGTCTATAATGTTTAAAACGTCCGTCTCGACCACGGACGGACGTTTAGAGGTCCACTTATTTACTATTATGCCACCGGTCACATATATACGTTGGGGATTCGTGGGACGGACGTCTATTGGGTGACGTCAAAAGCCGTTTCTGCACTAGTGTAAGCTTCTCACAACTTGATATTGAATTATGTATATGATTATTAGATAATATAATATCTTATTTCTTTAATCTTTAATGTGTTTTGTGCTTAATACTATAATGAATGAGACCATAATATAATACGAGATATCCTCACCACATATGGTTTGGCAACATAACCACGATGACTAATACACACCTACTCAGCAACTACTCTATGGCTTGACTCCTATCTTAAAAAGAGAGAAAGAGAAAGAATTATCTTAGTGTCTCTCACTTAAGTTTTTAGTTATCACTTAAATTATGCATCATATATATCTTGATCATAATCTGTATTAGCTTTTATACAATAGTAAATCATTTTAATTATGACTTATAACTTTATTATTGTTTGGATAACAATCCATCACGTAAACGATACTAATCCTATAGTACAAAATTCAATAATAGAATATGCAACGTATTAATTCTACCATTAAACTATGTGAAGAAATTATTTAAAAAAATTGAAATTTTAATTTGCATCTAAAGTATGTCACCTTATGACATTCAAAATTATAACTTGAATCTCTTGCTAATATATACATCTCATACTTATACTCATCCATTAATATTGTCATAATACACTTTACATGTTTAGTTGTATAACATTCATTTACTTTAGATAATAATAATATCATTTTTTTTAGAGTAAAGTATGTAACATCTTATTTAATAGCATAAGACTAATAAACAAAACATCATATATTTGATAATCATATTGCTAGGAAGAAATATTTTATAATCATATATTTGATAATCATAAGACTAATAGTATCCTTGAGGCTGAGATCTTGAGTATAATTTCTTCCTCTCCTCCTGTTTAGACTTGGAACCAATTAGTTCTCCCACTTTCTCTTGTTGCATATGTTGTTTTTTAACCTTTGTCCTCAACTTCTGTATTACTCTTGCTTTCTTTATTAAGGTAAGGAATTCCTTAATAGAGAGTGATGTACCACCATCATTTTTAGTGTTGTTAAAATGAGTTGTAACCCGCGAGTCAACCGGTCCACCACGAGTTTGAGCCAAGTTGGTTTGAAAAAAATGTAATTTTTTTATACGAGTTAGTTTTCAATCCGGCTAACTTAGAAATTATTATTTTGTGTTTCAATATTATTAGTTAACATCTTTTTATTATATTGTACATGATGATAAAGATGTTTCAAGAGAGAAAAATATTATAGATTTATTTATTCAAGACTCTAATATTATAAATGGACAAGTGATACAAAAATTATCAATATTAAAAACTTATTTGTTCATCTTTTGTATATGTTTTTGGATTACACTTGGATGGTATGATACTTTTTTTTATTATTTTGAATTGTCTTTAGAGTTTAACATCATTTTAGTGTGAAATTTATTTAAATTTAAATTAAGAAAATTGTAATTTTTTATTTGAAGAAAAACTTATAATTAAATGAGCTAGTGAGTCAATCCGTTTAACCCACCAACCCGTGGTGGATCGGGTCGAGTTCAAATTTTTTCAACTCGTTAATAAGTGAGTTGGGTTGATTCACTAAGTGACCAACTCGTGGTGGACCGGGCCGAGTCGAGCCGAGTTACCTGTTTTGACAGTTCTGATCATTTTGATGTCACATCTCAAACCATTCTTAAACTTCCTATACTGTCACTAATCATCCATGGGCAAGGTGTGGAAACGCCCTAGAGGTTGGAATCTTAGCATACACAACCACTAACATGCTTCCTTGCACCAACTCCAAATAACTACTTCCTGAACACCTTCCATGTCACAACTTCTCTTTGATCTTCAATCATTAGCCTTCAACTGGACCACTAGTGTTTTGCTTCTCCAGTGAGCATATACTCAATATATTTTCATCTCGACACCTTTTGGCATCAAAGATCCTCTCCATGTCCTTAATCTAATAATCAACTTCAACAAGACTTGGAAGAGCCCACTACTGCATGTTTATCTTCTAATTGATGTAAGACAGTCAAGTGCTGTTGTTGAACTAACTCTAAAGAGGGCCTAACAACTTTCATATGTTGCAAAGCCCTTGGTGCTTTGCATCATGGCAACATTCTGCTAGTGTAGAGCCATTTCCATGGGCTCTATGGCTTTGGCCAGATTTGGAGTATCTGAGGTTAGAGGTGGATATGCTCACATAGAAAAAACCATCCGTCCAACTCAAAGAAACGAATATAACTAACCAAAACATCACAAAGAACACATGATAAAAACAAATAAAAACAAAGCATGCTTAAACCTATATATATCCTAAGGAACTAACTACTTTGATACCAAACATGTAACATCTCATTTAATAGAATAATACATTTAAACAAAATATTATATATTTGATAATAATTAAGCAGGGGAATACCAACATATATAGTCATTCACAAAATATATACTAAATAAAGTTAGATACATAGACTGTGCTAAAGGAACTGTGAATGTGACTAAAGAAACGCAAGTCTTTCAAAAGCATCTTCTATAAAAGGTTCTAAACAGAAAACTAAATTGTTGCATCTTCCTCACTCGTGATTGAATCAACTTCTGTTTCCTTGTTTGCTCACACTAATTACAGTTATTTTTGTAAAAGAAGAAAGCAAACATAAAACAAAATAACACAAAAAATGGGTAAACTAATATGCAAAAGAGTTTTCATATAAAAGAACTAAAGTTTATCATCACACCAAGAACTTATAGAGTTAAGCATATCACAATTAAAGACTAGACAAGACTCAATTATCCGGATATATGTAGTGATATAAGACTCTGGAAAGTTTTGTACTTGTGGTGACCTCTATTACTCTATTGTAGAGCCATTATTAATGGATTTCAAGTCCATTCTCATCATAGGCCAAGGTAAAGTCCTCAGTCTAAAACTTCATGCTACTATCACCAGTTATCAAACTATTACAAGTCTCTTAGTGATACTAGCGCCAAAACAATTTTAGTAATAAATCGCTCAATGACCTCAGATGTCGTCCAACGAAAATATCACTGGAGCTAGGGATGACAAAAATACTCATGTCCACGAGTATCCATAGTTAAAATTTGCGATGGATAGTTGGTACCGTAAGTGTTTTAATACTAGCTTATAAATGGATCAGGTGTGTGTATCATGATTTCAAGATCATCTCACTTAGTTCATGACATACATGTAAACCCTTGAAATTCACATTCTTCGTCAAATATTACAGTTCAAAATAACAACTTATAAAAATCAATCATACCATAACAATCTCACAACCAAAAGAAACCAACTGAACAATTCAACACATAATCAAAAGTTAGCTTGTTTTACCTGTAAGACAACTTAAGATGCTCATGGAGTCTCAGAATATTCTTAGACACACAAAAAGCTTTACTTTTTCCTAGATACAATACAACACAAAACGGTCAAACTATATCAACTCATTCTAATAAAGAGACTGATTAATTAGAGTTAAATAGTTTGTCACGAGGATCACTCTAGTAGTCTTCAATATTCAAATAAAAGAATGAGAAGTAAGAAAATCTAAAAATAAGTGAGAAAGCGATAAAAGAATAATTTCTGTTTTTAAAGAAGTTGTGTGTTTTTAAATAATAAAACTCGTTTTTAAAACTTTTATTTATAGTTTAACATTTTAATATTAAAATAATCAAATCCTACTATTTTAAATACACGTCAATTCTAAAACAACATTTGTAAACCTTTACAATGTATATAAAAAAAATCTTGATTTATACTTTTATAAGTTACTAATAAATCTCAAATATTAAAGTTAATATGAGTAGTGTCTCTCTTTACGAAACATTAAACGAAAAATGTAACACCCCCAAAATAAAAAACATCTCACACCCAAAATTATTTCATTAATAAAGAAAACATCATACAATATTACAATCCTCCATTTAGGAGTAACATAGTTCACACTGGAAATACATTATATTTTCACACATAAATAAAACACTCTTAATTTTATTTTTATTTTTCTCTTAAAATATTCTTCAATTTTCTGCTGCTTCCTTCTTCACTTGAATTGGTTCAGACGTCGTTCCCTCATCTGTTGCCGTATAACAAAAACATTATACGATCATCGCAAAAAGATTTTCCCGGCACAAACAAACAAGTAAGGGTGAGCTACCATGCAAAGTTCAAAGAAAAGCATGACACTATTATTATACGTAATACATTCACCATAAATTCTAGTAAGATGCAATTATCATACTAGACTCTATTATCCGGATATAATGTTGATGGAAGTCTCGGGTGGTCATGCACTTGTGGTGATTTCAACAACAAAATTTTTGGCCAAATAGAATATATCATATCACCCACAAGGTTAATCCATTAATGTCTATAAACATAGACTAGGACCTCCTATTACTCTCACCACATAACACATCCTTCTCTAATTGAGACTGGAAAATTATTAGAGTTTTAGGATCACCACCAACAATAGGACCCTCAACATCAACATATACACTAATACCATGCCAATTTAGAGTCTCTCCCCGAGACTCATACTATATTTCAAATGAATAATTTCATATCAAACATCACAATAAACACTCATAATAGAATTCATACAAGATAATTATAAACAATTAACAATAATAAAATATTACTATAAATGGTCATATAAGAATACAATATTTGACAATCATAAAAATAATCTTAATATAAAAATTCATGGGGAAACAAGAAGTTGAATCTGGCAGAGCCGGTTAGACAACCTCTAATCCATCCAAAAATACAATATAATTAAATAACAAGAATAATAACATGTCTGGGGAAATAAGAAGTTGAATCTGGCAGAGCCGGTTAGACAACTTCTAATCCTTCCAAAAATGCAATAAAATAAATAAGTAAAGCAATAAATAGTTTGGGGAAACAAGAAGTTGAATCTGACAGAGCCGGTTAGACAACTTCTAATCCTTCCAAAAATGCAAGAAAATAAATAAATAAAGAAATAAAACGTTTGGGGAAACAAGAAATTGAATCTGGCAGAGCCGGTTAGACAATTTCTAATCCTTCCAAAATACAATAAAAATAAATAAGGAAAACAATAAAATGTTTGGGGAAACAAGAAATTGAATCTGGCAGAGCCGGTTAGACAATTTCTAATCCTTCCAAAATACAAAAATAAACAATTAATAGCATACATATGGCATAACATAATCAACATCACATTTTACAACTATCACACTTGGATCTAAACACAGAAGCATATTCTCATCCAAAATTCAAAATCATACAGAAACAAAATACTTCACATTCAAGATTTAAGATCAACCAAAAGCAACATATACAAGACTCAAAATAATACCAAACAAAATGTAACTCCCCTTACCTCTATTCCAGACTTAGTTTCCTCTTCTCAAATCGGTCTCCGGAAACTTCTAGAATTTCCCCTCTTCAACTAGAATTTCCTCAAACTCTCTTCTCTCACAATTTCTCTAGAATTTTGGTGCAAATCTTCAACGTCCCCCCCTTGGCTATTTATAGCCAAAAAATTTTACTATTCATTTTTACTATTCATTTTTACTATTC
This sequence comes from Vigna angularis, assembly GCF_016808095.1. Lineage (NCBI taxonomy): Eukaryota > Viridiplantae > Streptophyta > Magnoliopsida > Fabales > Fabaceae > Vigna > Vigna angularis. The sequence goes on from NC_068974.1 coordinate 35,038,374, forward strand.
ACTTTTACTATTCATTTTTACTATTCAAAAATTATTTTTTATTCACCATTCTTATCTCTGAATGATTAATTCTACGTGGAGTGTTCTCTTCCACAATTTATTTTAATATTTTTTTATATTTTTTTTAACTATTCACTATTTACTATTTACTATTCATTTTTTTTTAACTCTTAAAATAAATTCTCAAATTTTTAAACTCCTTCCTTTGAAATTATTATTATTGTTACCTATCATAAATTTTAATTTTTTTCTTACCATACTTTTATTAACTTTATAAAAATAAAAAATAAAACAACTATTTATTAAATTTAAATATTTTACATGGGTCTTACATTCTCCCCAACAAAAAAAATTTTGGACCTCGAAAATTCGACACTTCACAAAAAAAGATAGGGATAAGAATGTTTTACATCATCTTCTAATTCCCAGGTAGAGTCACCTGTTTTTCTATCCCAAACTACTCTCACTAAGTTGATAGTTTTCCCTCTAAGCTCTTTGGTTTTAGTGTCTTCTATACAAACAGGTTGCACTTCTACGGATAGATCCTCTCTGATTTGAATATCTTCCACTTCTAAAATGTGAGAAGGATCATGAACATATTTTCTTAGTTGAGAAACGTGAAATACTGAATGGAGTTTGGCTAACTGAGGAGGTAACGCCATCTCGTAAGCGACTGGCCCAATTCTTCTCAAAATTTGATATGGACCAATGAACTTAGGAGAAAGTTTCTTCGAACGAAGAGCCCTTCCTACTCCTGTAGTTGAAGTCACCCGCAAAAAGACATGATCTCCGACTGCAAACTCCAATGGTCTCCTTCTTTGATCAGCATAGGACTTTTGTCTGCTCTGCGAAGCCTTCATTCTTTCTCGTATCAACTTTACTTTGTCTGTGGTCTGTTGTAGTAATTCAGGTCCTATCAGAGCCTTCTCACTGTCCTGGTACCAACATAAAGGAGTTCGACATCGTCTTCCATACAGAGCCTCGTAAGGTGCCATTCCAATACTGGCATGAAAGTTATTGTTGTAAGTGAACTCCACCAAAGACAATACCTCATCCCAGACTCCCAAGTGATCCAAAACACATGTCCTCAGCAAGTCCTCAAGTGATTGGATCGTTCTTTCAGATTGCCCATCGGTCTGGGGATGATACGCTGAACTCATCTGCAATCTACTGCCCATCTCACTCTGAAGTGTCTGCCAAAAGCGTGATGTGAACCGCGGATCTCTATCTGATATGATGCTAGAAGGAACGCCGTGTAGTCTCACGATCTCCTTGATATACAGTTGTGCCAACTTTGCCATTGACATTCTCAAATTAATCGCCAAGAAATGAGCACTCTTGGTCAATCTATCTACAATCACCCAAATAGCATCATGTCCTTTGACTGTGCGTGGTAAATGGGTAACAAAGTCCATAGCTATGCTATCCCATTTCCACTCAGGTATCTCAAGTTGCTGCAATAGACCTCCAGGTCTCTGATGCTCTACCTTAGCCTTCTGACAGGTTAAACAAGAAGCAACACATTGCGCTACATCCCTCTTCATACCAGACCACCAAAAAGACTCCTTGAGGTCTTGATACATTTTAGTCATGCCAGGATGCATGCTAAAACGACTCTTATGACCTTCCTCAAGGATTAATCTTATCAACTCTGAATTGCTAGGAACACAGACTCTGCCTCTGAACCTCAGAATGCCATCAGCTCCCAAGGTAAAATCTTTACCTTGCTCAGTCCCAATCAAACTTGCTGACTTTTGAAGCTCAACATCTTTCAACTGCTCTACTTTAACACGCCTCAACAAGTCATTGGACACCACCAAATTACTGCATCTGATACTATCAGCTTCAAATTCCACCTGCAATCTCAAGTCTCTGAAGCTTTCTACCAACTCTAACTCCTTGACCATTAAGGCTAAAATATGCACTGACTTCCTGCTCAATGCATCAGCCACCACTATTTACTATTTACTATTTACTATTTACTATTCATTTTTTTTAACTCTTAAAATAAATTCTCAAATTTTTAAACTCCTTCCTTTGAAATTATTATTATTGGTACCTATCATAAATTTTAATTTTTTTCTTACCATACTTTTATTAACTTTATAAAAATAAAAAATAAAACAACTATTTATTAAATTTAAATATTTTACATGGGTCTTACAAAAAAAAGTTTTAAAATTTAATAAAGTATAAAATACTTTTTAAATAAAAATCTTCAATAATCTTTTTATTTTTATAAAACATCAAACTAATAATATTTAAAAATGAAACTACCCCACACTTCAAAATCACGAGATATTCGTGCCTTCCAACATTACTTTACTAGAAGAATAAAAAAGTAGAGTTGTACCATGCAAATAAAGATTGGAATCCTACGATTCGTCAAATATATAATTAGTTGCAGTTGTTTTTGGTCGACAACTTTATTATGTACCTTACCCATGCCTTATAATGCCAAATGAGTGGTGGCCTATAAAATATGATAAAAATAGAAAGTATATATATACCAATATTGTTTATTTTATGTTGAAACAAACAATAATGGAAAAAAGCATGAGTTTCAACTTCTGAACAAAAAAAATACACTATTATTCAAATTATATATAATAAATATATTTTTCTATTAATTACTTTTAAATTTAATGATCATATTATATGATAGCTTGTTGGAGTTAAATCTATATAGTGTGAAACATTAAGGAATAATCTTACGACTTCAAATTTTTTGAAACAACACTATTAAGATTAATTACCGCATCTAAAATTTTTGTCTATTTTTAAATTTGAAATTTTTATTACAATTTTATCTTTAAATAAGTAAAAATATTTAAACTATTATTAATGTTAAATCTGAAGTAATGTGTAATTATTTTCAAAATGCAATTATTCTCATACAATATGCAATGCATAACATGAGCATTGAATGTGGATATAACAGAAAAAGAAGAGTAGAGCATTGATACATGGTACTTTTTTGGTGCTTGAAGAACCTTTTACTTTCTAGGACAACTTTAGGTTTTAGTACAATGTTATCATAGAACTTATGGGAAAATGTTTTCACACTTAGAAATTCAACTCTTAAAGCTATTTAACGGAGAGGTTAAGGAATCTTTGTGAAAGTTAAGGGATAACTTGGAGTGGCAACCAGGAATTCAACGTTTTAAAAGTTTGTGTTTGACTTGCTTTTTAATATCAGATCGTAGTTCTAAAAAATTCCTAGGTATAAGTAATGATGGTTTATTGTCAACAATAACAACTCACTTCTTAATTTTTCTTAACTATTATCACTTGAGCAAACCATATTGTTACATTATTATTTTATTTGAACTAACTTACTCATATTTTAATTTTAAGCTATATGAAATTTTTATTTTATTAGAAATAATAACTGATTGAGTTAAATATGAATAGTATCTACTTGTAACTTGATCTATAACAAAAAAAATTATCTATTATTTTTTGAATATTTATTTAAAAACATATGCAAATATTTTAAATTCACGTATATTGATGAATCCGACACAGAAAAACTTTATTTTATAAATTTTTAAAATAAAATATAAATAAAATTACAGAAACAAAATATAAAATATAAATTAAATTAAATATCAATTAAAATTTTATTTTAATTAAATTTAATTTAGTATACATTAATTTTAATTTTAATTAAATTTAACTTAATAAAATATTAAATATCAACTATCTACTGTAAATACTTGAAAGTACGAGTAATTTTGTCATCTTAACTCTTAATAGCTTACTTCAAAAGTTTTAACTATAATTAAATTAACAAAGTTATAAATAGAATAGTTAACAAAATTATAATTTTACCTCGAAATTAAATTTGATTTAAAAAATATTATTTATTCACAATCAAATATATAAATAATTATTTCAAAGCAAATTATATTATGTTTAATAAAAATAACGAAAGAAATTATCGTTTTATATATGTATGTTTCTGACGCGTTATATATTGTTGTACTAACATTATATTAATTGAATTCAGTAAATATAATAATTAATATTATGTAAAAGAATAGTTGTACATGTGTACATTATATAAATAATAAATAGCAAAATTAACAAAAAGTATTGAATCTAATATTAAGAAAAATATAAGTACAATCATAGAATGAAAACTACTTAAAAGGGTTTCATAATTAATTTACATATGCTATTATGAAAAATATGTTAACATTTTTTTTAAAATAATTGAATTATATATTGGTAATAAATTAAAGTTCTTTAACTTTAAAAGACCTTGAAAACCAAATTTAACATTAAAATTACATACTAAATAATTATAGTGACTAAAAATACCTTTCAATCAAACTCATATTTAACGTAGCAATGAACACGTCTTAAATGCAATTTAATTCCCATTATTAGTGGGGGCTCACATTCAGAAACTTAAATTGGAGGTTTGATACTGTTGATGCTTCCTTGCAAGTGTTGTCCCTAGAATACCACTTTTGTAGTACGGTGTAATCAATAAACTCTAATATTTTCACTGTAGAAAAGAAAATTCAGTTTTCCTTTTTTCAATCTACCAAATTTATTTTTCATTCATTTCTTTGATTTATTTATTTGAAGCTATATATATAAGTATTTTTTTGTAACATTCCAAAAATTCAAATAAAATAGACTATTAAGGCGTTACTTAGTAGTAATAAAAATTCCTAACATACTTTTAATATATTATAAGTATACTTACCGAACATAAAAAATCATATACAAAAACATATTTAAAGAAACTCAAGGTACAACAAAATACAAAATATAAGACTATAATCAATACAGTATTTCAAAAGATGATATATATCATCATCTAAACTAATTATTTTTTTTAATGACTAACCTTAATAATTTCATAAGAGAAATAAACACAAAAAAGAAAAACAAGGTAAACTTATACATTTAAAAAAGAAATCAAATTAAAATTAAGGGTGAAAAAAATTATTGAGCTTGCCGGGTTAGTCCAGCAAAAAAAAAACAGGTCGAGACAACTTATTCAACCCAACAACTTGATAGTATATTGAATAGACTCGTGAGACTTTGCACTTGTCGTACTTACCAACTCTTTCTTCTTTCAAAACATGTATCATGAATAAATCATTATGATTCATCAAGTAATGACAAAGTTAACTTCCTAAGTAAGATCCTCTTTCATACATATTGTCTTCCAAGTAAAGCCTCATTTGACTTTCATCACTTAGTTATCTTTCTTTATGCGAGTTGAATACTAGTAGAGTCAAGATAGTCTCACATAACAAATATCCTTTAATACATTTGGACTTATCCTAAAATAAGCATTATCCCTTAAAAATAACTAATTTGAAAACTATATCAAACTAAAGTTTCAACAATTTTTTCTACATTATCAAACATACCCAAAGAACTATAATTATAATTTGTAGCTTGCAAAGATAACTATTGAATACAATATAACAATTAAAAGAAAAGAAATTTCTTAAAATATCATTCAATAATAGATAATCACCCTTTAACACCACAAAGTCAGGCGCTCACTTTCTAGCTAGTGGCCAGCAGTAGCTAAGTGCGGCCCAACGATGATTACTTGTCACCCAACAATGATGTAGCAAAAATTGAGTTTTAATTAAATTTAAGGTATTTTTCATCTAACTTTAGCTCAGTCTCATTCCCATCTAACAATCAACCATCATTAGTCCAAGTCACATACCACATTTTTCATCAATCAAAAAAAGTTTAAACACTAGCCTCGATTTAATTATATTTTTTTTCTATGCATCACATCTCTTTAAACATTAACTTCCATGTATTGACGAAGTTATACGCACAATCATCTAACTACATCATAAACTATAAGTTTTAAAGCAATATCATCTTCGATCTTATCAATTTAATCCAAACAACGTCCATAAAATACCATAAGTATGTGTTTTCCTCTACTTTACATTATTATTTATCTAATTCACATAATGGAAAAATATAACAATTCCTATTACAATTCGTCATAACATACCTCGTTCAAACATTCAAAATATTCAGTAATTATTTTATAAGTATTAAATTTCAGTAATATACCAAATTTCCACCCCAAGCCTCAACTCTTTCAATACGTCTATATTATAAAATGAAAACTTACTCCTGGCTCATAAAAGACAATCTCTAACAAATTATTCAACAAAACATACGCAGACTAACAGTTTAAACTTTTAATATCCTGCAGCCTCTCAAAATCAACAAATTTTCTACACAAAATTTTGGCACATTACATAAAATCTCATATAATTTCAAATTTTGTTCCCGTAAAAAAATTCCACTTTTGTGTAGCCAATAGCACTACTTAAAACAACTTAAATGGCTAGCTTATCTTACCTTGAAAAACTGGACTGTCATAACTCTACCCCTTTTTACATACTTATACCTCATTTTCCACAACAACAACATCCTAACATTAATAACATCACTATAATGTATAATGTGAGTTCTAAAAGAAGCCTTCTCGTATGAAATATCATGTTGCTTTGAATAACATAAAGGAGTTCACAATACTCATTACCATTGTTGATACAAATGCTCTTTAATTTCTTTTTTTGACTACCTTTCAACCAAAGCTTGAGACTCCAACACTTGATTTTTTGTCTTTAAAGCATAGACTCCTAACTTAATAAAAAATTCATTGAAAAAAAAAACAATAGAGTAAAGTGTATCCCTAAAGGATTTTACCTTCCATACATCCCAAAAATATGAACTCCTCAATTAAAAAAAACTTGAATCCATGGGAAAGTGACTTTTCTTATAAAATAATTTAACCTACTTATCAGTTATGTAATGAAAAAACTTCTCAACTAAACAATTTTCAATCCTAAAAACTAGTACTGTCAAAATGGATTGTAACCCGCGAGTCAATCTAACCCAACACGGGTTTGAGCCGGATTAGATTTAAAAAAAATGTAATTTTTTTATGTGGGTTAGTTCTCAACCCGACACACTTAGAACCCAGCTCACCTAGGTTAAACCCGTGGTGAGCCGGGTTGACTCACCAAGCCACCTAATTTAATTTAATTATTCATTATTCTGTTTCAATATTATTAGTTAGCATTTTTATTATTATCTTGTAGATGAGATAAAAAAAAATGTTTCAAGAGAGAAAAATATTATACATTTATCTATTCAAGACTCTAATGTTATAGATGCACAAGTGATACAAAAATTATCAATATTAAAAACTTATTTGTTCACCTTTTGTGCTTGTTTTTGGATTACGTTTGGATTGTATGATATACTTTTTTATTTTAAATTGTCTTTGGAATTTAACATTATTTTAGGGTTAAATTTATTTAGATTTGAATTAAAAAAATTATATATTTTTTTGTTTTAAAAAAATTATAATTAAGTGAATGAGTCAACTTGTTTAACCCACCAACTCGTAATGGATCGGATTGGATTTTGAATTTTTTTAGCTTACTAATAAGTGAACCGGGTTATATTGGTTCACTAATCTGCGGTGAATCGGACAGCCAAATTACCTATTTTGATAGCTTTAGTTAAAACAATTTTTTTTTCTAAACATGTTAGTTCATTTTGACTAACATAAAACTTAATATGATGTCAGAAGATGTCACCCTCTTCATAACTTTTACAGTGTAGTTTTCAACCAAAGATTTATTCCAATATACATTTTCATTCCATTTGGCATTTGATGAGTTTTCACTTTCCACAGACAAAATAAGGATCATAATTATTATCTTCAAATACTTGCACATAAGTGAAATTAAAACAAATATATAGGACATGTATAAATCAAATAAAGAACCGAACTGCATTTAATTTTTATATTTGATTCAAATAATTGTTTAATGAAAAACTGAACAGGAAACCTTAATATTAGGCCTAATAAACTCTTTATATGATTCATACTCCTTATTATTTTCTTACACTTATTTAATTTTTTTAGATTTTAGTTTGTTAAATTTTTTACAATCAGTTCTATCATTTAGGAGGTGCTGAAAACATTCTATGTTTGAGATTTAAGCACTATTTAATGATTAAAGTATGATCTCTATTTGATTTTCGAACGACTTCGTTAAAACCTTATCTTTTTATCCATACGTTGACAAAGATTTCATCTTTCTAATGGCTTGTTTAATAATGTCTCACATCTTTGTAATAACACTAAGTGAACATAAAAGTAATAATGATATCATATAGGCTTAAATAAGTTTTAAACTTCTAATAAATTTGGATACTTTCAATTGAATTTCTATAAAATATTTTGCCTAAGATAAAAGTTTAAATTTTATATTTTTCACTAAATCTTTGTATTTATTTTTTTCTGTTAACCGGATGACATGACTGTTATTTTATCTCATCATCTTATTCGCTTGTTTTTAACTATTAAGAAATATAATATTTTGTAATTAATATAAACTTATACCATCATTAATGTAGAATGACAATTAATGTAGAATGACAAGTTAACATTTATTTTTTTCAGAGAAAAGAAAATAAATAATTTGATTCTCGTAATTTTGTTTTGATTTTCATATAATTATCTATGACGATTATAAGATTGTTATAGTTATTATTATTATTGACGTAGATGAGAAAGACTTTTTATTATTTAAAATGTTTTTAATAAAAATAATGAAATTTATTTTCCCTTTTAGATTCACCATGGTATTTTTTTATTAATTTATAATTTTAGTATTTTATGAATAAGAGACATATTTGTGACATCCTATTAAAATTATAAGAAAATAAAATGATAAAAACAAAATAAGAATTACTTCACCTAATTAACGAATAAATTAAATGATAAAAAATATAAAATTTTAACTATTGTTTTTTTAAAAAATAATAAAATTAGATTAAAAACATTTAAATTTTTAAACGACTCGAAACTTAATTAACAATGTTATATGCTATTAGTTTATATATATATTATTGCTTAACAATATTGTTTCATTTTCTACCCTAGCGACAACTAATGTTTATGGATATAACTTAAATAATTTTTTAAAAAATTTTAAGTCACCCATTCCTTTCCAAAAAAAGATATTTCTGATAGATTGTTGAATTTGTCATGCATCAGTGTCAAAGCTGCTTTATCCTCGAAGAGTGTACAGTACCATTTGTCTAGTAGTAGTTAACAAAGTTGACTATTGCTCATCATAGCTGTTGACCAAACCAGCACTCGGAAAATTATTATCTGTTTTGGTATTTAATAATTTTAACGCACTTGAAAAAAAATACTTACAAATTATTATTTCTCTTAAATTAGTAATAAGGTTAAACAAATTTTACGCATAAGAATACATATTGTACCGGGTCTCCTGGCACCATTAGACTAGGCTGACCGACCATCCAGGTCAACAATTGGACTGTGTAACGTACGATCTCTTGGCACCATCAGACTAGGCCGATCGACTACCCAGACCGACAATCGGACTGTGTATCATACGGTCTTCTGGCACCACCAGACTAGGTCGATCGATCACCAGGCCAACCACCTAGACCAATCACCTGGCCGATCATCCAGGCTGATCATCCAGGTCGACAACTAGACCAAGTGGTCGACCACCCACCAGGCTGACCGATCACTTAGGCCAACCACCCAAACCGATCACATGGTTTGATTATAAACAATAATGACTCATTTAGTCCCTAAAGCAGATTAAGGTGTGAGACCGTCATTAGGCCAACGAAAGGTAAAGATCCATTACGACTAGTATAAATAAAGGTCTCAGGTATGACTTTAAGATCATGATGCACAATATATGCATTACTTGTTGTGTCCATCGCTCGATTACATTACTAACTTGAGCGTCGGAATGCCTTTGACAAGTGTCCGCCCACACGGTTTGACCAAGGAGGAGGAGAACGAACAACGTAACTTTGAAGAAGAAGGACCACCAGGAAGCCCATTCGTCCTACGTGCCAACTGGAGGACCACTAAATAACTCATCCAGCCTTCAAGACAATATGAAGTGCTTTGAGTAAGAGACTTCATCGCTATACATGAACACATATATTACGTCATATTAATATTTTATTTTTGTGTAAAAAAAAATATTAATCTTTTACAGTAGTATTAAAGTTGGAATTTTCTTGCGTATTGCAAATTATGTTTCAATAAGGAGCTATCTTTCACTGGTTGAAACAGTTTTCTGCTTTTCCTTGAAAAAAAAAACAAATTGCATGGTAGCACTGTTTCAAACATCTTAAACACGTGGTTATCTATCACTTTTCTTTTTCCTTTCATAAAAAAGGTTGAAAATATGTTACTGAAAGCAAACTACTCCATGGCATCTTTGCACAGGGACATAAATGCTGCAAACATTGCTTTATATTTAGACGTTAATTATTGGTGAAAACTCATTAATGGTGCAGTTTTCTTGGGTGGCCAACCATCATAATTCCACTTATTATTACACTTAAACTTTTGCTTGAAGCTTAACAAATCACTAGTAAAAATGGTTTTTAGAATTTCAATTTGGAATTAAACAAACATATTATAAAACAGGTTTTATTTTTTATCTGTACTAATTTATAAAGAACACAAATGGTAGTTGATGTTTTTAATTCACTGGTAAAAAAAATGTAAAAAAAAAATCACAACTTATTATGATGAATGTAATTAAGTTGTTATAATGAGTTATTTGGTGACAGTTTGATAATAAATGTCAAACTTTCTATCATTTATTGTATAATTTAACTGATATATAGTAAATGTTTACATGTGTAAAAAATAAAAGTTGTAATACACCTATTATAAAAAATTGGATCGGTGACATTTTTATGATAGTCTCCTAAAACTAGAATTGATGTCACTTTTAGTTTTAACTGCATAATAAGTCCACCCTAACTTTTTTTGTTTTCTCACTGATCATTTAAACTTAAGCTTAAGGGAAGTTAGTGAAAATTGATAAATACAACTTATTAAATTTTGGTAGTAATAACGTTGTGATATTGAACCTTGATGTGTAATGGTTCTTCTGATCCCTCTGCTTGAATGTATATTGATATACAAGTTCTGGGTGATGGTGAAGAGATAGTGGAATTGTGAGATGATGAATTTAGTTTAATGAAGTGATGCGTTTTTGTTTGGTTTTCATTGTTTAAGTTGCATAATCAAAGAAAAATGATTTATAACGTATAAGTATTGTCAATTGACTTATCTAAGTTGGTTTTGCATTAAATTGAACTTTGATGATAAGATTGTTGGGTTGTTATGTTGAGTTATTTTCTTTCCTGTGTTAATGGGAGTATATGTAATACAGTTTTTATAAAGTAATGCGATTGGAAAAAATAGATGATTTATCAAATTGGTTCATTATTGCATTTAGATATTTTTGAAAAGGAATGAGAGTATATAGCATAAAAAATTTAAAATAACTTAGATATACCTAATTAATTGTGTTTTAATTACAGTAAAATCATCATATATTGTTATAGCACTTGACGATACCATAGAATTGCTAAGCACTAAGTGGAGAGCTAAAATAAGTGAATTCCAGAGTTTTATGATGTTGGGTGGTACCCTAAGATCGTTAGGCGCTCAAAAGTAAGTAGTTTTAAAGTTCTAGAGCATTGGGTGTCTCGGGGACCGCTAGACGCTTATAAGTCAATGAGCACCAAGGATTTTGTTGCTGGACATATGGTTCTGGGTGTTGACGCCAACACAATTTTGTTTCTGAACTATCTCGGTAAAATCATAATTTTCGCTTTATTAACTATTGGATTAGGCTGAAATTTTGATAATTGATCCTAGACACATGAATCTTTACTTTAACTGTGAAGATCTTTAATTTAAGGTTTGTGGTTATAATATTTTTTTCATAGTTTTGATGTAAATAATGAAAATATTATAATTGAATTATGCTAATGCAATTGAAAATACGTGATGAATTATTAGCATTTAATTTTAAATGAATAATATGTGATTGATGCTATGAGATTAGTTTGGACTGAAGTAAAATATATATAATTATGACATGATGTGATGATTTAAGATTATATGAGAATGTTATATGTGAACTATGACTTGAATAAGGCAAATGTAGTGACTTTTAAGCAAAAAGTACTACATTGATGTGATGATAGGAAATGTATTGAGAGGAATTCCTAAAGACTATCTTCATTCTTCTAGCATCGTACTCATGTAGAGGAAGATATGTAGTTAAGAGAGTTGAAGGAGGCTCCTACAATCTAGGGCTTTGATATGAAAAAGGTCAGACCCTATAAATATAAGGAATTTACCCTTATCATACTTTAGAGGGCTTGATGTCCTAATATAAAATCTATAGTTATAGCTCGTGAAAGGCAGGAGTGAGTATGACAGGTGCAAAGTCTTGAAGTTTATTCAATACACCTGACTTCCAAAAGTAGAGTCAATTGTTTAAATGTTGTGAGTCTTGAGGGTTATGGTTATCTTTACTGATATTAACATACTTTTGGTAGACATTCGATTATTGTTGAGAGTATGTGATAATTGAATTGAATGGGATTAAAATTCGTTCTAATGTCATATATCATAAGTGATGTGTTTGGTTATAACTACACTAATCCAGTTGTCTATTGTGTCATAGTTTGTCCATGAGAATCAAGCCGTTAGGGTTGTGTTGTGACAAATGAAGGTTGTAACAAATGAAGCTTGGTGTTGTATTGTAATAGATAATGAATTTCTTGCTATTAGTTATTGACTTCAAATTTGATGATGAAATTGACATAGGTAATTGTCACTTTCACATGTGATGATCATATGTTATATGTGAACAGAATATCATGTAGGTGGTAGAGGACATAGAAGTGAGATCACAAAACTCTTAGAATATTAAAGTAAAATGTTTATATATATATATATATATATATATATATATATATATATATATATTATATTTTATAGTATATTTAAATATTTAAACCATATTCTTAAAGATTGTAAATATATTAAGTGTATTCATAATTTTTCGATGTTACTTGTTGTTATTAATTGTATACTAAACAAATTGATAATATGATATTTTTTAATTTAGTCGTTATATATGTAATAAAACATTTTTACGAAGAAATCAAATTTAAAAATAAATAAATGTTTGAGTTGAAATCTTTTAAGCGAATGAAAAACTATATGTATTTTCTTAACTTAGAACACTAATATGTTTAATTTTTTGTCTATTTTAAATTTTTTTATCTAAACTTTTTAAAAATTGGTCCTTATAATTGAAATGTGATTGAGAGAGAAAATCTTCTAAAAATTGGTCATCCAAATTTTTCATCAAAGTATTATATATATATATATATATATATATATATATATATATATATATATATATATATATATATATATATTTATATATGTTTTCCATTTTTTTTTTCTTTCTACCTATCTAGGAAACAAACCACGTGTAATCAGACAGATTGAAACAAAGAAGACGAATTGGATGGGTGATGGGTCATCTTATATTAAACTAAATACAATTTAGTACGAAGTTGTTGGTCACCTATGTTGGTATTGATGTAAGTAACATTGGTTAACATGGGGTCACATAAATGGGTTCATTTCGTTGCCATGTCCATTGAATTATATAATTCTTATTTTACTATTACTTCATTCATGTCTCCATATATTAAATAATTAAATAAGGCAAACAAACATTGTATTTTATGTACCCATAGCCCACGTGCAAAGGGTAGAACGGGACCACTAATTTATTTACTAATTCTAATTAATAATTATAATTGATTCACAGAAGGACAGTCATAGGGCAAGGAAACCTTATCTATATTGACGTGACTTTATTTTTATAAATTGAAAGAACATTTATTTTAGCTATAATTTCGAAGGAATAAAACATAGTTATTAACTTTGCACTCTATTAAGAAATTATATCCCTCTTAAGTAATATTTGTATACTAAAAATTTATTTTTTAAGATAATTTAAAAGATATAATACATTCCACGAACAATGAATTCTATTAATTTTAATTTTAATTTTATTTTATTTTATACAAATGTTATAATAATATTTTTATTAAACTTTTTTAACAATATTTAATTACTTAAATTTTTATTTTACCTAAAAAAATTAATTTAAGTTTTATTTTAAAATTTTAATACAATTATTTTAAATCATTATAAAACTATTTTTAAATTTTACGAATTTATAAAATTATTATTTTTAAACTAACTCTAACATAGAAATTATTGATATATAAATATTTTAAACAAATTTTAAATAAAGTTCAATATAAAATATACATTTAAATAAATTTAATATGATTAAAAATATTTAATAAAATATAAATCTTAATAAAAATGGTATTATAATATTTATATAAAAATTAAATTTATTCTATTTAAAAAGATGAGACTGAGACAAAATAACATATACATATATTAAATCGAGATTTTTCACATTATACTTGTCGCAATAGTGATATGTGTGACATTTTCATTTTTACGTCACACACTATCTATGTCATGTGAGAAGAATATTCATTTGACACGTTTCAATTTTTTAAAATAAAAAAAGAAAAAAAAATTAAAAAAAATCACGAACTAACGCATGAGTTAACATTGTTGGTATAGTAGTAACGAAAATGACCAAATTGGATCACATTTTAAAAAATGAGAACTCAATTGAGACTAATCAAAATCTGAATACCTAATTGAGATTAAAAATAAAAAATAAAACCAACCGAGGGTTTAAATCTATCTTAAAAGTGTTTTTAGACCTCTAAGATATTTTCCATCTTATTATACCCTTAATTATAGATTTATTTTCCTTTTTGTGGGATTTCTTTTAATGATGTATCTTATTATTTATAAGACACACCTTTATTATTTTTACTTGGTTTTTATATTTATTTATTGTTTATTTTTATAATATAGAATATTGATTTGATTATCTTTTATATAATTATTTTAGTTGCTAACCTATTCTCATTAGTGTAATTGTATTTCTATAATTGTATAAAGACATTCATTTACTATAATATTATAATATCATTTTCATAAATCTTATTTATCACCATCCAATATAGATTCAAGTTAAAAAAAATGAAATATCTATTTTAAATTTAAATTATTATTGTTTAATCTTTGTTCTTGTTATAATTTATATTATTATATAAAAAAACATTTCATTAGAATTTGGAAAAAAGAAAAGAAAAGACATTGAAAATATTTTTAAACTTAAACATTGATTTTCTATTTATATTTATTTAAAAATATTTTTTAAATTTATCAACTTCTTTTTATTAACATTTATAAAATTAATAAATATTTAAGAGACCATCCTCCAAATGAAAACCCAGTTTTTCAAATTCTTACTTGCTGAGGACAATAATTAGATGATGGTAATGGGATAAAACCCCACTTATCCATTTAAGAAGAGCTTATCTTCTAAATTCATTGGATCAAACCTAAATTCAAATCAATCAGAATCTTCTTAGTGCCACTTTGATGAGAAAGATTGATATGAAAGCTTCTAAATTTGTCCAAATAACTAAAAATAGAACCCACTTCACCTTTCTATTCATCAATTTCATATTTCTACTGCAATTTCGACTCAAAACAAATAAGCCCAGCTATTCTATTACCTAAATAAATGTTTGATTTAGTATTTATTAATATTCACATATACAATAAAAGAAATGAACAAAAATTGTCTTCATATAAAAATTTTAATTTCGTTGTTTTATTTATATTTTATTAACAATTTGGGTAATTATATGATCTTTAAGATTCATGACGTGTATCTAATAAAAAAAATTGAAGAAAGTCTTTTTGTTCTATTTTTTTATGGTTTATAAATTTAAAATTTTTAATGAAATTTTTTTATCTTTTCTTTTTGGTTTTTGTAAATTTAATTTAAAATTTAAAATCTCCCTTTTGTCCCTTTTGTTTTTAATTTGAGAATTTAATATTTTAGTGATTCTTTCATATAATAATAATGTTAATTTTTTCTTAATCAACATGCAGAATAATTACTAAAAACTAACGAGATATTCACTTATCTCAAATATTAATAAATTTGAAATAAAATCAACGTAATTAAAAAATTAATAAAATTTCTCTTGTTATGATATAAAAAATGAAATTTACTATTTTGAATTGATCATTTGCTCTATTCTTTTATTGGGTGTGATTCTTTTGTCTTTAATCATAGATAATATTTTAATTGTAAACTGATTTTTTTTTCTTTACTTTGGAACTCTGCTTGGAATCACAGTAAATAATGTACGTAATAACAACAGAAAAAGAAAAGAAGAAGCACATTTAACATGAGAAACATTTTCTAAAAAATAGAATTGCAAAATACATTGTGGGTGAAAAACAAATCACGGAAAAAAAAATTCAAATTTATTGGAATTATTTTTTTATCAATATCAAAAATTATTTTTTGACGTATTTGTTCGAAAAAGGCACATAAACTTTTTACATAACTAATTTTATACACCAACAAAAGAGTGACTCTAAAAACACGTGTTGAAACATCGTCTTCATTCTTCGTTGTGAGACATCTATAAATGCCCCCCTCATCTTTGTCTCTCACTTGTTTTTTCCCTTTGTTGTCTGCTAAAATGTTTCATTTCTTGATGCTGTTGTTTTCCACTTTCTAATCAAACAAATAAAAAAAATACTTTTCCTTTCGTCCACACGAAAATTATGGGATGTGTGGTCAATTTTCTCCCATAACTCTAATCAAATTATATTTTTTGAGTCCACTATCCAACTGCAAATTTCCTTTGTGTTAATCTCACTATTATTGACTCATGTGGCTTTTTGTGTTCATGCAACCAACTTTTTACTACATTAATTAGCTTATAATATCTAACACATAGTACTTAACGTCTATGTTAAGTTAATTGTTTTAAATCAAAATGAAATTAACAAAGCGAAATAAGATAAAATTATTAAACTTCTACTGATCATCTTAAAGATAAAACAAGAAAAATGGAGATTTCAATTTTAAAGTGTAAAAAATTGATATTTATGCCAAACGAAATACAAAATTAATTAACAAAAATACAATTTCTAAAACTCTCATAAAGGTAAATAGTAAAGTACCTTTTAAAATTTGAACTAACAAAAGAGAAATTAATTAACCTCAATTCGCTTGCATTTAATGAAAAAACTTGACAGATCATTTACTATTTACTAAGTTGAACATTATGTCGTTAGCGTTTTTAACACCGTCAACAAGTATGACAAACTTGAATTATTTTTACAAAACATGAGACCACTCTTAACAACTCAAACATAGAAGAACCACTTCAAACACAACTAACAAAAGTAGGGATCAAGTAATTATTTTTTTACACTATTATTTATGAGTAGTCTTGTTAAATTTTCTTACCAAAGTGAATGATAGTCTCAATATTTAAACTTAAATAAGAAATTCTAATGACAATACCTATTATTTTACTGCTCAAGACTAATAAAACAAAGAATAACTACTTATGTATGTATAAATAACATATACACAACTATTGAATATTTTTAGCTTAAATTTTCACTTCAACTTTAACATAATAATATTTAATTCAAATAATTATTATTGTTAAAATAGAAACCATTATATCTCAGTCTTAACAAGAGGTGAATTGGATTAAAAACAATTTTTTTAAAAAATTTAAGTGTTCTCAAAAAATCTTTTACCAAGAAAGAAATAGACCAAAACAAAACAAAAGAATACAACAAAATCAAAAAATGTTCTATGTACCTAAAAATGAATTAAAACACATATATATAGTCTAAACACAAAATTGATATATTTAACTAATTATGTTATTTTCATAATCAATTAAGCTTCTACACATTATTTTAATAGATTATGTTACTTTCTACTTGATTAAAATACATAATAAAAATGTATTTTAATCAATTAAATTATTATCTTAATCGATTAAATTTTATTCTTATAATCTATTAAAATAGTAGCATAGTTTCAAATTTGTGATCAAATTAACTATTCTATTGAACCAATAATTTATCTTACATAAAATTTACCTAGAATCTAACATAATCTAACAACCTAATCATTTAAAAAAAACATTAATATTTCGTCATATAAAAACACACACGTTACCATACATACCTCTTCAAGGGGAAAAGCTAAAGAGACTTCTCCTCAATAATAATAAATTCTAAAAAATTAATTAAAAAATTAAAAAGAGTAGCAATAAAAAAAATTAAAAAAAATGTTGAAAATTCCTATATCCTATATAACTTTAAAAGGGGAAACCATCATAGAAGATGGTAACCAAATTGAAAATAAAAGTTTATATTAGATAACGAACTAATGAATAAAATAACCACAAGTTGAAATGTTAAAAGTAAATTTAAATTTGAATAGTTTTCAAAATATAAATCAGCAACAAGTGACATTTTTTTAATAGGAAGTGGTGATATATTAAATATTTTTGTTAGAAAATAGAGGGTAATAAGTAAAGTAGGATGGATGAAACACGAGGTTTCGTTGGTATGATAAAAAAGGCAAAGAGGTGTCTTGTCGAAGTCCAATCATGGGACAAAATAATAATGGGTGAAAGGTGTGTTGGGTCCCACCTTTCTTCATGAATTTTCTTTCTGCAACCAACCATACAAATATAGGGAAAGACCAAAAAGCTATACCTACACGTGGCAGCGGAAACACATAAAAATACTCGGCAAATGGCAATAAATATTAGGGCAGGATACGAGGTTTACGAGGCAATAATGCTTTTTTTATTCGCACAATTACATGTTCCTCTTCCGGTAATCCTTCTACCTTAAAACCTTTTGCTAAGCTTTCATTTCCAATTCGGGTAACCTTCGTAATACGGTCAACCCACTACTTCGATTTGACATCCCAACCGGTTATAGCCGGTCGTACACCTTTATAACAACCCTTACAGTCTCTTCTTATTGCTAACACAAATGAAAAATCCTAAATTTAGGTATAAAATTGTTGATTGTATTTCTATTTTTCAACTTTATACGAAAATTAAAAGTTAAAACTAAATTTAATTTAAATATATTATTTTAGCCTTGAAAAGTTATTGTTGAAATTGATTAGAGACGATGAAAGAATTTACGTGTTGGAATGCAAAAGCAGGAAAACAAAGAAGTGATTAGTTAGAAGTAGAAGTTTGAATTGTCGTAAGAAATTAGAGAAGTATTATAATTTGGATAATAATATTTGATAATATTTTTGACAACATTTTAATATTATTTATGTATTATTTTATGATTGGCTCAAAATTATTCTATAATCAATAATAATTATGATAAACACTAACATGAATCAATCATATAATAATACATAAATAATATGATAATACATAGATAATGTTAAAACGTTGTTAACAAAATATTTTCAAAAGTATGGTTATGTTATAATTTCCATTTAGGAATAAACAATGTAAAGTTGAATTTGAGTGAAGCTAAAGAGGATAGTTGGTTTGGTTTGGTTTACTTTTTTATGGATTCGTTGTCGGCAAGACGTACGAGGTTGAATCCAACACTGACGTGGATGCTTCTCTTCCATTCATGGAAAGTACTCTGTTAACATTTATCCTGTAGTTTTCTCCCACTAACATATTTTTAATAAAACTTTTCCATTTTATTTAATCGTCCGTGTTATTTTTATTCCACTTCTCCACTTCCTTCTTATTTTAATAATTCTTTATCTCTTTTGCCATGTCCAGATTCAGTGGTTTTTGCTTTCTCAAAATCAACCATTTTTGGAGCCAACAGCTTAACTTTTAATGGCAATATAAAGTTTGTGTTTGGAACAAAAGAAAGACGAAAAAAATGTAAAGCAAAATATGTTTCGGAAGATCAGGGTTAATTATATATAATGTTAAATAAATCGTTTAAGGATTTAAAAGTTATATTCAACTTTAAGTCATTTTGTAATCGTTCATTGAAATTGTTCGAAAATATAGATAGAAAATATTTTAATGTCATATATAGTTACTATTTAATAAGTGTAAAAATATAAATTACATATCTTTTTACTTTAAATTCATATTTATAAATTTTAGATTAATTTCTTTTATTAATAACACAGTTTAAATTGTGAATATATTAAAACATTATATCATATTTTAAATCATTTTGTAATTATTCGCTCAAATAGTTTGAAGGATAAAAGACATTCCAATGTCAAAGTCATTATTTAACAATTTAAATATTAATAGTGAAATAAATATAAATTACTCACTTCTTCACCTCAAATTTATATTTCTAAATTTTTGAGTGGAATTTTATTAATATTGACTTAATTATGGTCTAATGGTTAATAATCAAACTTTACTTTTAAATTGTTCAATATTAAAATTTATGGTCTTAAATAGGTCTAATTTTTCACCTGTGTATAAATTTTAATAAAAATTAGTTTTTCGATTGATTAAACGACTAATACAATTAGTTTATTTATTGTTAGACATGAAAAAAGAGCAACACATTTTTTATTAAATTAGTGCTAAAGTGAGTATAACTTCATAATTTACTTTGATCCAATTGTCCTCCCACGTTTTCTTTCTTGTATTTGCAAGAGATCCCAACATATCTACAATTATATGATTAATTGTCCGACAAACTTATTTTTATGTATGAAGTTGTTTATATATGTAAATTAAAAGTGTTTAAAATGAGGTGTAGATGATTAAACATAATGAAAACAAGTATTTTGGAAGGTGTTTATTCAATATTTTGTATCTGTGTTTAATTTGATTGTGTTGAATGATATGATTTTAATTAGATCGTCATCATGAACGTAATACTCTTGAATAATAACTAGTAATATATTATAATGAAAGGTGTTGACTTTATAAAATTATGTGTATGAAAATTTGGATTACCATTGCTGGCATTTTTTGAAATTTAAATTCTTTGTTGAGTTTTTTCCTTTTCTATCGTGTCCATGTTCATACCTTCAAAATACACTTATGATACATTAAAAAGTTTTTAAGTTTAGTTCAAAATATTAAAATCAGTGTAATTTAAATATACAAATACAGGAACAACATTGAGAAAACCAATAAAAAAATTGAAATGACATTTTTTGTTATTGTCATAACAGTATAATAATACAATATCTTTGGGTAATCAAATTGTTGGATACACCTATAAGATATGTTTTCTTATCTTCTAGTATATCGTATCCTATTAATATAGTCTATACTTTTCTTGAAGGAGAAATTGAATTAAAAGACAACAAAATAAATTACATATTTTATTCTTTAATCTCATCATTTTCATTTTAACCATTCATATTAGTAATTACCTATGATATTATCATTATTATTAATTATCATTGTGATCCTACGTAATAATTTTGATCCTTATCATCACTTTCATCATCATTTTAATTATTATTCTGAACATTATTATTATTATTATTATTATATTGTTGTGATGGTTATCATCACCACCGTTACTACCTTCATAATCCTCACTACCTTGATAATAATAATATTATTATTATTACTTAATTCATATAGTTGTACAGTATAATTTATATTTATGTTGATATTAAAATATATTATCATTAAAAAATATTCTATCAACATCCTAATAATATGAAATAAAAAATTGAAAATTGTCACTCCCATTTGTTTATATAAGTAAAGAAAATAAAATATAAGTTATATTAGAATGTTTTTATATTGATACAAAGTCGCTCATTGATTTATTATTTTAAATATCTTTACACTAAATAATACTATTTTAATAAATCAATACGAAAAAGAATATTTCCCTCTATTTCATCATGCTAAGTTAGAATCTCTTTCATATTTACCTTTTTAACCCAATGATAATATTTAATATTTACATTTTAATTTTCTTTTCGTATCTCTTTTTAAATTATTTTTAATAAAATAATAGCATGTGTTAATTCCTTCTATACAAGCTACACATATATGTAATCTATATAAACTCACTACACATGTAAGTCGTAAGGATTAACATTTCTGGTTTGTTAACATAACTACAACTAATATGTACAAATTTAAAAAATATATATATAAAGAGTGAAGAAAAATATTTCATAAATTTTTAATCTAAACTAAAATTTATATTTACATTTATAAATATTTGAATTAATAAAATAATATATCAAAATACTTAATTATTCAACTTTTATAATTTTAGAAGCATGAAGTTAAAAAAATATCACCGGTGGAATAGAACACTATGAAACTTAAATTTTCAATTCATTTTATATATTTTTAAAAAAAATTTGAAACGAAATTGAATTTCATTTCTATTTCAAATTTTGATAATTTTTGTCCAAAATCTTAAAAATAAATAAATATAGTATTTTAACTCAATTATATGTTATTTTTAAATATCAAACGCATTTCGTATCATTATTTAAGTTATTTATATTATTTGAGAAGTTATCACTTTAATTTCAATTAAAGAAATGTTTCATATATTAAAAATATTTAACATAATTAAATTAAAATTATTATATTTATTTATTTTTAAAATTTAAAGACTAAAATGTATCAAAATTATAAATTAAAACAAATTTTAATTTCTAATTAAAATTCATAAACTAAAATCATATTTATAAACTGAAGGTAAAAAAAAATTGTAGATTTTACATAATAGTAAAAGTAAGTTTTAATTCTGATGAAGAAAATGCATAATTATTAGAATTGTATAGAAGTTTCGTCACACTTGTGATTCCTTAAAACTACAAGTTTAACAGTAGATTCATTAATGTTATTGGAAAATAATATAAATTAAGAAAGATTTGGTAACCCTAATTGCTTATACTTTATTAAAATAAATTCTCTATTCACGTGTTTTGTGCATGTGACAAGTTGGCTATTCTCGTAAATGCAATATTTTGCAGACACCTAACACCAACTCGTTATAAATATGTTCAGATTTGGTTGAGATAAAGCTTCGAACATTTTAATTTTTTATTTTTTTTATTGTATCTTTATTAATTTTTATTAGATTTTTAAACTACCATATGCATCATATTACTACATTTTAAAACTTCAACGCATATAAATCATTTTTTTTTATTCTTTCATATATAACACATATATGTATATTATAAAAAAATGTTAAAAAAGTGTAAATATGATGTAAAATGGGATAAATTGAAAGGGAAAAGAGACTTCATCTTCACACCCTCTCATACTAATTTCTAGGTGTTTGGTAATTTTTTACATGATTAAATTTGAAAAATCTTTCGCTAAAAAAATCATTTTATGTAATATATATACTTTTTCTCTTCCTTTCTTAATACCAGGTTTTTAAATATAATGATAAATAAATGTATATTAAAATAAAAATTGCAAGAAATATATAATATTGGAAAAATATTTTCCATAATTTAGACACAAAAATTTAAATTATTATAAAAAAATACATCACAAAAATAGGTGTCTCAAATTTATACATTGGAGTTATAACTTATAACATTGAATTTGCTATTATTTTATTGAAGAAGCCAATAAGTGTTCCAAGTTGTCAGAAACATTAACCAGTCTTATAGACAGAACTTTTATGTAGATTCCATGAAAACAAATTAATGTTAAATATAAAATCCATGAGATTCTTGTAAATATAAAACCTTAAATTCTTTATCAGTTAACTTACATAAGGGAAGCAAATTAGATAAAACATAATCGAATTTACAAAATAAGATAAAATATATATCATTAACCGAAATTGTTAATATCTTATCTTAAATATAGATTTTTTTTATAAGATATTACACTAAAATCAAAATAAAGATATTATAATAAAATATGAGTAGGAGAAGCGAAAATAAAGTCAGAGAGACAAAAAAAATTCAATATTATATATATATATATATATATATATATATATATATATATATATATATATATATATATATTTGGATAATTAACTGCAAAAGCTATACTTTTACCAATTTACATAAATAATTAATTATATTTGGATTTAATTGATTAACTACGAAATAAACACTTTCTCAACTATGTTAACCTAATGGATTAGCATGTTACGTAATCAATTCATTTGTGACAGTTTATTCTAGTTATGTTTGAAATTGTTAAAAAAGCATCCTAAATTAAAGACTAATCAATTATCAATTAAGATACATTAAAAAGATTTATTCTTGTTTACCTTACACATATACTAAGAGTCATAAGACATGCAAAACTTGTACTAATATAAGACAAACACTTATTATAAAACTTGAACATCATAAAAAACTTGAACATGAAGATGTCTCACTTGTTTAATATACATAAACAAATTTCAACTTGCAAAATAATCTTATGTGATTTAGAAAATAAAGTATGTGGATCTATTTGGTGTTTATTTTTTTTTTAATTTGATTTATTTTGGAAAAAAAAAACTCTTTTAATTTAATTATTTAAAGGAATGTGCGAATTATTACAAATTTTCTCATAAGTTCAATTTTTACTTATTAAAAAACTGTTAAACAAGACACAAGGTTGAAAAATAATGGATCTGAATCATTTGAATTTGTAATGTTTGCACTCTGCAAAAGTTTTAAAAAAAAAGTGGCTGAACAAATTTGATTTCTAAGGATCTTAAAAGATTGCAAGTTCACGTGAAGCACGCCTACAATAATCCTACCTAATTCTAGCTTCTAAAATCAATATCAATTTGAGCCACCCCACATCCCACTCATTAGGGTTTCAACACGTGTACTTGCAAGTTCCCCATATATTTATTATATTTATTTTTGGTTTTTCCAACTATCTTTATTTTCATTTATTGCATGTTTCTTAGGGTATTAAAATCAGATCAATAATTGAAGTCCTACGGGATAATATTAACCTCATCATAGGGATTTTATTGGTTAGATAAATCTAATTTAATCCAAAAAAATCATAACATAATCTAATATAATGAGTAAAGAAGGGTTATATTGAATTGGATAAAAATATATTAATAGAAACTTAATTTAATATAATTTAGGGTTTTCTTATTATATTGAATGATAAATTTTATTCAAACAAATTCTAACTCAAGTATATATATCTTTACCTAATGAGTTCAAATAATAAATAGACTTAACTATATTACAGTACAAAGTAGGATATAGAACAACAATTTTGTCTTTAATTTTTCATTGTTAAAATAATATTAAACCAACAACAATTATTTATAACATGAGATTATTATGCAAATTTTTATATATATACAAAGAGACACACCTAACATATATTATTATTATTATTAGACTCGTTTAATTAAGATAAAGATAAATTTATTTAATGTGAATTATAAAATTTGTTTAATCAATATATGAAAATTATATAATGTGTATTTTTAAACTTATTTAATAAATATATGAAATGATTTATCTATTTTTTTGTTATATTTATTAAATTATATATAAATAGACTCGTTTAATATTATTGTTATATCTTTATAATAATTTCTTTTATGTTCATTTAATCTATGAATATACTTATTTACTATATATTATAATATTTATTTAATCAGTGAATAAACAATTTTGTAATATAAAACTCTATCTCTTGCTCTTTGGTTTCTTTAATATTTTTCTTTCTCGTGTGGCAAATAACAATCCATCAAATATTGAAGTTAGAATGCCAATTTCGTTTTAAGATACAATATTGAACTTTGACCTTTTCGATCTATATATACATTAATATTGTTTTATAAAGAAATTATTCTCATAATTAGTTTCTCTAATTCTTCATTCTTCTTAACATTGCTGATTTTATTTAATAGTAAACTTTTATTAGGTTGAAAACACACCAAAAACAACCTGGCCGAGATCTTGGAATAAAGAAACGAAATTTTATATTATACTATTATATATATATATATATATATATATATATATATATATATATATATATATATATATATATATATATATATATATATAATTAATTAATTTAAGTTGAAGTAAACTTTATAAAATTCGGATGATATCAAAGCTCATCAAAGACTTATTATAACAATGTTTATTGAATTTGTCATGTTAGTTATTATTAAATCACTTTTTGTTTTTATACTCTGATGTCATTGTGTAAAGAGTTTGTTGAATATTCATATCTACTGTGAAATAATAATATATAGATCAAATTTTACTTTTATAAAAATCAATTTTGGAATTAAATTAAACTTACTTTAATATATATATATATATATATATATATATATATATATATATATATTCAAATAATTATAATAATTGTTAAATTAAAGTAAAATAGAATATAAGTTATGTTAAAACGAATTTATGTATGGAAACTTTTAAAGTAGAAAAATAAAGAAAATAGTTTCTAGTATATATAAATTTAAAATCAAATTTTAGAAAAAGTATATTGTAAAACTTTTTCAAAAACGTGTTAGACATCGTTATGAATTGTGACATCCCAATATTATACTTCATGCAGGTATAAAAATTAAGACGTCAACATAAATGATAATAGAAAACAGTTAGAATAATAAAATAGCAAATAAGGTTCTAAGAAATTAAAATTTAAGGATTACAGTAATCCGGAATGTAGAAGAAATTTTAAAACGTGAAATACTAAAGTACTTCAAAATACAAGAACTGGAATTGTTCAGATACATGGAAAGCTATGGAATTCCTAGAGAGACTAAGAAGCTGCTTCCTCATTCCCCTCCAGACATTCTCCACTGAGGCCTCATTCTCCTCTGCTCACATCCAAGTGGATGATCATTGCAAAAGAAAAAACATGCAACAAACACAAACAAGCAAGGGTGAGCTAATTATATAAAATCATGCAACTCAATTTAAGCATATACATACAAGAAATAACTCACACCAAATAATTTCAGAAATACAACCTAAGCATGTTAATTTCTAGACTTGACTCGTCCGGACTTTAAAATGATAGTCGGGCTATGGCGAGTCTTGCACCCGTGGTGACTTATGAAACTTGGGTTTCCCACCCTGCCACACTCACGAGGTTAGTCCGTTCCGCTTGAGGCATACTGGGAGCCCCCAAGACTAAGGACCTCCTGCTACTCCTCACCACATGATTCAACCTCTCTAAGTGAGTATGATTGACCATTGGAGCGTCAGAATGACTCCCAAGGCTGAGCCCCTACTTTCATTTTAAAACACTAAGAATCTCACCAAGAGATTCTACATTTGAAACTACCATAAGCAACCATGAAATCATGTTTCAGTCTTTCCCAATTCACACACCTTTGAATTATAATCAAACCACATATTTAAGCCTTAAATATCAAATCATATATAACAGAACATGTTCCACAACCAATTTCAATCATCTCTAATAGACGATATTGTCATATGTTATTACCAAACAATAATATATACCAAACACTAAGATAAAAATTATGGATTATATGTAAAAATACTAATAGCATAATCTCTGAAAACTAAAACAATTTTATCACTACAAATTTAATATACTGAATGAAATAATAAATAAATAAAAAAAAAAGAAAACAGCTTGCATCTTATTCTTTTGATAGATTCATAAAAATATAATATATATATATATATATATATATATATATATTAGTTTATATATATATATATATATATATATATATATATATATATATATATATAATCTATACATTAATAATATAATATATTATCATACGTATTATCTCTAAATAACTTACAATGTTCCCTTAATTATGAAACTGCTTGCTAAATTTTTCATTACCACAAAATACTTGTTCTCCACTTCACATTGCTACCCAATTGGTCACCGGAGAGGATTCAGATGTCTGAACGCATCAGACTCACCTTCGACGCTAGCACATATGACTAGTTACAACTGACTGGACCAGGTTAAGGCTGCTCTATGATCAGGGATGTGCCAACTCAGGTTTTTAAGTCCCCTCTATCCTACCAACAAAGAAAGGCTCTCAACCAATTTTAATTAATTTATTTAAGTTACCTAAACTAATTTGTTGTGCTCTAAATCTCAATTGCCATTTTTTTTTATATATATTATTTCCTCTCACGGTAATCTAAAACAATGTATGTATACCTACTTACTACCCATATCAATGCCATTACAGAATCTTACTCCAAACTCTCAAACCAGAACAATCTCAGCCAACCAACTCATTTGAAACAGATTAAAATAACCATATCACAACATGCACAATTCCACAGTTTCAATTATAACACTCAATACAATAAAAGTTATAACACAGTTTCACAAGAGTACACCAGTTATAACACAGTTATAACCCTCACCTGGTGGGTTGCTCAACACAGTTCACAGATGCTCTAACACTACCCCTACACCGTGCGAAACTGTACAGAACCTATAAATCACCAAATAGGTGCTAGACTTTTAGCTCTTTGAGTCGGAATAAACCGAGAATGAAAGACAAAATCACACAGGGCACAGGAAATCAGAAAATGGTACAACCTAGGACAAGAACAGTGAAGGGAAAGAAGGAAAATCTACTTACCCGCTGGAACGCAAAACCAATCGGATGGTTTCGTAGCTCTTGACTCCATGAACAAGAAAACACCACCAAATTAGGATTCAATCGGTGGAAATGGCTGGAAACCTAGAGAGAAGTCAGAGCACTTGAGTTAGGGCAAGGTTTCTGTTCTAGAGAGAGAGAAATCTGTAAAATGAAATCTGACTTGCAAGGAAAGAGCCCCTCCCAAGGTTCAAGTGTCCTTGGGTCAATGGACCTGGCTTGTCAAATTAGGGCCCAATGGCTTTATAAAAATCTTCAGACCATTACATGAATCGTAAAATTTTTCAATATTAACTTATTTATAAATTAATTTTAACTTATAAAAAATATTTTTAATTTCTTAACTTTTTTTTTTCAAAAGTTTTCTTGAGTTATGGGAAAATAAATCGGAAACAATTATATATATTATTATTTGACAATAGATATGAATATTTTAACTTAAACTTAAACATTATTTTGGTCTTAATTGGCATAATACAATTCGTAATTGTATATCGAATTCATAACAAATATTATTTTAACTTAAACTTAAAAACAACCTAAACCCCTGATGTTTAGTGCAAGTAATACTTCTTTCACGGCTTATTTTTCAGTTATGAAATTGCGAAGTTCATTAATACATTCAGCCAGGCCCAAAATTATTAACAAAAATTAATAAGGTAATTTTTTTTTTTTGCATTCAACAAATTGTTTAACAAAAATGAGTCTTACCATAATTTTAATATTTTCATTCAAGCAATAATAATAATAATAATAATAATAATAATAATAATAATAATAATAATAATAATAATAATAATAATAATATAAAAGAGATTTATCGTATCCAGAAAAGGGTCTTAAAAGTTTTCGGCCTGTTTTATAACAGGATTTGACATGCAATGGACCCCTTATTTTGATCTTGAAAATCTATATAATTAAATGCATAAATAATTGTTACCGTTTTCTTTCTTTATCAATTAATTTTTTGCATGGATAATTTAATTGATAACAAAATTTTAATATAAATTATTCATTAATTAAGTGAGGATAGAAATCGATTTCTTTTTTCAATTATCTTTTTCACTTAAACTAATTTGTTTTAGTTCTTAAGCATGTCAACTCGTGAACCAACCCTAAAAAACAAGAACATTTGATGATTCAAATTGTTTTTACAAGGCCATTTGTGGCGAAAACAGTTCCACCCATTTTGCAATTTCTGATTTTCGCAACAAAGTCTTCACATAATCATTGATATAAAAAGCCATAATGATGATTAACATAGAAAAACAGTTTTAATGCACTTTTCCAGCGATGTCAACAGTTACCTAATGCTATCATGGATCATATAAATTACTTTGTTAGGAAATTTTCCTTATAGACAGAAATTTAGCACTTATAATAAACTCAAAAAAATATAACCTAAAGGCAAAGTCATGAATCTAAAAAGACTTGGAATAATGTTTGAGTGGTAGTGCGAGGTTGACATCTAAAATGAACAAGGTTCACTAATGAAAATAATACTATAGTTCATATATTATAATGATGATATTTGAATAATAAAATATGGAGTCACTTTCACATGATTATTTAAGTAGAGATTATGCATTTATTTAAATCTAAATGCTAGTCATTAGCTCACATGCTTCTATCTAGTGACTTCCAATGTTTAGATACCAAAATTTTCATTAATTTAAGTAAAAAATAAAGTTTAAGATGTTTCTCGATAAAATAAACTGATTCCACTTTTTAAGCTCAATTAACTTTTGTCATAGGAAAGAATAGATCCTTCAGTTTACCATGAGTTTTCTTGGTAAAAAAAATATATAAAAAAGCTTTTTTCAATTTCTCAAAAGTTTTACATTATCACTACATTTTTTTTAGATAATTGTTTGCATAAATAGTCGTTAGAACAAAAAAACAACAGAAAAATAGATTTTCATTACAACTAGGTTATGTTTGTAATTTTGTTTCTATAAAAAAAAAAAGAGTTCAGCTTAAGTAATGCGGTATGAAGGATACAACGGGCCCGGCCCATATTCTAAGCCCAATAAATAACAGAAAATGAAAAAGTGACGCGAATAACACACGATAGAAAGAAAAGAGAAATTTACATCAATGAAAACGAAAGTTATTCGTAATTGTCTATGGTAATTCTATAATGTTAAATTAAGTAGAAGAACTACGTAGAAATAATAAGAGTGTGAAAATAAATATTTACTCTGTGTCTGTTAGTAAAAATCACAGAAGAAAAAATAGATAAAATATAGAAAATGTATGTTTTGCATTTTAAGATGAATAAGCTAAATTTAATTAGAAAAGGGTATATATATGGGCATGTGGTTT
Source organism: Vigna angularis (assembly GCF_016808095.1). Lineage (NCBI taxonomy): Eukaryota > Viridiplantae > Streptophyta > Magnoliopsida > Fabales > Fabaceae > Vigna > Vigna angularis. The sequence goes on from NC_068974.1 coordinate 35,069,161, forward strand.
GTTCTATAAATATTTCTTTTCATAACATTTTTTGAAAACATATTATGGCCAGTGAAATTCGCGTGTGATCCTTCCCATTTTCTGTTTATTTATTTATTTGTCTTTTGTGAAAAAAAAAAAAGAGAATAAAAAGGTTTCTTTTCCTTTTTTTTATAACTTTAATATAACGAAAATAAGTTATTTTTGGTTGTACATAAAATGGAAACTGAATACCGTCGAATCAGCGAAAAACAATAAGATTGGGCCATATTCTTAGTTCAGAACCCATTGGGTCACCTTTCCCAGGCCCAAATCTCTGATCGGAAAGAGGCTATTTTTTCGTCCATCCCTGCAAATACTAATTACTAACTGCATTTCTCTAGTTTTATTGAAGGTGGCATTTCTCTAGTAAGAACCTCGAGACAAAGATCAAAAGCCTAATATAACAACATTTGTTGTGTTTCTTAGAAACTCAATACTGGCGCATACATCACGCAACACCTGCCAGTGTCTTTCTTTTTATTTATTTTTTTCGGTTTATTTTTCGTATTTATTTATTTCGGCCAAGATATTAAGTGCTGAAAACAGGGTCAAACAGCTCCTGTTTCATCGTTATTTTAATTTTTAAGGGGGTTCCGATTATAATCTTTTATTCAATAAAATTTATCATAAAATTAAAGTTAGAAGACATTTCTATAAAATAATAAATGAAACCTACAAAATTAATTGATTTTTCTTAATTTTTAAATAAAGAAGACTACAATAAATTACACCAGTTATGTATAACTTTTTTAGCTATTCAGAAAACATCACTCTAACTCTCTTTATACATTACATTAGCATTTTCCGTTTCCGACAATTGGGAAGAAAGAATGAATATTTTTATTGTCTTGAAACCTTTCCCTCACAGATGAATACAAACAAAAAAGTGTTTCTACGCGTCTTTCTAGAGCTAAGTCACTCTCATTAAAGAACATGATAATTTGTATTATATTATATTTTGTTCATTTGTTTCAACTTCTTACGCGACCCTCCTTATTTTCTCAAACAACATATACATACTAGAAACTGTCTGTTTTATATTTTACTTATCACTTTCTAGCTGAGTCATCAACTTATAAAGTTGCCTTATCGTGTCTATTCCCAGTTGAGTGTTTCAACTATCACCAGCAAAAGTAAAATTTTTATATTTTAAAATAATAATAATAAAATAATATCAAATAAATATCAAATAATTGTATGTTAAAATATCGTTTTTTAATATATTTTTTTATGTTTGCTGATTTGGAAACAATATGCAAGCGCTCACGACATCAATTTTGTTCTAACGTCCTTTGTACTCTTTAATGTGTACTTTGTCGACGGTTCAAGTTTGTCCATCAGTGTTATATTTTTTAACACTAACCAAATTGCTAAACTTTAGAGAGAAAGTGATGCTGTCTCGAATTAAGGTCGGAAAGAATGTTTAATTTCATTTTTTAGCTTTAAAGATCTACTCGTTTTTTACATAAGTATGATGTATGGCTAAGATCATTACGTGATGTGTAATTTACAATAAAATTAAAACATGTTGAATTGAGTGAAAATATAATTATTTTTTAAAATGGGATCAATTTAATTTAACTCATAAAATTAAATAAATTTGAATTAGATTGGATATGAGTTGGTTTGTCACTGCTCAATGTCCCATTTCTACATCCCAATGTTAATGCAGAAGAAAAAGGAATGTGAGTGTGTATCTTGCTCGATTAATTCTCAGGTACTCTTTACTTTTTTTATGAATTTCAATTGATACTAAATCATTTCAAATATACTATTAGAGATTAATTATGCAAACTTTAATATTTACTTTAATTAAAGATTAGATAGAGTTTGAGTGTCTTATGTTATAATCTCAACTATAAATACTGATAAAAAAATTAAAGATTATTTCTCTAGCTTAAAAAAAAGTAAAGAAATTTAAAAAAAAAATGTTTTATAGAAAAATAACAAGGTTTTTATAAAATAAACTTTATAATAAAACCCTATTTATGATTTAACCTTTTATTACTAAAATATTTATATATCATTTTATTAAACCTTTTATAACTTTAAAATATAATCTTCTAGGTCTTCCCACATTTCATCATTATAAATAAATATAATAAAACATTATAATAGAATTTACCTTAAGAGAAAACTCTAATGTATGAATTACTTTATCCATAAATCTATAAAACCATCTAGAACAGGTCAAAAGGTTTCACATAAACTAACAAAAGTTCAAAGACAAATGTGAAAAGGATAATTTTAAATAATGTCACTACATTGAAATATGAAAACCATTTAGTACATATTTTTAAATTATAATTACCTTTTAAAATATGTCAAATATAATGTAATGTTTTGAAGATTATCCATGTACAGTCTACCTTTTATAAAAACTTCTTAATGATCTTAATTTTTCAAAGTTAATAAATAAACTTTAAAAAATGAAAAACTATTTTTTTATATATAAAAGAATAAAATTTATTTTTAATACATAACACTTTTTATTTCTTTTCTTTTTTTAAACACAAATTAAATTAAAAACTCAGCTTTCACTTATCGCACACGTAAATGAACCTTATCTCGTATTGCGATTGTAAAGTTGGAACAACTAACATTTTGGAACCAAAAGTCAACTCTTAAATCCTGCTTCACTGAATAATTTATTTGTGTCTAAATTAACATAATTTTACTTTTTCTGTGATGAATTTAAACAGTTTCATAGTTTAAAATACTAAATAAATAAAAGTTATATCTATATTAAATGGATCATCCTTACAGCTCTCTTTTTTAGCATATATACACATAAAAAAAAACCAAAATCTAAAAGACAACAATTTTTTTTTCTCACTATTTGTACGAACATTAATTTTCTCATGCTAAAAAAATGGACTTAAAATGTTGCTTTCATTAATTTGGTATTTTAGTACCATACGAAGAATAAATCACCTCACCTTAATTTTTTCCACAAATTTCGTGTTTATTTTCTATATATTATGATATAATTACTTGTATTTATATCTATACAGAAAAAACAATATAAAACATATTAATTTAGTATCATGTCATCGATCTAAACAGGATTCAGTTTGATTCCTAAACAAAAATTAATTTTGAATTTTGTGAATAAAAGGACATTTAAAAAGTAGAAATTTTATTCGAAAATTTAGCAAAAATTAGTTGTATCAGTTATACACATACATATCTACCATACAAAAATGGTTTAAATATATTTCAAATATTTAATATATATATATATATATATATATATATATATATATATATATATATATATGACTAATCTTTATTTTAATCATCAAACAACTGTTTTCAAGTAAATGCTTAATGATTTAAAAAATTTAGTTTAATCATCTGAAATGATTTTAGATATCTCTTTACTTTCTGAATTATTTTTATGATAAATGTTGATATAACTTATATAATACAATGTATGCCAGTACAAATAAAAAATAATTAATATATACCATTATTCAATACTTGAGGTTATAGGATACATGTCATAATAGAAAAGACAATCGGTAATAAAATTAACAAAAGTAACATAAAGGGCTTAAAAATGATTAAATAACTAATTTGAATGGAAAAAAAATTGATATTAATTGTAAATAAAATTCAATCATATATTTAAAATCCTAAATGTTTGATCTAAGATTATAGAAAAGAGATTATATTCACTCAAATAAGATATTTTGATATAAAATTCATGGAGATAAATACTGTGTTAAATATTTACACAGATAATATAGTTTTTTATATTATAGTTTATATTCTTCTTGTTTTTTCAATGAAAAAGAAAATAAAAATAAAATCCTTTTTTAACTAATATTCTTTTAATTACGGTTCATAATTCGAGCATTCAAAAAATAAATTATAATATAAAAATGAATTATACTATTTATGTAAATATTTGGTACATATGTGCTATTTAAATAAATAAATAAATAAAAACTCTCATAAAGTGGGTGGTGTTTGTATGGAAAATGTGGGCGAAATTTCTCCCACCACATCATTGAGCCGCCATAATATGTGGGGAAAAGGAGTATTCTATGACCTCTTTTTATTATTAGCGTACCTATCGATAAGGAGTCTTAAATTTTGAGAAAACATAATTTTGATATTTCAAATATTATAACAGGGTTTATTAAATAAAAATAAATAAATTACTTTTTGTTGAATATAATATTTAAAATAAGAGGGCGTTGGAAAATTTATTGGCTTTTGAAATCTGAACACTTTCACTATTACAAAGTACCGTGGAGAGTTTGCCTTCACAATAAATAATTAAAAGTATGTTTTGTTTAAAAAAGAAAAGATAATTTTTTTAGCAGATTATAAAATTGGATCATAAAAGACGTGTTTTGTGTTTATCCCAAAACTTATTTCTCAGTTTACAAAATGTGTTCCAATTTATTTTAAAAAATTGCTAGTATTAAAAAAAGAAGAAGAAAAAACGAGTAAAATAGTTTTTTTTCTTTCATATTAAATAATAAAATTACATCTTTCTTTCTTGGATCTTTTAATCTTTCCCAACATAATTAAAAATCCTTTGTTTAAAATAAGTTAAATTAAGCGCCACTGACCTCTAAATACGAGTACTTTAATGCTCTAATCTATCTAGAAAGTGTATAAATTGGGTATATGTAGGTGTGAAACGACTATTTTGGTCGGTTTTAAATAATAGATTTTTTATTTTAATATCTAAGAAGTTTATTTAATATGATTTTATTTTTTATTTGTAATTTTTAATTAGAGTTTCTATTTCATTTAAAACAAGTTAATTTAATATGTTTTGTTAAATTAATGTTGACATCCTGAAAATTATGGCATGTGAATGATTTTGAATTTCTTCAAACGAAAAAAAAGAGAGTAAAATATTAGAAAAATTCAGAATCATTAATACTTGATGTTTTTTAAACTGCGTCAACATTAACTTTTACAAAAAAAAAATACATTGATTTTTTTTCTAAATAAAATATAAATTAAATTAAAAAAATTAAAAAATCACACTAAATAAATCTTCGAAAGATAGATAAAAAATAAAAAACATATCCATTAGTCCAAAATTAAACCGCAAAATTTCGTAAACTAACTTGCAACTTGCAAGTATCCGAGTGAGCACCACCTTAACGCACTTTCCATGTAATTATGGTTTTACGTTTCTTTTTCTATATTTTCTTTTTCTTTTTCTTTATAATATCAAGAATGTTACACTTTATTGTAATTAAAAAATGTATTAAAATAACACTTTTTTGTACCATAAAAACAGATCAAACAAACTAGAAATCTGAACTATTCTCAATGCTTAAAAGTTCTTCCCCCTTTCGCTTCTTCTCCCACCTCTGTGCATTCTCTCTCTAATCTCTATCTGCAGAGAGGCTTTTCCATTAATCTTTCTTTCTTCTTTTTCTTGTTTCTGAAAATCTTTCTTTCTTCTTTTTCTTGTTTCTCTTCTTTCAGACACGAAAAATGGCAACAAATAACTCAACAGTTCACAACAAACAAACAAGTTTTCCTCCAAGAAGAAGGGGTCAGATCAAAGCTCAAATATTTAGCAGCTTGTTCAAATTTGTGGCAAGGACTTTCTCAAAGGAAGAAGAGAACAAGGGTGACATCAATGGTGGTGCCTCTGCAAAATCGACTCCACCACCGAGTGATTACGGCTCCGACACTTCCTAGTCTCAATTTCCGGTTAAACTTTCAAATTAATCACTGAAATTGGACGAGTAAGATATTCTTTCCCTCCAATTTTATCTTTCTTCCGATACTTTCCACCTTCAAAAACCCAATCTTTTTCACCTTTTTAGACAAAACGATTGGTTTTTCGGAAGTCAAAATTATCAGAAGAACGTTAAAATAACAGAGACTATAATATCTGTCTCGATCATGCAATTTGAAGGTTTATTCTGGGATATGATGAGACTTGTTTCTAGTGCTCGATCGTGGTAAGATAAATTATCACTAAGTTAAAAACAAAAAACAAAAAAAGCGTTCGTGTCTGTTCCTTTTTTATTGCAGACTGAAGCTGCTACCGCTGCTGTTTCTATAACGTTGTCCACGTACGTCTTTCCTCGTACAAATCGAAGATGCTGTGTGATGTTATGAAGTTTGGTGATAAAATCCCGAGAAACCTGTTGTTTTTAATACGGTGGATCGGGACTTTTTACAAGGTTGTTGTTTTTGTTGTTATGATGGTTTGGTTTTGTCTGTAGTTGCTATAGCTTATCCTCTAGCTAGTGTTTTTAGAGTCATGGCTAGAGGAAAGTGGTTTGTAATCTTTGTTGTTTTTTACTTTCAGTTTGGTTTGTAATTTTCTTTCAACTACTATCTATGAAAATCCAGTGTTTGTTTATCTAATTATTGTCTCCATGTATCACTTGACCAAAAGAAAAATTCCTTGAATAGTATTAAAAAGAATTAATTGATTATTTTTAGTTGCTTTTACAATAATAATGTCATTGGAGTGTATAAATTTGTAACTTTAATTATTTGAAAAAATACGGTTCACATAGCAAGCTAAGTTTGTATTTTGATAACTGAATATTAAGTTTGTTGAAAATGATGAGAGGAGATATATTTGTAAAAAATTTGACACGTTAGTAAAAATAAAAAAGAATTAAATATACAAGTGAGTACGAGAATTGAGTGCTTTAAGAAGAACTAATTTGTATTTATAATTTTTTTTTTGTTTGAACCGAAGTATTCAATGAATATTCAAAATAAATTAGACATAAGATTACTTAAGAAATATTTTTTGTATTTAATCAATTACTATCATATATGTATATAAATGTCCAAATTATACAATTGCATACTGCATCCAATTTGATTGGATTTATATTATTATGTTTTAAGTGCATATTATTTATGTATATCACATATAACAGTTAGTACATATGACCTCTAAGTTCAGAATTCATAGGTGGAGTACAAATTGACTAATTTAATAAATGAATAAGTTTCAATATTTGGCTCAAATATTTAATTCTGAGGTTGTATTTTCACAACTACGTTTTGAGATCAACATTTTGTTAATATTAATGAAGTCTGTTCCATTTTAATAATTTTACATCGATTAAGAATTGAAATTAAAAATAATTTAAATATATTTTTTTTCATTAATCCTCCAAAACATTCTTTAAAAATAAATAAGTAATAAAGTTTCAAATTTAAACAAAAAATACTTTATATATAATTATTGATCATAATGATATCATTTCAATAATTTTAATATCAAAATATTAATATATTTATGTTAATAATTATATATGTTTCGGTATATTTTTCTGGGACCGAGACACTAACTTGCTGACTTGCGTTTCCCGCTTCCAAACTTCGAAATCGCTCGCCTTCCTTCTGTCTAAACCGCACGTTCATCTTCAGCTCTCTGCTATGAGTTGATCGGTATTGGAACAAACCGATCAGTCTCCTCCTGGGCGAGGGGGGAGGTACCTGCAAAAGGCACTCCGACGGTCAAGTTAGACGTGTGATTTGAAGAGCCTCTGCTCTTGGTTGAATATTTAGTGAATGATTATCACTATTGAGTATTTGAGAGTAGCGTAGAGTGAATTATGCGTAAGTGGAACGTACCTGAATTTGGTTTATCAAATATCTTTAACCAGATATCTTATGGTTCACTGGATTATTGTCCCAATTACCATTTGAAACAGCTTATTAGCATTGTAGGCCCAATCACGGCCTAAACCTTTTGACCGGGTTAACCAAAGGCGGATGGATCGATCGGTCTTAGTCACCGACCGCTCGGTCAATAATTTATACGATACAATATATATATATATATATATATATATATATATATATATATATATATATATATATATATATATATATATATATATATATATACGGGTTTGCTAACGCGCGTACGCCTGTTTTTCAGTTGGTACATTTTAATAATGTGTACCGGGTTTTAGTAGAAATGAGAGATGAAAAATAAAGGGTTGAGAGGAATGAGGGAAGTGAATAAGGGTTTCGAGTTTCTTTTTTTTAGTTTTGAAAATGAAAATTATTAAAATACCCTTAACCTTAAAACTTAGAATCCATGATATATATATAAGGATATTTTTGTCTACTAAAACTCGGTACACATTGCTAAAATATACCAACTGAAAAACAGGTATATATATATATATATATATATATATATATATATATATATATATATATATATATATAGATTTAGCTAAATAGAATATTAATTGATATAATACAAAACACGTCATTTGTCGTGTCACTATCTAGTTTCGGTTTAAAACATTTTTTGCTACATATTTAAAAAAAAAAAAAAAACGCACAATACTTTTAATTATAAAAAGACAATCAAGACAATTAGAAAACAGTTTCTTAATGTTATTAATTTTTATCTCTTCTTTAAGGAGTAGTTATTCCCTCCTTACCTTTTGTTTTTTTTTCCTTTCAGACATAATACATTGTAACACAATAGAAACAACCACTGTTTTATAGGTAAAATCGTAAAAGAAAATCTACACAAAAAAATAATAATCACAAAAAAAATAATATTTTTATTAATTGTTACAATATACTAAATCACAATTAAGTAGAGCATAAACTAGTTCATCAAAATGAATTTAACAGTTTATGTTTATTTTATTCAGATAAACATTATTGAACTTGCTTAATTTGAAAATATAAAAAAAGAAAAAATTGAAAGCCACATTTTCTAACATTCTTTCAATTGGTAGTTGTTAAGGAAGGAAGTGACATATGGCTTATGTGAGAATTGGCTCCACCACCACTTTGTGTTCAAGTGTTCAAATATTTTTAGTATATTTTTTCTTGTTTTTTTTTCTAGCTTTAATCCATAACTTTACCATCTTCATTCATGAATAAAATATATCACAATAATAAATTTTCAACCACTGACATATTTTTTTTTATAAAAAATACACAACATGACTTAATTGTAAGACATACTTAAAAATTATCCAAACTCCAGGGAGAGTTTGACGTTAGAATTGGTTTAATTAGGTTTAATTTTTTTTAATAAATTTGCATGTTTCAATTAATTTTATTTATTTATTTGGTATTTAAATTTTTTATATTTTTTTAAGTGGGTCTTGTTATTTAATTTTTTATTAATTAAATGACGTGCATATTATCTTATTCTATTATCGTATTTTCATTAATGTACAAGCGACTTTAATTTTTTAATAATATTTTATATTAATTACAAAATATTATATTTCTTTACAGGTGGATACAAGAAAATAATACGGCAGAGCAATATAATAATTAAATTAAATAGAAACATATCAAAATAATGAAATGATTTTTTATAAAGTGAAAATCAAAGCAAATAATTTGTAAAATTCAAGTGACTCGTTGTTCCAAATTCAATGGCTGAAATGAAAATTTTATCATGAAATTGGTTTGATTTATTTTTTCCTCACTTCCCAATAGAAGCAAAGGATTTTAAAAAGGGTCACTTTCAAGACGCGTTAATGTTGCAAAATCCTCATGTACCACTATGAATTCAGTTCACATAATAGTTATCATATTATCCAAAAGAGATAATATTTTTATAGGAAATACTTTTGACTTCTAAAGTACTATTATGTATTTATTGTTTCGACACTCAAGTTAATTATAAATGTAGTGGGATCTTATATGAAGATCATTGCAAAAATAGATCACTACAAAAATAAGCTAAATTATTAACGCATTATTTTTCATGGATTTTCTTTTCTCATGGATAAAAATAATAGTTTCTATGTAATGTTTTTTCATGGATAAAAGAAGCATTTCTCAATGCATTGTTTTTTACATATCTTTGTTTATGGGTAAGATGAATATTTTTCATGTATTGTTTTCCATAAATATTTTTTCAGGAGGATAAAATAAGTATTTTTCATGTAGATATTTTTCATTAATAAAATGAGTATTTCTTATTCATTAAAAGTTTGTTTTATAAAGATAATATGAGGGTGATAAAAGGAATCGAGTCCAACGAATCAGTGTAGCAATTTGGTGGCCAAAAAATACAGGGTTGGAATGAACTCTTCAACTTAGTAGCTCGGCATAACCCATCATGTCCAATTCGACAAACCAGTTTGACATTATTAGAAAACCTAAATGTAAGGAACTCGACCTCGTTGGAGACAACGCTCAAGTCAGTCTCATCCCGATATTAGTAATGTTATATTCAAATAAATGATAAATTATTTAAATGTAGTTCGACATAAGTCTGACAACCTCCTATAGCCTCATATAAGCTCGTTTAAGCCTTGTAGCATGTCAATCCATCAACCCAACCAACCTGACAACTTGGTTGTTAAGTTAACTGGATTGTAAAATTCAATCCGTTCTTAAATCTGCAGATCAATATAATTTGACTCATTTTTTGCGTGTCAAAATAGAGTTCAACTTAAATAAGTTGAGTTGATCCACTTTGCTATTTTTGAGATAATATAAACTTAGACTTATTTTTTAATAAAATATGTAAGTGAATATAGAAAGTAGGTCTCAAAATTAATTGTGCAATAATATAAATGTTTACTACAATCTTTATTAACAAATAATTAATATATTTGGGTTTAATTAGTTTATGTTAATGGTATCTTCTAAGTAGAAGTAGTCTTCTTCGTACACTAGCCATAATTATGGCAGGAAAAGATTCAATGTTTTTTATATTTTGCTTTGTATATAACATTACAAGTTCTACCTAAATATTTTGATTTATAATTTTCCCGTGTAATGAAATTTAATTGTGGGTTCTTGATGTTGAATCTAAGGGTCCCAAATGGTAGACTTGGAAGACAGCATGTAGTGACAATACTCGACAAACATCAATTGTAAAATGATGTCAAATATTTAGGATGAACACAAATATTCTTGACTTCCTGAATTATAAATAAAATAATATTTAAATATGTTTTCAATTCTTATAAAATAAGAAAGTTTTGATGTTGATCAAATTTTTAAAAAAGAAAAAACAAATTGATAGCGACCAAAATTAGAGTTGCTAATTTCACGTGGATTTGAAAAGTATTTTAAAAACATTATAATGTTCATGCCTCCGTCACTAATTCGTCAGTTTTATACAAACGTACGTGTCTTTCCACTTAATTTACCATTAGTAAATAAGGTTATTTTTTCTTTTATTAAAAAATATTAATAGTTGATAGCTTTTGTTAATATAATTAATATATAATTTCTCATATAATTCAAAGTCCAATCTTCTTCTCTTATGAAATACATCCTTATCTAATACTCCTTTATAATGTGCAACATGAAAATATCAATGTATTCATATATGTACAATCATGCTAAATATCTCTTATATAAAAATATATATTAAAAGTTTAAGTGTGAATCTAATTTTATGAAAAAGTTTAAATATCATGAAAAGTCTTAAATTTATTATTTTAAAGTTTTGTAAATTTCTTAAGAAGAATATCGAGTTAAAGTTTCATTAACATTGTTTTTGTTCGGTGAATTATTTTCTCAAATCGGTAGTGGACATGGATAATGACGGAGACAGGTCGCGCCAGTGATGGCGAAGGAGACGGTGTCGGGTTCTTGTTCTACAAATTGTCCATAAGACTGTCACTAGCCATGCTCTATACCCAAACTCTAATCTTCTCCAAAATCAAGGGCTTTTCATTGGAAAACATTGTGTCTTTCATCCTCTTCCCTACTGGTCCTTCGTCATCGATGATGATTCTAAGTTCGGGATCTTCATTGACATTTTCGTCAGATATGAAGGGAATTTCAACGACGTTGTCGTCTTGGAGAAGTGAAGCTCTACTAGAGTTGGAAAAAACCAAACTAGTCTTTTATAAATGGGATTTTCAATCTACAAAGAACAAAGGTGGATATGTGAGATAGAGAACAAAGAGAAAAACACTAATATCAAGAGGAAGAGGGCGTGATACGAGCAACTAGAGTGCACAGTAGTGAAAATGAGTGATGAGCGAGGGTTTCTTTTCTGCTTACAAGAAGAACAAGAACAAATAACTAGTTCTCTAAGAGTGAAAAATGAGTGGTGAACTAGGATTTTGTTTTCTAATGGCAAGAATAACAAGAATGAATAATAAGTTTTTCCTTTTTGAGTTTTTAATATTTTTAAATAAAATTATTTTAAATTTGTATGTAAAATTAGTAGGTAATGTATTTTAATTTACATACGAACATGAGACTTATATACAAATTTTGTCTTTGGCAAATTTTCTCATTCTAGCCTGCCAATTTACATAAAAAAATCTATAATTTTTTTTCTCGTCACCTAAAAAAAATCCGTATGTAACTCTTTTTTACAAATCCATATTTAGAATTCTATGTAATACTACATTACCTACAAAATTAAAGATGTATCCGTAGATAAATCACATTTTTCACCAATCCTAATTAAGGTGAAAAAATTAAAAAAGATAAAAATGTGATCAAAAGGTATATTTAAATACTAAAATCTTAATTATAATAGCATATAAAAGAAATAAAAGAGAGATAAATTTTGAAAATCAAGCTTCTAACAACTTCTGTCAACAAAGAAAAACAGAAGTATGATATAGGTGACAACATTAAAGAGGTATTCACTTTAAGAAACAACAGTAAAGTAGTGTGTATGGTTTATTGTAATTTTTTTATCGTAAAACCTCGACCTTTTCTTTTGAACGAAAAATTAATGTTCTGTTTTCCTTTTACTTCATACTACGAAATTGTCTTATGCCATTGTAATTCTTACTTTGCTTATACGTGGAGATATATAGTTGTCACCATCATCATTATAATTAGAATTAACATATTTGAGTACTTAACGATTAAGGCATTCAAAATTACGTAACTTTTATTGAGTCCTATTTTTCATAATTTATCCTCACATCATTAATTAATTTGACTATTTACTTAATATACCTGAGAGAATATTTTAAATGTTATTAGGACGTGAATTTTTATTTACTTAATATACATGATATGAAGTTCTCAATATATTTCTTCATATCCTCGCATTAACATATTAAACATGAAATTAAATATTTGTGTATGTTTTGATAAAAAGTTGTATAATAAATTTAATAAATTTTTCTCTCATCGATACATTAATATTTTGTATGTGATATTAGTTATTTATAAATATTTCAATAAAAATTATATAATAAATTAAGATTCGATTAAAATATGTTTTGATACTATATTAAACAATACTGTAAATATAATCTGGTTTTTCCTTTATAATTTTGTTTTGTATATACTTGGTATGAGATTTTTTATAAATATTAATAAAAAATTATTTATACCTAAAATGCATTAAATAATACTTCAGTGAAAAAAAAGAGTTGTTGGTTTTTGTAATTTCCTAACATTTTGAATCATTCTAAATTTTGTTGACAAAGCATTACTGTCGATATAAAAAGTTTGGTGGGAGATTTTTATGATGAACAATTAACAAAGTCTAATATTTTATAAAAATAATGGTATAATCACATACTTTTATCTTTATTTGACATAAATTTTTATATTTTTTTAAGAAAAAAATATAAACTAAATATAAAAAATTTATGTGTATCAAAATATAAAAAAAATAAAATAATAACTTTACCGTACAATTTTTTTTAAACATCGTGTCCGAAGTGAATTATAATATTTATTAGGATTGGATAATTTCCTAATAAAAAGACAAAGACAATAAGATGCAATAATACTTTTAATTGGTTCTGTCAAAAACGGCTGTTTCCCGCCATGAAGGAGTCAACGTCACCACCAGCTTGCTAACATGCTTGGACGGTGGTGACTTTGAAAAGCCTATTTATTTGTTTTCGGTTTTGAAAATAATCTTTAAAGTCCAAACTCCATATACATTTTATTTAGAGGATATAAATCAATATAAACTTTTAGTTTACAAATTAATTTCCCAAATTTTAATTAAATTTAAAGTTAATTTCTTGATTTTCAGAGCTATAAGTTATAATTTTTTTAATGAATTATTTTTTTCACATTGACGAACAAAAATACAACATACATGATTTTTTCATTTTTTTAATAAATGGCATTATGAAATTATTTGAACAGGAGTTAGGACAAGAAAAGCATAAGAAGCCTTGTAGGAAGTGGAAGACCTTGTGTCAATAAACTATAATACATACATTCAAATCTTCAAGTCCTTTCACACTATTGGAATTTAATTAAAGTTTGCCAGATATCACGGTGTAATTTAAGAGATAAGATTTAATCTTCTACCAATGGACATGTACATATAGTAGATGTAGGACATTGACATACGTATGGATTACAAATAAATTATTAAATCTTCTATAATTAATTAAAACTCTCAAGTTTTTTCATAATTTTTTTTATTTTTAACTGAGTTTACAAACCTTTTATAACTTCTTATCAAATTTTGTTTAATCATAAAACCTCACAACTCTTAATAAGGGATGAGAAATAAATAGGACGACGGAATAAAATAACAATATATTACCCAATTAATGAAAAAAATCTAATCATAAAAACTTAACTTAAAAATACAAAATTTTTAAATTCTTTATATATTAAAAATTATTAAAAACTTAATAAAAAATACGCAAATCTATCATAATTTAAATTTTAATTAGTTCATTTTTTTTAAATAGCATATAATAAAACATAAAGTTTCATGACAAACCCTTATAAGTTTATGAAACATTGTTACATGAAAATAAGTGTAGGAACGATTACATAACGCGTCAAAGATGGAAGCGGATCTAGTAACTTCTTTTACAGAAAAAGTCACCACTTTAGTTCATTTACATCTAGTTTCTTTTGTATTATTTTTTTTCAAAATTAAAATGGATTATTCAAAACGTTAAAATATATTTATAAGTAATTAAAAGAATTAAAAAATGTTTTTCTTTATTTTTGTGAACTAAATTAATTCTTTTATGGAAGGTAACCAATAGAAATATTTTTGTGGAATTTAAATTGCTAAACAGAACAGTAATTAAATTAAATATATTAACTAAAAGTACTGCGCCTTGTAAACTTGTGCGTGTGAGATGATAAGAATAGAAAGGAGAGGAAAACCATAATGATTTAGACATGTTTTTAATTTATTTATCACTTTTATTTGGGCTTTACTACTGGGTCTGTGTTCCTTGTTATGTCTGTACCTCTATAGGTTAAATGAAATAACAACTTTGCCCTTCTTCTTCCTACTTGTCTGCCTCACCCCATCACCACATCCACCGTAATTGATATCGGCAAAAGGCATTGCTGTGGCTATCTAGGGCACCACCAACGTATTTTTCATAATATTTAATTCAAAATATAAAAGAAAATGAACCGAGTATATTGGAATGCATTTTTATATTTGATATTATCTTTTGGAACACTTGTTCTGAATTTCAAATTAGATATTTTAAAATATAAATAAATATTTGAAATAATGTGTCAGACAATAATTTCAAATTTAAAAATATATCCTAAAACATTCCAAAAGGCATTTTTTAGATTTGGGAAAACTTTTTAGAAAATCTAATTTAAAAAATTACTAAAAATAAAAAGTGTGCAGATTTTTATTATATTTTTAACAAAATAATTTAGGAAATAGAACTTTTATGCTGTTACTAAAATAAAAACAGGGAGGTGCAGGAAGAAGCAACCGTGTCTGCAAGAAATTTACGGGCGATTATTCGGTATTGCATTAATTTTATTTGTTACCTGTTGTGTATATATAAAAACATTGTTTTATATTAGTGCAGTCACTGCACTAAAATTACAAGAAAAAGAATATAAAATTGAAAATAGTTGTAATTAATTTAAATCTTAAAAGAAAAAATAGTTTAGTAGGCATGATATGCATTCCTGAAACGAATCTTCTTGAGTAAGTTACTGAAATTTCTCTGCTTTAAGTTCCCTCCCTGCTTCACTCACTTCACAAACCAACTTCTTACTCTGATTTGCCTCCTCAACTTCTCTGCGGTTCCTCGTGCCCAGCATGCCTCAATTGGAGCGCACCGTGACCAGATCTAACAGCAGACAAGTCCCAGCGCGAAGGCTGCCTCCGCCCAGGGGGCTGGTCAAAATCAGAGCTGTCAAAACTCTCGTCAGCTCCCTCACGGCGTTTGTCTCCTCTTTGGTTCCACGCCCAACCACTGACGGAGAATCAGACGGAACTTTTCGCACCACTAACACCTCCCCGTCCACCACCCCACCGGTTCGGAGTGCCTACGACTCCGACACCACTTCACCCTAACTGGGTCGGGTTGGGTAGAACCTTCGGATCCCGACGCATTAAATCATGTGATAGCTTAGTCTCTGCTGTTTGTTAACTCAGAATGTTCTTCCCTATTTATGTGTTTTTTTTGTCGAGTTCTTTTACACCATAGTTACAAAATCAGAGTCGTCAAAACTCTCGTCAGCTCGCTCACAGCGTTTGCCTCCTCTTTGGTTCCACGCCCAACCACTGACGGAGAATCAGACGGAGCTTCTCGCACCGCTCACACCTCCTCTTCCACCACGCCATCGGTTTCGAGTGCCTACAACTCTGACACTACCTCACCCTGACTGGGTCGGGTCGGGTAGAACCTTCGGATCCTGACGCAGTAAATCATGTGATAGCTTAGTCTCTCCTGTGTAATAACGCAGAATGTTTGTTCCTCTTTCTGTTTCTTTTTTCGAAATTCTTTTACACCATAATTACAAAATCAGCATAGCGTATAGCAGTATCGTATATGATTTGGTATTGTAGTATTTGCAGAGACGCTGATGTCTGTAATACTGTTGTTATATTAAATTTTGCATATGTAGGGTTAGGTAAGCTTCAATTTACTTGTAAGAGTGGTATTTTTAATTGAGTATTGTTTAATTTATTTTATAAGTCAACTTCTGTAATTAATTATGTAATGTCATTTTTAGTTTGTTTTATCATTTTTATTTGTTTATATGTAATGTGATATATTGTGATTATATGAAATGAATTTATTATTAGTGAGAATTTAATTTTATTGTTCAAATTACAAATATATTAAATAATGAGATTATTCTATCTCACTTGTCATCGAGATCGCACGTCACTATTAATGTAGTAACAACAAGAGTTCTTTAATATCCATTAAACATTAAATTTATAATAAAATAAATAAAAATTACTTTAATGGAAGAATAAATATGTAAAGTAGTGTAACAAAAATAGAATCATAATATTTAATTAAAATAAATAAATATTTCAAATTCAATTAGAAAATATAGAAATTTTAAATATTTAATAAACTAAAAATATTTCGCAAGAACTCAAATAATCTACATGACATTTAATTAATTATTCTTGATTCTTGTCTTGTTATTTAATTAATTAGCCTTGGATTTTAATCGGTGTGTGATTTTGATGGGTAGCTTTGAATGCGAATACAAAAACAGGGATTTATGTTTCCTCTTCCGACAAATGAGCGGTAGCGCGTGTGTATTCGTGCGTATAATATAGTTGATCATTTATTATTATTTTATGCAATTAATTATTATTAAAATTTATATTTTGATTAATATGTATAATCTATATAGATTAGTATAATCTATATACTAATCAATTGTCAATTTCTGTTTAAGTGTTTATTCGCTCTATTAAAAAGTATTTATAGTAGTTAATAATAATATATGTTGTTTGAAGTATAAAGCGAGAATTTGACCAAATATTCGTTTTTTTCTTCCACGGGAAGAATTCAGATATGTTTGGATTCTGTACTGTTATTGGATATTACATCGTTTAAAATATTTTAACTTTAATTAATGGTAATTGTTTTTTTCATCATCATTATGTATATATTTTTATTTTCTAAAAATATTTCAGAAAAAAATTAATAAAATATAATGTATATGATTTTCTTCCCCAATTTTTTATCTGTGGTGGCACGTGATATGTGCTACAGATTTGCGTTGTATTTGTTGAAGAAAGTGCCAAAAATATCTTTCTTCAAATGATAAAATAATCATTACATTGCTGAATAAAAGAAGGAGTGATTGTTTTAACTGATTATGAAAATCATAAATGGAAATGGAAAAGACGAGCACTATGCAAGTGGATTCTTTCATTAATGATTACAGTACTTTTTTGACAATGGTAGCTTGGAAATTTTGCTTTTAACCAAATTATCGGCTTCGAATATATTCCTCCACAGAAAAAAAGTTATTAAAAAATCAGTTCAAAATTAATTTATTAAAAAAATACAGTTTGTAAAATAAGTTTTACTTTTATTTATATACCATAATTTCATCATATATTTAATTTGTGTAAAATTTCAAATATATTACCTCGCAATAAACAGTAAACATTTTAAAATATTTATGGATTGTCTAAACTGTAGTATAACTTTAATTAAAATAAACTTTGATATTATATAAAAATAATTTAAATATAGCTTAACTTTATAAAATTAATTTATAAAACGAGTTTAACTTTTATGAATTAAATATATTTTAAATTTTTAAAATTTTATGTGAAATTGAAATTCTTAAATTTTAATAGTTTAATTTTCAAATTTTAAGAACAAACTACGTCTTAACATTTGTTAAATATTTTTAATTATTAATCACTGTTTCATGTTAGTTATTTATCCTATTTAACATATCCTTAACTTAAATGCTTTAGTTTTGAACATTATTTAATATATAAAAAAATATTAATTTTATCGAAGTAAGAAGATTATATCTATTTATTTTAAAATTTAGAATCTAAATATCTCAAAAATTTAGTATTACGGACGAATTTCAATTATGTATAAGTTTATAAATTACAAACATATTTAATTCTATTTTTATTACAATTTGATTTTGTTATTTTTAATTCATGTGAGAATTTGTAAAGTACATTTATGAAAAAAATTATTTTAATTAATTATTTTTCGATTATGAGGCATAGATTAATGCATAAGCAGACACCATAACTTAGTTTCTCATTCATCTCACACATATCTAATTCTGCTTAACAAAGTGATCTACTTGGATAAGAAATTTTGTTTAATAGAAAGATAGTGAAAGATCCTTGACTAAGATGTAACTTTTATATATTCTCATTCTTGCATGATTGAGAAAAAAAAATTGCTTAAAATGTTTTATATAATATAGTTCCTATTTAATAGAATCTATTTAAAATTAATCGAGATATTTAACTTTATATACTTTTTGTTTTTTTAATTGCTAAAAGATAAGAGGAACAATAAAATACTATATTGATTGGGAAATGACTAATAAAATTTAATCGTTAACATAATTAATTTAGTTATCACAGTAAGATACTGATGAGCTCCTTAAATAATAATTTATCTATCTCATTGAATGAAGTTTAAAATATAAAGATAGAAAACAAGTATCACTTATTATAAAAGAATCAAAATTATTGTTTTCAAAAAATAAAATAAAACTAATTTTAACCAAAATTAAACCAAACAACACAAATCTCTTTTCATGATGAAGGTCCCATGAAAGGTGTTCTAATCGATACGTTCTTTTGAACTATTTTAACTGAGTATGGTTAAAAGAGTTATCATATGATCAATTATATTATGAAATAAAAAATACACATTATATTCATACTATATGAACGATTTTTCATTTTATAATATTTTCAATTATTTAATTATAACAAGCTTGAATATAAATGATTAAAAAAATGATTAAAAAAATTAGTCATAATTTAATAATTAGATAATGAAATCTGCACTGTATATGAATTCATTTTAGTAAAGTTTGACATAAAATACATAACTTACTATAATCTGGTAATAATATATTTATTATATGAACCATTAAAATAATGATAAAAGTGTATGGATTATTACGAGTATGTCTCTCAAACCAATGAAAATATGTAGAAAAATCAGATTTTCTTTTACAAAACGTGTGGAATTTGTAAAAAAAAAACAGTCTAGTTTAAAATGAGTAAAACATTTAAATTTACAAAGTCCTCGTAATTTTAAAAAATATAAATTATTTTTAATTTTTACGCTAAAATTAAGTAATATTTTTTAATTTTCATTTCTTGTGATATGAAATTTTATTTTATATCCCGAAAAAATCATATGAATATTGGGTAGGTGAATAAACTTGTTCAGTTTACTACAAGAAAATGTGCATATTATCGATGGACTTTTACCAAAGGCCTTTGGGTCTTTGGTAATTATTTGGTGATTTTAAATACCGAAGGACTTAAGCCGTCGGTAAGGGGCTCGATGAATTGAGATAAAAATTTGGGATTTCTCCTACTTCGTCCAATCCAAAAAATCTATTTGCGCTCTTTCTTTCCTCCCAAAGTCGGTCGGGGTTCTTTCCTGACAAAGCTGATCTCGTGTTTTTCGTCGACGAAGGTACAATAGGGTCATTTGGTCATCGTTGTGAGGTGAGGTGCGTGGGCCATTGACGCTGTGATTTGGACGTTGGTGTCGTGAGCAAGGCGATTGGTGCTGTGGTTGGTGCTGCGGTTGGGGGATTGTGCTACAGTAAAGTTTCGCAATAAGTGTGCCAAAGCCCAGAGGAACAGAGCATCTGAAAAGGGTGGCACCCTGCATACTGGTGGGTCGATAACCATTCATGAACATGTCATTCGTATGGTATAATTTCATTACATAACTTTTTCTTTCATATATAAGTTATTTCTTTAACATGTCATATGTACACTTCTAATTCCAAATTATGTTACAGGCACAAGCTCTGGGACGGGCGATCCATGTTGATGAGGTCTTTGCACAGACTCATGTAAGGAAGGGAACTAATGAATTCGTTGATGAAAGATCTCGGAAGACTCATGTAAGCAAATAACACTATTACTATTACTAATTTTTCATTTATGTTATTCTATCATTCCCTAACATTGCTTTTAATGTTTCAACAGGAAGAATTTTCTACGAGACTTTCACAGGTTAGATTTGAACATGCGTCAGCTCCTACACCGGATGATGGCAGTAATGCAGAAGATGACATCCGTAGGACACAGTGTTGGGTCGACATCGTAGGTGGGAAGAAAAAGGGACGAGTGTACGGTGCAGGACAACTTGCTGCAAACTATGCAACATCGAGAGGAGGTACTCTAAAGCACCAACCTTCTTCTTCCACCACTACTCCTGACGAGGTCGTTCTTCGCCTCATGCAGGCACTGGAGCAACGTGATCAGGAAATCACTGATTTGAGAACAGAGTTCACAGCCTTTAAGGCCCTGGTCATGAGAGTGTTGCCTGATACTTCACAGGATGAAGTCAATATCCCTCCGACCCAGCCACGACCCTCCTCGTCACCCGCTGTCCCTCAGTAGCCCACATTTGTCCAACCCTCATCAGTCCAACCCACACCAGTCCAGCCATCTATAGAGGAGCAGGATGATGAAGATCATTCTGATGATAACTATGTACATTATTAGTTTCATTTTGTTATTAGTTGTTATAGACACATTTGGATATTACAACATTTGGAGTTTACATCATTTGGATGATTTGGATGTTAATACATCATTATGTTACATTGTTTTATGTTTTAAATATAAATACATGTTCTATGGATTAATGGATGTTCTATGGATTTTGATCAATGATTGCATTATTGAGATGCACATTATGCAGGTCTGTATGTGCTTGAAAACTGTTATGCAGGTCTGTTTGTGTTGTGAACAGTTTGGTTTCATTACAAATATAATTGTGCCTTAGAACTGCCTCCAACTTACCGAAGGCTTTTGCCCTTCGGTAACTACCCACGTTAGGTTATTACCGAAGGCTTCCTTCCTTCGGTAATTACCGAAGGCTTCTGCCCTTCGGTAATTACCGAAGGTTTGAGGCCCTCTGTAATTACCGAAGGGTTTTGGCCCTCGGTAATTACCGAAGGGTTTTGGCCCTCGGTAATTACCGAAGGGCAGAAGCCCTCGGTAAATGTTAGCGACAAGCAATTTACCGAGCGCTCTTCGGCCGTCGATAAGCCGTCTGTAATTACCTTTTACCGGCGGTTTTGGGCTGTTTCCGAGGGCTTCTGGCCTTCGGTAATGCCCTTCTTTTTAGTAGTGGTTGTTATCCATAACACGAAAATGAAGAAAATCAATTTTTATGTTTCTCCACTTTGATTTTAATTCTTAAAACTACAAAACAAAACAAATTAAAATGAGTTTAACCTAAATTTACCAAAATTAAAATAAAATAAGTATCAAAATTATCATAAAATTTACTTAAACTAGATACTTATCACTCACCCAACATTAAAATACACTCACAATTTATTTCCTTCATTTTTCTAATCACAATTTAGGGCTCCACTGTCCAATTAAATTATCAACATCGATAGTTTAGTTATCAATAACAAAACAAAATAGAGAGAATGGATAATAAAAATAAACAAAATCTTTGCAATGCATTGAAAAAAATACATAAACACACATCAAAATCACCTTCATCGCGAATCAAATTGTATCCCAATTTCATCATTAGAATCCTAAATTAAATTCACCAACGTGGAAAGACGAAATGAAAAAACGCACTTGTATTTAGGTAATATTTAAATCACACTTATAAAATTGTTGCATTTAGTGTTTAGGTAACACTTTTATGTGTTACTAAGTTTTGGTGTTGTCAGGACCATTAAAATCCACTCAAGACCCGTCTTAGTGGATTACATGTGTCAAGGAAGGGGATCCGAAAATCAGATGGTGGAAGGCAAGTGTGAGCAGCTGAGTGGCCGTTCGGTTTTGACGATGGAAGAAAAACTCTAAGTTTTCAAATTTTCACGCCACTTTCTGCATGCACCCTTCTTCCCAGATTTCTGAAAATCCCATTCTCTCCTCCTTCTCTCTAAAAAGCTCTTACTTCTCTCTAAGGATTCTCATCGTTTCTTCCTTCGATCATCACTCAGACACCATTTCCACTCTTTCGGTGCCAAGGGCTTTCGATTGAACCGATCGGTTTGTGAAGTTGAGCTGGTAAGTTCTTCTCTTCACTCAGCCGTGCGGTTTTCTGGACATGCAAACCAAGTTCTGGTTTCATGTGTTGATCACTCTTCTAAAATGAGTAGTTCTGATAGTGTTTTGGTTTTTACTTGGTTTAGTTTTGGAGATTTGTTGAGCGTTGAGGGTAGAAGGATTTGTAGAGGTGAACCAGTAATCATACTTGTGAGTGTTCGATCACGTTAGAGGTAATGGAAGCTTATTTAATTTGATTTTATGTTAGTTTTGAATGTATGTATGTTCGTTGAATTGCTGAATGAATATGAAATATGATTGTTGATATGTTTTGACTGTATGAAGTATGAAAATTTACTATGAAGTATGAAAATTTACTATGATATGGATGTATAAAATTATGAAAATAGATGTTGATAAATGAATTGATATACATAATTTTAAGTATGAAATTCCATATGAAAATTGATGTTCGTCACTGAATGATCTTTGACCGTTCGGTTTTCTCGTGGACTCGGTTGGAACTGGATTTTTCATTTGGATGGAATTCCAGTTGAGAACCGAGCGTCTTCGTTTAGTAATATTTGTATATAGGCGTTCAACCAAGGATATTCGTTCCTTGGTATTCTGTTATAAATTTAAGTATATCTATATGTAGTTGTATGTTCGTTCATTCTTGATCATTAGTTAAATGATATCTTATATTTATCAAGCCTTTATTCTATAAACTAAGTAGTGCTTGGTCTTACACCAAGTACTCGTACTAAGTAAGTGCTAGGTCTTACACCAAGCGCTCGTTCTCCTTTCCGTAATATATCTTGATACTAAGAGCGTTCGTCCAAACTCCATAGAGTTCACTCTCTACCGTGCTCGGTCTTCAATTGACATTCGGTTTTCTTGATGATAAACTCATAAATAAGCTAAGTATTTATAGCGTTCGGTTTCTTCATATGATTCCTTTAAGTACTATCATTTGATGTCTTACAGTGTCGGTCTCCATTGGTTTCGGCCTAGAGTCTTAGTACTCGGCCTAGGCTTTGCGGTGTTCAGTCTAAAACGTTCATGAGTCAGTTCATTAAATTGGCTCACTTTGTAAATAACATTTGCTTCTATTGTCCTCGTGAAACATTATTGTAATCGGTCTTTTTCCAACCCCGATAGTCACTCTCTCGGTTTTGATCCGTTTTGGAACTGGAAACCTCTCGGTCTCACTCCAAGTGTTCGGTCTCATTCGGGGTTGAAGATTTACGTTCGGTATTTTGTATCCTAAGGGATATTCGTTCAAATTGAGGTTTAACAATGAAAGATGATGGAATATGATATGGATGAAACGTCTTTGATTATGAAAGAGTATTCCGGGGAGGAATATCTCATGAATGGATATTAGAATTGGTAAAGTATGAATGTGGGCATGCTAAGCTGGCGATTCATCCTGATATTCCATGATTACTCGTTCTCACGTAGAGAAGGGTAAGTCATGTGTGGGAATGACAAGAGGTCCTAGTTCTTATGGTTAATTTGGACAGATAGAACCAACCTCGGGTGGCAGCTGTTGAGGGTATCCCAGTTACTACATCACCCGGGTGCACGAACATCGTAGTTACACAAAATTCATACAGTCCGGACAGTCAGAGTCTAGTATTAGGCTTTGCATGTAAAAGTGAATTAATTATCTCGTTTATTTGAATTGTGTGAAATCTATGTTAATACTTGAATTAAATTACATAAGCTTACCCTATTTTCCTGTCTTGTCCGTTTTGCACGTTCGATTGATGTCCTGTCGCAATGATCATCTGTGTGGATATGAGCAGAAGGAGAAGAACTCCTGGAAGAAGCGCTAGCAGAAGAAAGTTTAGTCGAGGTAGAAGTTAAGATCGAACAGTAGAATCGTTCGGTCAGTATTTTAGTTTAGTTCTGCGATGATCGTTCGATCATCTTTTCCCTTTTTTTTTGTATGACCGTTCGGTATAGGTCTTTTGTAAACCGTTCGGTCAGGATTGAGAAATTGCACCGTTTTAACTTTCTAGTTATTCTGTAAGGCCGTTCGGCCATAAGCGTACGTCCTATCTTTTGTAAGACTGATCTGTAGTATTATTGACATATGATTATTCTATTATATAGTTTTATATTGTATTTTTTGGATGTTACAGTTGTCTAAAATGAAAAATAGTATAATGAAATTGTAAAAACCTATACATCAAATCACATTAATCATTATCAAACTCATTTTTATTCCAAAAACAAAACAGAAACATCAAATAATTAGCAAGAAAACTAAAATATAAAAAATAATAAAATAAAACAACTTTTTCTTTGTTTTATTAATTAAGAAATAAACTTTAAATCTAATTAAATTCCATAAAATCGATTTATAAAATAAGATTTAACTTATTTATATATTTTTAATTAGTTCTATTTTTAGTTTATTTATATATTTTTAATTAGTTTTATTTTTATTTTATGTGAGATTTCTGATATATTATTAATTATAAACTCCCTTACTAAATAGTAGTTTCTCAATCATGCATGAAAAAGGTTGAACAAAAATTACCCTGACCAACACGTATTATAGTAATTATTTACACATTTTTGTATTAGCCTTCTAATAAAGCTGGTCGCAAGGGCAAAAGTTCTGTAATACATGGTTAAAGATATACAAAATATTATAAATTATTGTGAATGGAAATATAAAAGAATAATTTTTGTTAATTTTTATTTTGAGTTAATAAAGGGGAGATTTTGTAGCTTTTAATTATCGTGAATATAACGTTATATATGGTCCACTGTGTTTATTATTTATGTAACAAATAATGCCAAATTATTTATTGCAATTATCTACAAACGAGTGATTTCTAGACTCTCCTTTCCAACTAAGAATTGACTTTACGTCAGATAACATTGCATCACTGATGATGATGTAATGCTTACAAGCTTGAATGCGCGTTTATCATTTGATGTCTCATTTGATGAGTTACAACCCACGACATGTTGAATGCGCGTTTAACAGTGCTGATATTGATTAAAAATATATAATTATAATGAAGAAAAAGTACTTTAAAGATTATTATTTTTTTCTTGATTTTTAGTGAAAATTTAAATTAATAATTTTTTACAGCTTAAAATTAATTTAGTTTTTTTACTTTGAAAACTGCGTAGAATTAATTTTTTTAAAAAAATTTCATTAAATTTATTTAAAATTTTAAATGTATTTTTTAACGTAACTTTAAAACAAAAATATGACAAATAGTAAACAATATCTTAAAACATTAAATAAATTTAACAAAATTTAATTAAAATAATTAAATTACACAATTTGAAAATTAAAAGATTAAACAGACTAATTTTAATATTTACTAAAAAATAAAAGACTACAAACATGTCTAATTCTTTTTAAATATCATTTGACACCTTTTAGATATTTATTTTCTTGCATATGTTAATATGTTCTAGAATATAATTTTAGATCATATTTATTTAAATGCTTTGGGCCTTTCTTTATGTAGTTTCTCTTTACACCCAATATTTTCTCATGCACACTAATAACACATGAAAAATCTTATTATGTCTTTGAAAAATGACTTAGGTTTATGCAATCTAGAATATTAATATTTTCTGGACTTTTCAATTTGGAAGATTTTTTAGTTTCAGTTTGAATAATCCAAAAATAATTTTACGTTAACACAATTCGGAAGTCTATTTTGCATAAAATAAACTTTAGAGGGTGTCATCCAGTTTTTCTTGAACTATATAATCCAAAAACGTCTTTCAAATTATCTAATCTAAGAGTGTCTTTGGAACTATGTAATTCAAAAACATCTTTCGAACTGTGTATTCAAGAGTGTCTTTCTCATTGTACAATTCATAAATATTTTTTTACCTTTTGAATTATGTAATTTGAAAACTATTTTTTTTATGAAAAAATAAATTAACATAAAACATTTTATTTATAAAAAAATAATATTGTGACACATAAATTTTTTATATTTATTTAAAGTTATCATTTTTTTACTCTATTCTTTTTTAAAAAAATACAAAAAATTATTATTTATAACTATTTTATAGGTAAAAGTGTGATCCTATCATTACTATGAATTGAGTCAATCCGTAGTGAGGTGAGGTGATAATAAGGGGTGAAAACAAAAAAGGAGGCAGTTTGGTCTTTTAACCACCCGCTGGGGGTGCACAAGAAAACTATGGGGGTGTGTAAAGAAAGGGCCGTAGCACATTGTTTTGTGCAGGCTTTTTCTCTTGGCCTCAGCGTCCTTTACTTAATACCTTGTTTGTTTTACAAAAAGGAGAAAAAAAAACTGCAAGAAAAGGAGCGGGATTTCACTGACACGATTCAATTTCGAAAGATAATTTTGATGGACAGTGTTGTTTTGGGTTGTCCCCAACTAATCACAAACGGGAAGGTTTACAACAAGAACAACGAAGCAGATTCGAACATTTGAAATTAAATTTGAAAAGTTCGAACGCCAAAAAGCAAAAGCCATTGAAGTCACTGTGGCAAAGTGGACCTAATAATAATCACATTCTGAAATCCTGAATCCCAATTCTCACTCACTTTCCTTGTTCGCTTCGGTTTGTGTGCAGAGAAACGAAAGGAAATGGAAAATAACGCCGAATCTGAGAAACCGAAAGGGAAAGGGATTCCAGTTCACGGTGGCAAGTACGTGCGCTACAACATCTTAGGCAACGTTTTCGAAGTCTATGCGAAGTACGCACCGCCTCTGCAACCCGTTGGTAGAGGCGCATACGGCATCGTTTGGTTCGTTCTTCTCTCTTTCGCTGTTTTATTCAATTAATTTAGTTAGTTAATTAGTTATTAATTAATTTAACTGGTTTTTGAATGAATTTACCAGCTGCGCGACGAATTCGGAGACCGAAGAAGGAGTTGCGATTAAGAAGATTGGGAATGCGTTTGACAACAGGATCGACGCGAAGAGGACGCTCAGAGAAATCAAGCTTCTCTGCCACATGGAACATGATAACGTGCGTTTTGTTTTTTCGGTGATTTTTAGAAATTAAAACAATGATGATTTGTGCATTTTTGTAATGATGTTTTATTTGGTTCGTTTTGCTTTGTTATTGTGCAGATAATTAAAATTAAGGACATAATTCGGCCAGCGGAGAGGGAGAATTTCAACGATGTGTATATTGTGTATGAGTTGATGGACACCGATCTGCATCAGATTATACAGTCTAATCAGGCTCTCACTGATGAGCACTGCCAGGTGAGGAGTTACGTGGTTGTGGTTATTGCTGAGTGGTGGTGGTGACTAATTGTTTGACTTGAAAGAAATGTAAGTGTGCACGCGTCATAGGAGTGATTGAGAGTTAGTATGAGAAAAGAGTGTTGTGACATTTAAGTGGGTGTCTAAGACCTAGCTTCAGGGATAATGGTGAGATATTTATAGTAATAATACAAGACAGTGGGAGTTCATATTTATAGTATATTTGTTCTCTTCTTTGGTGGATAATGTGGACAGGCTTGTACCTCTGACCATTTGAATCAATTGACATGAGTATGTAAATGCAGTAAATACTAGGAGCTAGCTAGAGTTTGTTATGGCAGTTGTCTTATCCAATTCGAGTAGTATTGTCTCTTGGGGAGGATATCCACATAATCAAGGCAAAAATATGTGGAGATATTTGTTGTCTTGTTTGTGTTAATGACCACCACTCAATGGGCATCTTTGGTGCTTACTGGTGTTTAACGTGGGAAAAAGGTATCATGTGTAAAGGATACACGGAAAGCGATTAAATAAAGTACCATACGCATTTTATAGTGATGAAGATGAGTTTAATTTATCTCCTATCTCCGTATTTTTCGGCATTGATGTTATGTGGCATTTTGACTGTTTAGTTCAGTAGTTGTTACTTGTTAGTGACCGTGTTTGATGGTATGGGAGGAGAATGTAATTTAATCGAATGTTTCTTCTCATTTGTTAATTAATCTAAATACCACCAAGAATTTAATCCAAGTGGTAAGATAACAAGATTGTTTTTCTTAAATGAAGTTTTGGGGGTGACTAAGTGTTGTAAAGAGAGTAAGTGCTAGTATAGCTTGTGAGTCCACTGGCTTAACTTGGATTAGTTGGAAACTGAGTTGACTTCTCGACGTGAAGGATCTAAGACAAATAAAAAAGAAATCTAACTACTCGAATGATATTAGAAAGTTGTTATTAATACAAAAATGATCAAGAATGCTAATTAGAAAATGGAACTGTTAAATTGGTCATTTAGTGCTGCTTCTGTTTACGATGCCATCTATTGTTGTCCGAGAACCTTGAATAATTCAGTAACCAGCATCAGATCTTCTGATGCTTTTTCCTTGAAACAGATTATGGATCATTACCCTACAAATTTAAATTTCGTCGTTTTATTTGATTTGTATCAATGAAATTTGTAGTTCATAAAACTTAAACTGTGTTTTCAATGTCACTGCAGTACTTTTTATATCAACTCTTGCGAGGATTGAAGTACATACATTCTGCAAATGTTTTGCACCGAGATTTAAAACCAAGCAATTTACTTCTCAACGCAAACTGTGATCTCAAAATATGTGACTTTGGGCTGGCCAGAACAACCTCAGAGACGGACTTTATGACAGAATATGTTGTCACTCGTTGGTACAGGGCCCCTGAATTGTTATTGAATTGTTCAGAATATACTGCTGCTATTGATATTTGGTCGGTTGGTTGTATTTTAATGGAGATAATTAGAAGGGAGCCTTTATTTCCTGGTAAAGATTATGTTCAGCAGTTGGCCCTTATAACTGAGGTATTTGTCTTCTCTCTTCACTACCTGGTTGTGTGTTGAATTGGCACAAAAGTTTAGCTTAGCACGCTAGGATCCTTGTCTTCTGAAATATCTTTTAATTAGTATTGATGCTTAATGCAAGCTGCTTACAAGTGATGAAATCTTGATGAACAAAGTCCTGATAATCGTCTCTCAAAACAGTTATTAGGTTCTCCAAATGACTCGGATCTTGGGTTCCTCAGAAGTGATAATGCAAAGAAATATGTTAAGCAGCTTCCACATATAGAGAAGAGGTCTTTTGCTGAGCGGTTTCCTGATACGTCCACGTTAGCAATTGATCTTGCTGAGAAAATGTTGGTCTTTGATCCCTCCAAGCGAATAACTGGTATACCTCTTTTTTTCTTTTTTTAATAATCCATTATGTTCTGTGTAAAATGTGTTTAAATCCCTCAGTATGTAGTCAAAATTGGTTTTAGTATGTCTTCAAAACGATAGCTTTAGACCTTGTATTTCGTAATGTGGTACATTTTTTTTCTCAATTCTGTACTTCATTTTTACTTCACTATAGACAATCCACCACATTTCAGATGTACAAGAACCAAAACTACGGTGTTAAAATGTAGGAACTAAAATCAATTTAGACCAAATCTCGGAAGACCTAAAAGGCTAAATCACGTTTTACCCTCTTATCTTTTTTATCACGTTCTTTCATTTCTTCATAAGTTTTACTTCTTTTCTATGGTTTGCATAGTCGAAGAAGCACTAAATCACCCATACATGGCAAGTCTTCATGAGATCAACGAGGAGCCCGTTTGCCCAACTCCTTTCATCTTTGATTTCGAACAGACAACTCTTAACGAAGAAGACATAAAGGAGCTCATATGGAGAGAGTCTCTAAACTTCAGCCAGGACCAGATGTTGGAATAGCCTTGGGCATTGGCAAAATATTTTTTATATGGAATTTCGTTATTCAGGTTTGGAGTTGGGTGGTAAAGGTTCTATTTCTATCAAACATGTTATAAATTGCTTTAGTAGGTTTGGAGCTGCAAGTGCAGCATGTGATTCTGTAATGGAAATGGTGAGGGAGATAGGTTCTCCCGTTCCAGTTGCCTTGAGAGGGAAACTTTCTTTTACCTTTTTTATTTCTTGGAGAGGATTATGGTACCCACAAAGCGTTGGTGCTTGCTATGCATAAGAGGGGCATATGCTTCCAAGGCCTAAGCCGTTGTCTTTTTGGCTTTGCATTGTATAAATATCCAAATATAGTAGTTACACAGAAGTTATTGAAGATAAGCCACAATATAGTGGTTTTTACTTTTGGGTGGTTATAATAGAGGTTTTGTTTCGTTATTTGTCTTTCACTTTTGAATTTTAGACACACTTCTGATGCGTTTTCTGAACTTTGGATTCTGTTTTGGTGCTTGTAAACTATCTTTTCCTTCAAATTACAGAGTTATGGCAATCACAGCTTGCTAGTTCCACTTGCGGAATTTGGCAACACTAAATTGTGAGATTCACTTCAGAAGATAAAGTTGAGAGGGATAATTGTTGTTTGGAAAACTTTGATAATTTCAATTAAGTTATTTTGCATACAAGGAATTTTATTATATTAATGACTTCTTTTATGATTGATGATTATTGTTTTACCCTTTACTTTGTAAAAGCTCAACTTTGGAAGAGTTGAATTCATAATGTGTTGCAATTTAAATTGACAATCGAATTTGTGTTGATTCTCTTTGTGTACATCTATTAGAAGAACTATTGTTAATAATTATTGAACGATTGAATGACTGGAACCTTATTTTCATTTCTTATTTGACATGGTACATATAAATATACATATGCATGTTATATTTATGTGTTCACTACGTTCGTAAGCATAAAAGTGCATGCTAAAGAAACATGCAAATTAAATAATGTACTTATTGTTATATTGTAATAGAAGCAATAGTTTATGGTATAATAGTTTTTATATTGTTTGGTAATATGTTGGTTTTTATCATATTTACTTTAAAAGTTTATATGAATGTTATATTTTTGGATAACGAATTTTTTTATACAGACAATGCATAATCAGTAGACTTGTATACATTTTAATTTCTTACTAAAATACTTATTATAATCCTTTGCGTAATGTTTGTCTTAATAATTTCCTTAACCAAGTTACTGTAATATATAAATTTTTTTCAAAAAAAGCTTCTGATAACAATAATAGAAATACAATAACTTTTTTTTATGTAAAATAGTTTTTTTTTATAGTTAATTTTAGGTTTAATGTTTCAGTACGTTTTTTTTTTTCTGTTAGAATCTCAAATAGGTCCTCATCTTATTTGTTTTTTCAATTGGATCCTTATTTTTGAAAAATCTTATTTTTAAATGACGTGGCAAATTTTTAGATAATTTTAATTGAGTTTGACATGGATTTTTGTTTTTTTAAAATTAAAAAAAATTAAGTAAAGTTAATTGGACTTAATTGTTTTTTAAAATTAGGGTTTTCAGTTCAACCACCATCTTCATCACTCTCACAACCATAACTGCATTGTTTCTGAAAATTAGGGATTTTGTTCGAGAGTTTAAGATTCATTAAACGTCCATCAATGGTGAAAGAGGAAGTTGATGGTCGTCGCACCTCAACCGTGAGCCACCGTGAGCCGCCGTGAGGACACCACCACCGCGTCTCAACTTACACGCGCTACCACAACCACCTGTCATGGCCACCATGCGCAAACCACAAAGACTCGAGAGACTTCGAATTGCGAAACTAATTCAACAATCGTCATCTTCTTCGTTCATCATCATTGCTCCCACCATGAATCCACATCACGAGCCACCCAAAGTCAGCAACCATGGCGAACCTAAGTTTCGCGCATCCTCCATTGACACATCAACAATAGCACATTCGCGAAACCTAAATCACGTCCCAGTTCAATCGTGAAACCTCCATGGCCACCGCAACAGAGATAATGATCCAACATGCAAAGAGAAATTAGAATCACAAAACCAAAAACAGAAGCAACCCATTCGAACAACGTCGTTCAATCTCCTCCATGAGCGAATCCTTCGAGCCTCCATCTACTGCGAGAGAGCCATGAGTGAGAGAACCCAACATCTTCGTCTCAAATCTCTTCAAACATCAACCCTACAAAGGAACCCTAATTTGAAGAAGAAAGGGGTAAGTTCCTCCAAATTTTTTTTTCGAATAAAGGGGTAAGTTCCTCCAATTTTTTTTTCGAATAAAGGGGTAAGTTCCCCCAATTTTTTAATTCAACTTTTTAAATTCAAAAGTTATAAAATTTCACATCAGATCATGTACAACAAAAACTATGTCACATCATTTAAAAAAAAGACAATCAGCATGCATATAAACACTACTTAAACCGCGTTAGTCTAATTTGATGACAAATCCTTATTTGTTTCAATTTTTAAAAAAAATAAGGACTCAATTAAAAAAACGAATAAGAAGGGAATCTATTTGACATTCTAGTAGAAAAAAAAAACTACCGAAACATTAAACCTTAATTTTGACATGTACTACTAAAAGACTTATTAGCCTTAAAAAATAAAAATTTTAAACCGAAAATCATTTTTTATTACTCTAGTTTGCATTTTTTGACTTTTTTATTTTTTAAATTTTAATTCAAATAATCGTCAAGTATTTCAGTTTGTTTGTGGTGATAATGGTTGATTATCAATAAAGTGTATAGGTTTTAGTTGGAAGTTGACCAACAGCTTGCCTCTTCATTATTAAACCAAACAAAAAGACGGCTTCGATTTTAATGTGATTTTTTTCAAAAGAGCGTATATATTAATTGATGTTTAACTAAATTTAATTGTTGATTTTGACTGAGTAGTCTATAATAAATGTGATATTTTTTTTTTATTTTATTAAATAGTAGTTAAAATACAACCCTATTAAAAGTTATTGAAAATTGGTGATGGCTATACTGTTTATTAAGGATAAATTAAACCAACAAATATAATTTTATAAGTATTTGAGAAAGAAAGGTACACTTCTTTTAAAAAAAAAATCATTATTTTTATAGATTTTTTTATGGATTTATGGTTAAAATTTATAAGTTGAATGTTTGTAGTTATTTTTAAAAATAAAATACTAATAAAATGATATTTTATTTAAATTGATAATGAACAAATAATATTGTGTAAAATATAAAAACAAATAGAGAAAGATAATAATAAAAAGGATAAAATACCAAAAATTAATTATTGAAAATAAATTGATTAAAAATATTATATTCTCTAACTATTTATAATACTTAATATGTCAGGAGATATCCATAAGTTCTAACACTTATTATGTTATATACGTTTAATATTTAAAAAAAATAAAAATCTTTGACTTTTTTTAACTTCATCAATTTTAACTTTTTGAAGTTGATTTTTCAAAATTATCGTAGAACGTGATCAATATGTGTTGCAATATTATTCATGCCTTCAAAGTAAAAATTGATAGTTATTTTTATCCTGACCAACAATAAATATGAAATTTATATCAGAACAAATAAAATTATATAAATACGATAATATTATCAAATTTTAGTGCAAACCAATAAAGATTTTTTCTTCCATGTGAAAAAAAATCATAATTTTATAAACATCAAAATAAAACCCTCACTATCATTTAAATAAATATCAAATAATCATAAAAATAAATAAAATTACACGTAATTAAAATTTTATCACTATCGCAATATCTACTACTTTTACACATTTCATACTTTTTTCTTTCCAAGAAAAAGGAAATGGAGGATGAATGATGCTAGTGCATGAAGCTATGCCCATAAAGAATGTGGGTTACGTTTACGACACAGGGCACTCGAATGTCCAAACTCTAGATTTTTGGAATTTTTTTAGGATATTACCATTATCAAAATCTAACATAAAAGAGATTAAAAGACATTTACTCACGTTCCATTTTTAATTATAAAAGTCTTATATATTTTCAAAATATTTATACAGAAACATTAAAAACGACCCTTTTTATTATTTTGTAGAAATGTTTAAAGGAAACAATAAATTAAAAATATTATAACATTTATAAGTACAAAATAAAAAAATAAAAAACAGAAACTTTTGAGGATTACATATACATTCATTTCACTTGTGGAAGTTATTCAGAATTGAGATCCACAGAATATATAAGTGGACTCCAAGCTTGGTTCCCGTTGTTTTTACTGGTCCTCTCCTCTTTTCATTTTACATGCTACACAAAGTTTATATTTTTCAAATTATTATGAAGAACTTCACTATGTTTTTTAACTATAGTTTGTCAAAGGATTCATTGTTGGTCATCAAACAAATTTTGAAGAAGATCTAAGTTTGTCTATACAAAAATATATCTTATTATACACATATCAAAGGATTCATGGTTGGTCATCAAACAATAACTTATATCTTATTAAAAAACATAGCTTTCAAAGGATTCATTGTTGGTCATCAAACAAAATTTTACTTGCTCATTTGAGTCGCTTGAGTTGAAAGAGTTTGATTCATTATCCTCCCAATCAATATAACTTTTCTTTTTCTTGAAGAACTTCCTTCTTTTATTCTCTTCATCTTTTTGGCGTTTGGACAATCTGTCTCAACATGACATTTTTCTCCGCAACCATAACATTTGAAGTTTGAAGAAGATCTAAGTTTGTCTATACACAGATTAAACAAATTTATTAATATGCATTAGATGAATTTGTCAATTCATCAATTAGGCAAGTCTTACAATACACATTACATAAATCTAAATATACACTTAATAGATGAGTCTAACAATACACAATATACAAGTGTGTTTGTACACTGATTAAACAAGTTTAACAATATATATTAGGTAACTTTATCGATGTATTGATTAGACAAATCTAATAATACACATCAGACGAGTCTTTCCATACACTTATTAAAAAAATATAGGAAAAAAATACACGCGATTGTCCATACAATAATTAGATAAGTATAATAAAAATATTAGACAAGTAATTTCATACATTGATTAGACGAGTATAACACAAATTATTAAACAAGTATATGAATACATTGACTAAATGAACAAAACTTAAAACTTTTGATGAGATTGTCGATGTATTAATTAAACGAGTCTAACAATATACATTATACGAGTCATTTGATATATTTATTAGACGACTCTAGCAATATACATTAGACAATTTTTTCAATACATAAATTAGACGAGTCTATTACTAAACATTAAACAAGTATGTTCATTTACTGTTTAGATGAATCTAGAGAATACAAATTAGACAAGCCTATCTATGTATTGATTATATGAGTATAGCAAAAAATATTACATGAGCCATTCAATTCATTGATTATATAAGTATAAGAAGACACATTAGACGAGTATGTCTATACATTAATTGAACAAATCTTGTAACACACATTAGACAAGTTTGTCCATACACTGATTATACCAATTTAACAATATACGTTAGACGAGTTTGTTCATACACATATTAGATGAATATATTTATACATATTGGACAACTCTATCCATTATATGATTAGACGAGTCTTGCAGTATACAATACACATGTTTGTTCATATACTAATTAGATTAATCTAACAATACACATTAGACAAATGTATCCATATACTGAATAAATGAGTCTAACAACATATATTAAACAAGTTTGTCAATGCATTGATTAGACAAATCTAACAATTCACATTACATCAGTTTATTCATACACTAATTTATATTTTTAACAAATTAACTCTACATATTATTGCATATCCTACATACTTTTAAAGCGTATACTCTATTTTTGCACATCTTTTATCTTGTATTTGAGTTAAATATGTGTTTGATTTCTTAACTTTGAAAATAGGAATTAGTTCATCTTCAAACCTTTAACCTAATTTAGCTCCCCAATTTTAGAAATGTATGAATATAGTCATTTTAAATAAATTTTGTTGGATTTATTTGATGTTTCAAAAATATTTGAGTTGTTTACATCCTTTAACACATTTTCGCTTTCATGTTAGCAAAGAAACAAATTTGAAACATTAAATAAAGTTAATAAAAATTGATTAAAATTACTAAATTATTTTTAAAATTGATTATATTCAAAATTTAATTATAAACTTAACATTATTTATTATTATTTTTCTCTGATTTTTTATTTTCTTTTAAAAAACACAGAAATCAACATGGGTTTAAAATTACTTTTTTATTAAAAGATAAAATTAAAAACAGATTTTTATTGAAAAGTTTTTTTCCGCTTTATTTGAATATGAAAAAGTAAGAAGTAAGGAAAAAGATGTAAAATAACAAACACATTTTAAATAAAAATAGTAATATAGTTATGAGAGGTTTATTTTTCAGTTAAAAAAAGTAAATTTTAATTGAACTCAGGGTCTCCTTTATTCTTTCCTTGCATCTTGCACCAAACGAAAGAACAATTAAACTTTTTGAATTTTCCTTACCCTTTTGCACGATCCTCCCATTTTCCCCTGAAATAAATGAAACATAAAGAGAAAAACACGTGTACGATTTCTTTTACATGAATTTTAAGTAAAAATATTTTATATTTATTTTATTTACTAAATTTTTAGTTGACATAATAAATATTTTCTAATAATAATTTTTGTTCAAATTTTCACAAAAAAGTGAGAATCTATTTACACAGTAGTAAATGAAATGATATAAATTAAAACCAAAGTGACATAATTAAAATAAAGTTGCAATTCATGAAATTAGTTTCGTGTCATAATCTTAAATCAAAGCAGAAGAAAATGATAAATGCAGGATGAAGTAAAATAAAACCCAATTAATCTTATTTCATTATGTGAATTGATCAATAATAAGAATAATTTACAGTTTATAAATAAATAATTTTAATAATAATTAATTACAAATAAGAATAATTAATTTTTATAAATGGATAGTATTTAGAACCATTTATAATTTATAAATAAGATTAATCCTTGCAAAAATTGAAAGATAAGTTAAATTGAGACTTAATTTTTAATAATTTGAACAATTTTAAATGAGTTTTTAATATCATTTTCATTAATTTTTAACGAATAATAAAAGAAGAAAATGTAATCAAAATCAGAAAATGAGTCAATCAACTCGGTTTAATATTTTATTTAATTTCATTTTTTTATCATCATTATATCATTGCGAAGTGTTACTAGTTTTGTTAATATTATCTTTTCTTTTTTTATCAGAAAATCTTAGTCACCGTTATATTTAGTAAAATTTTCCTTTATAACCAACTTTTTTTTATACTTAAACTCAACCTTTATTTCATATAATTCATTTTATTTTTGCACACAGCATTTGAATATTAAAACAACAATTATTTCCCAGTACGGTTGATAGGTATACCTTTACATAAACACTGATTAGATATAAATTATAACACCACTTTATCAAATACGTTTTTGACTTACTATTTTTTTAAATTGTTATTTTATCCTATTTTTTATTTAAGGAGCCATACTTAAGAATATTTAAAATGTGTTAAAAAAAATTGTTATTAAAGATTAAATTTGTAACATCCCGATTATATAATAATCAATATTACATAATAAAGACGTCAACATTCAAATATAGAGAACAGTCAGAATACGACGTGTAATTTAAGTATTAAATTACAGTCATCCAAAATAAAAGAAACGGAAATTCAAATTTAAACAGTTTATAGATTCGAACACTACACGTGTTCAGATAGGAATTCCTAAGAAGACTACTCCGCAACCTCAATATTCTCCAGCTCTTGCTCCAAAGGACTCTCCTCGACAACATCTGCTCCCATCCAAGTGGATGATCATCGCCAAAGAATCATATCCAAACGACACACAACACAAACAATGCAAGGGTGAGCTAGATATAAAAGCATGTTATCATACATAAATTCATATACAGAAATATTTAGGCATGCTTATTAAACCACAATCCACATATTCACACAACTCATCCGGATTCTTGTATAATTGTCGAACTATTGGTCGTCTCTACACTTGCTAGCTCTGCTGGTCTTTCTCCAACGCTAGCAATATAAATCCCCCAAGCTGCCTATGTCTAAATTCAAAGACTATAGACGAGGATCTCCCTCTACTCTCACCACTGACATTATTCTTCTCTACTTGAGTGTGAATAATGTTTTGAGTGTAGGGATAGACATACCATTTCGAAGCCCCTACAATTATACAGACACAACCACAATATTTCACATAACTACTTCCATCCATCTCTCCCTGAGATTTCCGAATCATACTCACATTCATCATTTTCATCATATAATCACGGTAATTTATCATAATTCATACATGCTCACATTTTCAAATAAATCACATCGTATCATGCTTTCAACATTTTACATATTTTATTCAATCTAAAACAATAGCAATTTAACCCTTTGCACACTCTTGGACGAACGCTATTCACCACCAAATTGGACGAACGCAATTAAGGATCTGGACGAACGTTATTTAACAAAAAAACGGACGAACGCTCAAGTTTAGGACGAACGTCCACTTTTCACAGTTTGGACGAACGTCCATTTTCCGGACGGACGAACGCTTGCCGAACACTCCACTGGACGAACGCTCTTTGGAGTTGAAGGACGAACGCTCACTGGGACGAACACTACACTCAATGGGAGGACGAACGCTCGACAAACACTGTTTGGACGAGCGTTCTATACTAAGACGAACGAACGCGGACGTTCGTTCAGAAACGAACGCTCACCATTCCTAGTTCACTAAGGCCGAACGCTACACTCCCAAATATGCAAGAACCAACGCTTTAGATTACTTCCTGAAATTTAAGGACGAACGCCTACCATTACTCTGACATTAAAACCTAAAATAGTAAATTGATGTTAAACGCTCACAACCAAAATTAAACCGAGGCCGAACGCTCAAGATGGAAATCTAAGATGCTAACTTAAAGCCGATCGCTCACATTCAGAATTAGACTATGGCCGAACGCTCAAGAACTCAACTTCAAAATATCAAGTTAAAACCGAACGTTTTCTAATACCTACGGACGTCCGCTGACTGAAAACCAACAACATCAACACCGAACGCTCATAAATTTCAACCTATCAATTCAAGACCGAACGCTCAGGTTTACCAGCCTAGACTACCAAAAATTAGGACGAACGTCTACCATCCTCACCGAACCACACTTAACCTAACACAAGTCTCGACCGAACGGTATACTGAGAAAAAGGGCGAACGCTAACACTTGCCGAACCCAAAACCGAACGTTCTTAATATTCTGGCCGACCACTGGTCGAGCACTGTGTGGACGAACGTTCAATATTTTGGCCGACCACTAATTGGTCGAGCCATTTGAACGAGCGTACGAATTTGGTTGCTTTGGGCGAACGTTCAGAAGGATATATCGAACGTTCAGAAATTGGTCGGGGTCGTACCCCATTTTGGACGAGCGGCGTTTCTGCAGAATTTCTGCAGAATCGCAGGCAGGTTTTCCAGAAATTGCAGAAACCATTTTCATTCCCAAAATTTCCAGATTTGCATCAAACACAGCATAATTTAACAATCAAAGAAATAGATCTAGCTCCCCTTACCTCTTGAAGACTTCCTTGAATCACTTTCAGAGAGTTTGATTCCCTTCCAATTCCAAAAGTCCTCCTCTTCTTCTCTTCTCTAACTTGCATCACCAAAACTTCCTTGCAGCTTCAACTTCACCTCTCTCACAAATTTGGCAGCAATGATTCTCCACCCCAAATGCAGAACCCACCTCTTTTTATCTCCTACTAGCCCCCCCCTCTCTTGTTTTCTTAATGGGGAAAGGGAAGCAACATTTGTTGTCCCTTGTGGCCAACAAAACTGGCGCTTTCCAGCGCCCTTCCTTCCCCGTTTCTTTCTTCTTTTTTTTTTTTTTTTTTTTTAATACGATTCCTTACATTCTCCCCAACAACAAAAATTTTCGTCCTCGAAAATTAAGTTTACCAACACAAGTTGAGATACGTCTCTCTCATCTTGTCCTCTAACTCTTAGGTAGAGTTTCCTCCCACAACTCATATAATAAACTTACCCGGGCAATTTCCACCGCTCAAAGAGCTTATCAGGACAACTCCCACCACATACAAAGAGACAATTCTAGATCAACATACATATCACATCTCACACCAAAATCAGGTCATATCTACTCTTACTCACATAGCAAGAGATCCTCTCTAATTGAATGTTTCATACTCCTAAAATGTGGTAAAAATCGCATACTACTATTTTTTTTTTTTTTTAACCGATACTATTGAAGGTTCCGGTATGCATAGATTCGAACACTACATGGGTTCAGATAGGAATTCCTAAGAAGACTACTCCGCAACTTCAATATTCTCCAGCTCTTGCTCCAAAGGACTCTCCTCGACAACATCTGCTCCCATCCAAGTGGATGATCATCGCCAAAGAATCATATCCAAAACGGCACACAACACAAATAACGCAAGGGTGAGCTAGATATAAAAAACATGTTATCATACATAGATTCATATACAGAAATATTTAGGCATGCTTATTAAACCACAATCTACATACTCACACAACTCATCCGGATTTTGTATAATTGTCGAACTATTGGTCGTCTCTACACTTGCTAGCTCTGCTGGTCTTTCTCCAACGCTAGCAATATAAATCCCCCAAGCTGCCTATGTCTAAATTCAAAGACTATAGACGAGGATCTCCCTCTACTCTCACCACTGACATTATTCTTCTCTACTTGAGTGTGAATAATGCTTTGAGTGTAGGGATAGACATACCATTTCGAAGCCCCTACAATTATACAGAAACAACCACGATATTCCCCATAACCACTTTCATCCATCTCTCCTTGAGATTTCCGAATCATACTCAAATTCATCATTCCCATCATATAATCACAGTAATTTATCATATTTCATACATTCTCATATTTTCTCATAGCTCACATCACTACATATATTCCACACAAAATTCTCAGATTTCAACATTTACATCAGATGATTACAATAATCTATCATATTATCTCAGAAATTTAGCATCTACCACGCATTCACATACTTTCACATGATTCATATTACAATATACATTGCAAACATTTATTCACATAATTCAATTCTAGTAAAAAAATCAACTTCGAACCTAATACTATTCATTCAAACATTATTCATCAAAACACTATTCATCCAAACACTATTCATCCGAACACTATTCATCCAAACACTTGTGGAATGAATGCCACTGGACGAGCGCCCTTTTCAAACACTAGGCCGAACACCACTTGGCCGAACGTCACCATAATTCATTGGACGAACGTCATCTAAACCATTTTGACAATACTTCTGGACGGACGCTATCTGAACGAACGCTAACACTCTTTGGACGAACGTCATTAATCGCTAATAAGACCGAACGTTGAGAGATTTCAAACTTAAGATTTATCCAATTAGGACCGAACACTCAAGATTCATAACTTATAATATCAAATAAAGGTCGAACGCTTAAACCGAACACCTCACTCAAAATGAATACTGTTGGAATGAACGATCACTATTCACTGGACACTATTGGACGAACACTCACTCAAACTGAAG
Source organism: Vigna angularis (assembly GCF_016808095.1). Lineage (NCBI taxonomy): Eukaryota > Viridiplantae > Streptophyta > Magnoliopsida > Fabales > Fabaceae > Vigna > Vigna angularis. The sequence goes on from NC_068974.1 coordinate 35,111,407, forward strand.
GACGAACGCTACACTTCTATATCTAGGACGAACGCTCAAAGATTAAAACCGAACGCTACACTCACCAGAACGAACGCTTAACAATTTGGACGAACGCTCAACTATTTGGACGAACGCCAACTATTTGGACGAACGCTCAACTATATCACTGTTTGGTCGAACGGTCACTATATCACTGCTTGGACGAACGCTCACAAATACAAGGACGAACGCTCACAAAGCCAAGGACGAACGCTCACAAAGCCAAGAACGAACGCTCACCAAACCAAGGACGAACACTCACATAACTACTTAAGGACGAACGCTCACAAAGCTAATGACGAACACTCACCAAACCAAGGAGGAACGCTCACAAAGCCAAGAACGAACGCTCACCAAAGCCAAGCACGAACGCTCAACGAAAACTAAGGACGAACGCTCAACATACAACTTAAGGACGAACACTCAACAGAAGAAAAGACCGAACGCTCGACTTAGAATAAAGGCCGAACTCTTGGTCGAGCAAATTGGACGAACGTCCAATTCAGCTCGAACGAACGCGCTCCGCTGCATCTCGCGCTCGGGCGCGAGATGCTGGGCGCGGCATTTCCAGAGGCTGGGGCGCCTAGGCGCGACAGGGGCGCCCGGGCGAGAATTCTGCAGAATGCAGAATTCTGCAGATTTGAGGCCAGAACCTCGTTTTACCATTTTCAACCCCCTTTTTCTTTTTTTTTATTAACTTCTAACACCCTAAATTCATGTTTTATACTAGATTGAACTTATCTAATTGATTACAAACGTTCCATATTCAATTCTTAAGGGATTCATACTCAAATTCAACCATAAAATACCAATTTTCACAACTTAGATATCCAAAATCCAATTCTACCACTTTACACCTATTTTGATCAATTTGATGGTTCTAACAAGTCACAATACAGTGGGTGAAACTGTTCCCAAGGCTCAATAACACTCTAGACCCCAAATACTCAAAATCACTATCTCACTTCCTCTCCAAATGACAAAAAAACTATGAAATTCCAATTTCCTTCAATTCTAAAACATACAAGATTACATACATGAATCAACACATCAATTTCAGTCCAACCATACATACAACCACAATTTCCCAGCATCCTACTCATGCAACCACTATCAACATCCAGAAAATCCAACTCCCCATTTTCTTCACTTCTAATTTGATCCACAATTGATATATATATATATAACCGGTGATTTTTCTTCTTGAAATATGAAGCTTCTATTAAAGACTATAAAGCATTAGAGAACTTGTTTGAAACAACAAACTTCCCTTGAATCACACCTCAAACTTACGAAAGAACATCATCATCTCTTCTTCATTTGCAATTTACAGACATCTTGAATTCTCATAACACTTGCTTCCACCTTTCGCTCAACTATACTTGATGCACCACCTTCGTTCTCCTTCCCTGTCAAGAAACCACTCCAAATAAACTTCAAACTTGAGTCCTTAGATTAACTCCACAAACGCCACAACACTCATAATTCTTCTTGCACTCATCCCGTCCAGATTAACTAAAAACCTGCTTCGTCAAGAATTGCCCTCTTCAACTCGGAATCATCAAAATACCAACCCTATCTTTAATTCTCTAAACCTCAAGATACTCTTAACTAACAACACCAATACTCTGACCTTATCTGAACTTACCAACTCACTGCCTTCTACAATCCATCATTCAACATCCACTTCTCTCTTGATCAAACTCAACCGAACACTGAACATCACTATAAAACCATACTCGAAGAAAATTAACTTTATCACAATCTGCAACTTCATAACTCTAAACATCTCAACCAACCCAAACTTCTCTGATTATTCTCGATACCTCCTTTAGCAACTTATACTACAGCCACCCTTTATCATCTATTCTAAAACCTTTCTCCATCCACTGTGCTCTTAATTCTCTGACCTTATACTTTCTTACCAAACGGGCATTCTGGTGTACTCCTTCCTTCAACCTTTGAAATCTCTCATCTCAGCCAATGATCAAACATTTATTCTATACGAACCACTAATCTTGAAACATTCTTCTGAACTTGACTATGCATTCTCCAATAGCGATTAATGCTTAACCACTCCATTTGGTTATTCAACTCACAGTCCTATAATACTCCAATTCTCCTCACACACTTCATGTTCCTTTAACTTGGAGATCCGGCTTCTATTACACCCTCCCTAAATCCGTTCTATGTTTTACACACTGCTCCTCAAACCCTTTTCTTCTAACCTCTGACGTTATTGATACACTGAACTTAAACTGATCTCTCAAACTTTGTCACACCCATGCTTACCCAAAGCTCATCTTATTCTAACCTTCAAACCCAACTCTTCTTGTGGAATACACGGTATCTGACCTTCTGACTTTGTTTTCTTGAAATTTTCTTCATCCATAACATTACTTTCAAACTCTAATATCTTCACTAGCCCTCCGAAGCTTAACTTTTTAGTCTTCAATCTCCTATCTTCAAGGCAAGAACTTGTCTCAAAGGCTTAACCCAATTCCAATAAAGGTATACAACTCAAGTCGTCCTCGAATATGCATTCCAATACTACTATAGAGCACATAACACTACCACAAAACAAGAACAAGACAGGAATTTCTAAGGGAAACAACACTGAAACTCTAACTCTTTCTCACCTCAAACCTTCAGAATTAAGAAAGGAAAATCATCTACGATAAAAGTCATGAGTGTGCACCCCCATTACTCTTATCAAGACGTTTTCTGTTCTTAAAACTTCTAGTCAGATACACACCTCACAATATAGACTTGAAAGAAATGGTAAATCATACCATCTACACTCAAGTCTACACAGAGAAGACACGACAAACCCACAACACAAAGGTCATCCTAAGGATGAACTGCTCTGATACCATTAATGTAACATCCCGATTATATAATAATCAATATTACATAATAAAGACGTCAACATTCAAATATAGAGAACAGTCAGAATACGACGTGTAATTTAAGTACTAAATTACAGTCATCCAAAATAAAAGAAACGAAAATTCAAACTTAAACAGTTTATAGATTCGAACACTACACGTGTTCAGATAGGAATTCCTAAGAAGACTACTCCGCAACCTCAATATTCTCCAGCTCTTGCTCCAAAGGACTCTCCTCGACAACATCTGCTCCCATCCAAGTGGATGATCATCGCCAAAGAATCATATCCAAACGACACACAACACAAACAATGCAAGGGTGAGCTAGATATAAAAGCATGTTATCATACATAAATTCATATACAGAAATATTTAGGCATGCTTATTAAACCACAATCCACATATTCACACAACTCATCCGGATTCTTGTATAATTGTCGAACTATTGGTCGTCTCTACACTTGCTAGCTCTGCTGGTCTTTCTCCAACGCTAGCAATATAAATCCCCCAAGCTGCCTATGTCTAAATTCAAAGACTATAGACGAGGATCTCCCTCTACTCTCACCACTGACATTATTCTTCTCTACTTGAGTGTGAATAATGTTTTGAGTGTAGGGATAGACATACCATTTCGAAGCCCCTACAATTATACAGACACAACCACAATATTTCACATAACTACTTCCATCCATCTCTCCCTGAGATTTCCGAATCATACTCACATTCATCATTTTCATCATATAATCACGGTAATTTATCATAATTCATACATGCTCACATTTTCAAATAAATCACATCGTATCATGCTTTCAACATTTTACATATTTTATTCAATCTAAAACAATAGCAATTTAACCCTTTACACACTCTTGGACGAACGCTATTCACCACCAAATTGGACGAACGCAATTAAGGATCTGGACGAACGTTATTTAACAAAAAAACGGACGAACGCTCAAGTTTAGGACGAACGTCCACTTTTCACAGTTTGGACGAACGTCCATTTTCCGGACGGACGAACGCTTTCCGAACACTCCACTGGACGAACGCTCTTTGGAGTTGAAGGACGAACGCTCACTGGGACGAACACTACACTCAATGGGAGGACGAACGCTCGACAAACACTGTTTGGACGAGCGTTCTATACTAAGACGAACGAACGCGGACGTTCGTTCAGAAACGAACGCTCACCATTCCTAGTTCACTAAGGCCGAACGCTACACTCCCAAATATGCAAGAACCAACGCTTTAGATTACTTCCTGAAATTTAAGGACGAACGCCTACCATTACTCTGACATTAAAACCTAAAATAGTAAATTGATGTTAAACGCTCACAACCAAAATTAAACCGAGGCCGAACGCTCAAGATGGAAATCTAAGATGCTAACTTAAAGCCGATCGCTCACATTCAGAATTAGACTATGGCCGAACGCTCAAGAACTCAACTTCAGAATATCAAGTTAAAACCGAACGTTTTCTAATACCTACGGACGTCCGCTGACTGAAAACCAACAACATCAACACCGAACGCTCATAAATTTCAACCTATCAATTCAAGACCGAACGCTCAGGTTTACCAGCCTAGACTACCAAAAATTAGGACGAACGTCTACCATCCTCACCGAACCACACTTAACCTAACACAAGTCTCGACCGAACGGTATACTGAGAAAAAGGGCGAACGCTAACACTTGCCGAACCCAAAACCGAACGTTCTTAATATTCTGGCCGACCACTGGTCGAGCACCGTGTGGACGAACGTTCAATATTTTGGCCGACCACTAATTGGTCGAGCCATTTGAACGAGCGTACGAATTTGGTTGCTTTGGGCGAACGTTCAGAAGGATATATCGAACGTTCAGAAATTGGTCGGGGTCGTACCCCATTTTGGACGAGCGGCGTTTCTGCAGAATTTCTGCAGAATCGCAGGCAGGTTTTCCAGAAATTGCAGAAACCATTTTCATTCCCAAAATTTCCAGATTTGCATCAAACACAGCATAATTTAACAATCAAAGAAATAGATCTAGCTCCCCTTACCTCTTGAAGACTTCCTTGAATCACTTTCAGAGAGTTTGATTCCCTTCCAATTCCAAAAGTCCTCCTCTTCTTCTCTTCTCTAACTTGCATCACCAAAACTTCCTTGCAGCTTCAACTTCACCTCTCTCACAAATTTGGCAGCAATGATTCTCCACCCCAAATGCAGAACCCACCTCTTTTTATCTCCTACTAGCCTCCCCCTCTCTTGTTTTCTTAATGGGGAAAGGGAAGCAACATTTGTTGTCCCTTGTGGCCAACAAAACTGGCGCTTTCCAGCGCCCTTCCTTCCCCGTTTCTTTCTTCTTCTTTTTTTTTTTTTTTTTAATACGATTCCTTACAAAATTTATTTTTGTCTCTTCCATTAAACTTGGAATTAGTTCCTATTTGAAACTTTGTAATAGTTTAGTCTCTCAATTTTAGAAGTGTCTAAATTTAGTCATTTTAATCAAATTTTGTTAAATTTATTTGAAGTTTTAAATGCGTTTTTTAAACTAATATTAAAGGATAACCATATCAAACAATATATACAATTTAAATATTATTACGAAATATATTTGAAACGTCAAATAAACTTAACAAAATTTAGTTAAAATGATTAAATTCATATATTTCTAAAATTGAGAAACTAAATTGGACCAAAGTTTTGAAAATGATCTAATTCTAATTTTCACTTAAGAAAAACAGATATATTTAACTTTATTGTTAATTATAACCATTCTCATATGTAGCAATTTTATTTGAAGATCACTTGTTCCACACTCCCAAGAGTTAAATCCAGATAAGTTTTCATAATATGATGACTTTCTTCGAGAGGTTCACACGTTATACCTTATCCAATGTTTTTTTTTTGTTGAAAATCACTATTCTATGAAACTGAATCAGATAGTTTATACCATGATATAATACAATCGAAAAATTCCATGGGACATACTTCTCGTGCGTGAGATCTAAAGTTTGTTTACTATTTGTTCCTTCTAACTTTATCCATGATGTGGTCATGCACCAGTACAATTAGATTCCCCTTATGGAAAGTTTCTGCAAATACGTGGTTCTCAAGTTTCGTTACATCGTATGAACAACAGTATATTCTATTCTGGTAAAAATATGGTCCAACATGATTTTTCTCTAGTCTTGTTATTTTTTCCACTCCTTTTCTTTTTCAGCATTAGCTTTTCTAGATTCCAAAACTACTCACCAAAAACAACATTAAGGTTTCTAATCTATTCATCTACACCATTATGTTAATTGATCATTTTTCTCAACTTCAATATTACCGGTTAATGATGAAACATGTACATATTCAAAGTTTGTTAGGAATCAAAGTGTGAGTCAAAGTCTCGCGTTGGATAGAAATGAAAAAGTATAACACTATATAAAGATGAAAAACTTATTAACCCATTGTTTTAAGGTTTTGGATAAAAAATGATGTTAATCTTTTACATGATTAAACGCATATTTTATTGGTGTTTGTATCTTTTGAGTAACCTTCCTCTTTGATAGACCTAACCGTGTGATGTTTTATTTTTTATCTCGTAGACTAAGTTCATATCTAACTTGTGTTGTGATGTTTTTTCTTCCTTAATTTCAAGCATTTTCAATTAGTTGAAATTCATGTCTGTTTGTGAAAAAGATTCCCTCTTTCTCAGCCACTGGCATTGCCGTACTAGAAATATCGGATGGAATTGTCTGACTTCACACACACATACATAACACGACATAACCGTATCAGCTTTATCTTTTATTATCATTCTCTTCCTTTTTGCTTACACATATGAAGAATTTTCAGAGATGTAAAATAAACAGCTGGTGCAGTCATCTGATGAACTCTGCTATATCAGAAAAATTATGATACTTAATAGCTCATTTATGATTGGTAGAAGGAGATATCTCACACACATAAATTTTTAATATTTATTTAATATTGTTTTTCTTATATTATACTTCATTTTTTTTTATAAAAATACAAAAATTTATTTTTTATGATTATTTTATTCTTGTAATGTTAAATGAATGTGATTCATGACTAAACAATTTATAGACATGTCTGACACACTATTTCCGAAATAGTTTTCCATTATTTCTTGTAAAAACTGAACCTGATTTTGTATCACCAAAATTATAGTAGAAGAATTTACATCCCTTTTCCGTAAAAGAAAATCATCAGCCATACATTATCGTCATGGCAACCTTAAAAACCGATGTAGATTCAATAAAATAACGATAAAACAAACGCACAGACAGTAGCAATTGACACATAAAACAGTAACATACACTCCCTCAAAGGAGAATTTCAACTACGCAACTTCCTTTCAAACACTGGGATAAATTCCTCAGGACCATATGAATATATAAAGATATGTACTTCTCATTCTCCTCCTCTAATGTAAAAGTAATGTAACATCACTGCTGTAACATTTCATAATCTCACACACTTGATAATTTATAATGGATATATTGTAGCATTACACATCTCATAATCTCATACTTTATAATTCATAGTTGATATGTATATATGTTTTAAACTCAGATTTCAACTACAAACTCATAAATATAACTCGAATTCATCAACTCATACCATGCTCAAATTCATAATTCCGTATCCACCACAATAACATGAATTCATCAGAAATTTTCATTCCAACAAGATATATTGCACAATAATTTAACAGTACATAATCTGTTCAATAAGATTTAAGTTAAAAACTTATCGAGTAGACTTCCAGAAAAGAGAGGTGCGTCACAATGGACAACTTAAGTACTAAGTCTTTCCTTAGCTAAAGTGTTCCTCAACTAGTTTTAAACAAATTTCTTATTTACAGATTCAAAACAACAACATATAATATTAACACAGAAATTCAATATAAATAGATATATAACAAGCACGTATGTTTTTCATTAACAGTATTCACACAGAATTTCAAGACATAAATAGTAATAAAACAATACTAAATCATAATATAAAAGCTTAGAAAAGTTAGCTCCCCTAACTCTATTCCAGACTTGGTTTCTTGATCAGAGGTTGTTCCCGGAAAACTTCCAGAATCTTCACACTAAAATCCTTCTTACTCTAAATTCTTCCTAATCTTATGATTTCTCTCTACTTCTTGGTGCAAAATCTCCCTCCCCCTTGCTTGGTATTTATAGGCCAAGATTCTGGTACTATTTGGTGTTTTTTTTATTATTATATATATATATATATTATCATTTCAATCACCGAATAGAAAAGAGTTTGAACTCATGTTCTTGAAATCACTACAATTTTCTACCATTTAAGCTACCAAAATTTATTATTTAGCTTTCCACTACAAAAATTTATTACATAAAATTGTTACTATTAAGGTAAATATTATTTTTCATAGGTCTTACAACTGTCTCGGTCATTTTTCTCATCTCCTACAATCATTGGTTTTTTCTTTTATAAATCACTTAAATTACCAAACATAATTATGTTTCAATCCAACAATTCAAATATTCAATAAAAAGAACTTTGCAAGCAACACCATAGTTTTATATACAATTAACTAATATAGAATTGACAAAAATTCTCCAACAAAAGCATGAAGCTAATATTCAATAATAAAATTAAATTTATTTTTAGTTCTTAAGCCTGATAAGGTGATTTTTTTTTTCGAATTTTAATAGGTCTTCAAACTTTTAAAAAGAGATTGATATAGTTTTTCAATCTAAAGAAGTTAATTTTTTTATTATAGTGTTAAAGTTTAAAATAAAGATGAAATTATATATAAAGACTAAAAATATATTTAATTTTAATATTATTAATATTTTATAAAAAATAAAATAATTATTACAAGAGTGAACTAATCATGTGTTGAATGGATAATGACCTAATAATGTTCTGAATGGATAATTTGAAATATAAAAAAGATGAGATTTTGAAAAAAAGTAGGGGCATTTGAAGGAAGGCACTTACCAGAGTGGTACGGTGTGTGAATTAAACGACAGCGTTTCGGGGCTTGTGGGTTTGAGGGGAGAACCTTTATACGCGAGGCGAGTGAGCCACGTGGTGGGATCCAGATCTAGAAGATCGTATTAGATTCGGAAGGGTGCACATAACCTCGCGGCTTTTGATTTTGTCCACGTCACGCAATCAACTCGTCAACAACGCGCCACGTCACGCGGGCCCAGCGTCCTACGTGGAGTTCCGAGCCATTCACGCCTTCATTTTGTACACGTCAGCGTGCTCAGAATAATATCTTCTCCCCCACTCTCTCTTAACCTTTTGGCTTCGCTATTTCTCTGCCAGTCAAGTGGTTTCCATAGAAAATCGTTTTTCGCCGAATTCGAAACGGAAAGAAAAGAAAAGCTTTGGGAGAAATGTTAGAACCTTGTTTCCTGAGCTGCCGAGTTTCTTTCTTTGATTGTGACTTATTTATTTAATTTTTTGCTGTTGTGATTTTTGTTTTGCTCTAATTTCGAAACGAGATTGGTGCTCTGACTGTTACGATTTTTGATTTTTTTGGTGTTGGATTGTTTTTTCCAAGTTGCTGCATCGAGCTTGCAAATGGAGGTCTGGTTCTTGTCAGTGAAGCTCTGAAGGTTGGTTTCGTGGTCCTGTGAATTTGGTGTTTTTAATTTTTGCGCCTCTTTTACTTTTTTGGGTTTACTTAACATAAAATAAGCGCTTGAAAACGCGGTTTTAGATTGTGCTTTATGGATTTTTTTTTCTTCTGTGTTTTGTTTGGTTTGGATAAGTAAAAGCTTCATTGCTATATTTGTAAGAGACATTAACCTTTTTAAGTTTGAATTTGGTTTCCTTCCCTAATTTCTGAGGTCCGAGCTAATATATTCGTGTAAAAGAATCTACGGTGCGTTTCAGTGTAATTATAATTTTGGCATCAAATTTATAGTAAATAAAAAGAGTGCATCTATCCGGTGATATGCAAATTGGATGGAAGTCACTTTTAAAAAAAGAAAGTAAACAAAGAGGATATTTAGGTTGTAGTTTTGGACTTTGTTTGTTTTATGTTGTCGTATTAAATAAGCCACTAACTATTCGAGTTTCTGAAGTCTGCTGGAATCTCCATGTAAAATAATCTGTGAACTGTCTCTATTTATGTAAGGAATAGGGCTGTTAAGTAAGTTTACTTATTATATTAATTTAACAGGATATCGGTATGAATGGGAAGTTTACCTTGTGCTGAGACAAAAGCTTTAAGAGTTCTTTGATGCAGGAACAGGTTGTCGTTCCTTTTCATTAAATTTGATATGAATTTTGTTTTTGAGCTTTTGATTTCTGTCTGGGGGCTGGAGTTTGGAGGTATGGATCTATATTTTTCTATCTTAACTTTTTGAATCACAACTTTGCTTTTATTACGAAGTGTAGGTTTTTGTCATGTAAAGTCTGTTAACAATTACCGTATGCAAATTCTGATTTACTCCCATGATATTTGTGTGGGTATAAATTTGTTTTGGCCTGTGGAGTATGCTCAGGTATAGGGTATTTTTTTTGTTTCTTTCAGAGTTATTATAAAAGTATCATAAAAGTACTGACTTGACTGATGGATAGGGTTGTTATTTGCAGAAATTGATAGTTGAAGTGCTTGAGATGTGGGGAATCCATGACTCACCTGACGAGGGTGTTGCATTTGTGTGTTAATTCCTCACAATGTTTTTTCAGTGTGGTTGATATAGGCTGGTCCAATGAACAATAATGTTGGGAAAGGGAAAAGAGGTTTGGCAGAACGTAATCATATGATTTTTGACAAAAAGAGCCTCAATTTTGGAGTAGCCAATGGAGGGGTAAGTTCTGGATCATCAACAGAAGATGACCCAAGATTTAATAAGCTGAATCAAGATGGAAACAATGGATTGAAGGGTCTGATTCAAATCAATGGGAGCTTGCAGGTTTCACAGCAACCACCTCAAGGGCCAGTCATTTGCTGGGATAGATTTCTCCCTGTGAGATCAATAAAAGTTTTGCTGGTGGAAGATGATGATTCAACACGCCACGTTGTGCGTGCTCTTTTTTGCAATTGTAGTTACGAAGGTATTTATGCTATCTTTGTGGTCAGTTATGCCTTAGTAACAAGATTATAACCTAAGATTCAAATATTTTTTGCTAAGCTAATATTTTGTCATAATATGGATTGAATTGTAAGATTCACTAGCAAGAAAAACTAACCTTTTAAGCACCATATAGATGATATATAGTGTTCAATATGATACTTTTAAAGTAAAAACAGATAAAACAACTTAACCATAGGTTTTACTAAATGAAAGTATAGTTAAATTTGTGTTTGTGAATTCTCTATTTTGGAAGAATGGAAACAAATCAATGAAATCCAAATAGAGTCCACGCATTGCATGAGTGAGTGAAAAATAAAGTAATTCAGTAATCAAATAAAATAAGTTCACGTTTGCTTCTTCGAGATTCCTTTTCGTTTAACAATTTTAGCATATATGAAGTTTCGGTTTATTTCTTGAGAATTAGTGAAAAAGAAGTTGGTAAAGGAATTTTTTTTTAATCATGTGATTTGGATCAATGATATGAAATTGAACCAATTTATTCATGTATTGTAAGATTTAAAGTCATTCTAGATTCATCTTATGCTATGAATTGATAGCTTGTTGAATCATATTGTACATCTCAAATCATGAATTGTAAGATTTTTGTATTTATGATTGTAACTTGAATGCATTTGTATCAACGTGTATAAACACACATATACATACATACGTACACATACAAAGTATGGTTTTTGATATATCCAAAGTCATTAAGTTTAAACTTTCTTATAGGTTTTATGTTTTATGCATTTATTATACAGTCTTGCTTTATTCTTACCGTTGAATGATTCTTGGCCACTTATCCACTCAAGGGGTCCCAACATTGGTATACAACCTTTCAGTTAATGTATTTTAATATGTTCTGTGGTTATTTTGAGATATATATTCTTGCATATTTTATCGTGATAGATAGCTTATATACGAAGGGAATGATCCTGTGTTGAGGTTAAATGTTAAGCTGAAAGGTGAGGATGATGCTTCCTAGTTTCCAGCGCTGATGATAATTACAATCTTTTTGCGTTCAAAACTGTTAATAGTCAGATTTTGGGCCTGGGGTGACTTTAATGTGTCTTTATATTTATTTTATTTTAATATGAACCAAATTGTTTCTCTAGATGTAGGAGCTCAAACAACAAACACCAAAATCATAAAATCCATGTTCTTCATCTATTACAGTTACTGCTGTTTCCAATGGTCTTCAAGCCTGGAAAGTCCTAGAAAATCCAGAAAATTGCATCGGTCTGGTCTTAACAGAGGTAGCTATGCCAATTTTGTCTGGAATAGGTCTTTTGTGCAAGATCATGAACCACAAAACACTGAAGAATATCCCTGTGATTAGTAAGTGGTGTACCAAAGTTATACTTTGTCACAAATTTAATAATATATTTTCAATGATTATTGCTCATGTGTTGTTTCTTTAATTGCACGTGTTCAAATGCATGCAGTGATGTCGTCTCATGATTCTATGGGTATCATCTTTAAGTGTTTGTCAAAAGGTGCTGTTGACTTTTTAGTGAAACCTATTCGGAGGAATGAACTTAAAAATCTTTGGCAGCATGTTTGGAGAAGATGCCACAGTGTGAGTTGATTTACATTTGTCTCAGGCATTACTGTAACTAATTTCAACGTTGTTTTATCATAGAGAATTACTTCATTCTTCCACTTGAATATTAAATGATCTTTTATATTCCTGTGTTTTGAATATAAGCTGTTGTAAATAGAGGATTATTGGGATAAAAATATCCTCAATATCTTCATAGTAATTAGGAGAAAAATATCTTTAAATCTAACTCAACTTTACATAATGGGTTAGTAAGGTAAGGTGTACACCTAGTTACATAATATAATTTCGTCATATATTTAGTTAATGTGAGATTTATAACACACTCCCATGTTCAGAACTAGATATCTTGAGCGTGATTAAATATTGATGGATAGTCCAATAGTGGATAAGATGATGGACCTAACAAAATGTATTAGGATAAACTCTTGTACCATCTCATTAAGTAGACTTTAAACCCAACTTAGTCTCGTAAAACCAACTTGTAATACGAAATTTGTATCCATTTATATACTTCAACTTAGTCATATCTCTAATCAATTTGGGATGTGAGAACAATTACAACATTCAATCCTAATTATTAAATGAATAAAAATTGTAAGTTAACTCCTAAAATTGCTCGTTAGTTTGTTGTGCTATATATACATGTATGCTATACACCCCTATATTATAAATTCGAGTCCTCACTCTTAAAGAGACATTCTCTTCTCTTCCTCATTCAGTCATTTAGCTTCTCTTACATCTTTTTGTTCCTTTCAAATATTATTTCTTAAAATTGCTTATCTTCAATTTCATTAAAAATTTAAAATTTGCATCTTTATACTTGATATCAAATTGGCGATAACTTCTTTAGAATGAACCATGTGTTTAATGTTTATTGTAATCTTTGGTAGTCTTAACTCTAATTTAATTTTAAAATATTGTTAAAATGGAATACAAGAATATGTATTACTTGAGGTCTTAAACACCTCTACACTTACATTTATAAAAAACAAAGTAACTAACCACACTCCTTTCCAATTCACTCTTAGTTGGAACACACTTGAACACAACTCATACACACATAACTCATACACAATAACCAATAATTCTAATACTCCCCCTCAGGCTGGAGCATACAAATTGTATGAACCAAGCTTGGAATAATTGAACTCGGTTTTGAACTGGATGATTTGTCTTCAAGAGTGTGAGGCAAACAGAGATGGGTTATCACATGTCAATGAACTAACAACAGCTTGTGAAACTTCAACTTCAAAAGTGGATGAAGGAGAGCAGCTGTGGACAATGACAAACTGCAAGGACTGAATCCCCATCAATGATGGATGAGTGACGGGATCTGCAGTGGCTGAAAGCTATAAAACTGCAGGGAATACACTGAATCCCCATCAATGATGGATGGGTGATGGGATCAACAGTAGTAAAAGCTACAAAACTGCAGGGACTACACCCATGCTAAACTGCCATACTTAGTTTGCAGGATGGGTGATGGGATCAACATGAAAGTTACAAAACTACAGGGACTACACCATGGTGGACTGACATTTCCTTTGCAATGTTGTCTTGGAACGATACTCCCCCTCAGTGTGAACGGCATGGCGGAAACAGTGAAATTGTTGACTGAGATTGGAAGTATCACAGTTGCTGGTCCGAAGATCAAAAAGATTTGCAATCTTAAGAAATTGACAAAGCGGCAAATATAGTGAGAAAAAGCAAAAACAGCAACACAGAGGCGAAACCCCCTACGGCAGAGCTGGAGGATGACGAAAGCGGAAAAAGGTAGGACTAGGCGCTGGTCCATCAACGGCGGAGACGAAGACAAATGAAGATGGCAACAATGGCTGCTCTGGAGGGTCTGAACAGAGAGAGGGAGGTCCAGCGAGACGAACGGAAGCGGCGCGGTTTGATGCCGACGCCGAGAAGGCGGCGCGTGATGAACACGCGTCCGAGATCTACCGGAGAGAGGAGACGCGTGACGGCGCATGCGGACGAGACAGAGACGGCGACCACCAGGGTTAGGTCGCGCTTGAAGAGACGGTCCAGATCCACTGGACGCCGGTCGGAACTGTGATGGTGGCCGACGAGAAGGCGGCGCGTGACAAACACGCACCCGAGATTAGCTGAAGACAGGCGGCGCGTGGAGGCGCGTGAAGAGGAATCTGGTCTTGACTCCGACGAGGTTGGCCGTCGCTTGAGGAGACGGTCCAGATCCGCTGGTCACCGGTCGAAACCGTGATGGTGGCCGGCGTAGATCGGAGAGATGTAATGCTCGTGGCGGCGCGTGAGGGAGAAGTAGCTTCCGAAACTGACGTGGTTGGCTGTCGCTCGAAGAGACGGTCCAGATCCGCTGGTCACCCGTCGAAACTGTGATGGTGGCCGGCGGCGGACAAAGGTTGGCGGCGGACAGTGGCTGGCGACGGAGGAGAGGGGCGATCGATTGGGTTGCGGCTCGCGACGGCTGACCGTTACGGAGGGAGTGTCTTTCTAGGGTTCCCAGGAGACTTTAGGTCTCTTTGATTCTGGGTGCTGAGATTTAAGAAGAAGAGAAAATGGATCTTATGAAATTTTTAGGGGCTGCCGCGGCTGGCCGCTGGCAGACGCAAAGACCACCAGAAGAGATCAGAGAACCTGCTCTGATACCAACTTGAGATAAAAATATGTTCTTGAGGGCTTCCATCCTGCTCAAGGTGGTCATAATGTCCTTGACCGAGAAACCGCATTTCCACTGCAGCAGACCAAGAGAGGTAATTCTTTCCGTTTAGCTTTTCGGAAGTAATTGAGGGACTTCCAGAGAAAGAAAGAACACTTCCAGACGCCATTGTTGATAAAAATAAGAGAGGAACCAGAAAGGAGCCAGAAAACCGAGAGGAACTAGAAAACCTTAGGGGTTTCTTAGGGTTTTCTTCAAGGGGAGCTTTTGGGCCTCACTGAAGCAGGGTTTTGAGGGGCAGATACCATGTTAAAATGGAATACAGGAATATGTATTACTTGAGGTCTTAAACACCTCTACACTTACATTTATAGAAAACAAAGTAACTAACAACACTCCTTTCCAACTCACTCTTAGTTGGAATACACTTGAACACAACTCATACACACATAACTCATACACAATAACCAATAATTCTAACAGTCTGGAACTAGACAAGTGGGCTATACATGCCAACGACGACGGTGGTGCGTGGCGGCGTCTTTCCTAGAACGATTTTCGGTGTTGTGTTTGCCAGAGTTGGGCACACTTGTCTACCTTATCAACGACCAGGTATCGGTGGCAGTGACTAACGGAGCTCCCAAGATCGGGAGCTCTGATACCAACTTGAAAAGGAGAAGGATTTTTTATTATTATTATTCATACCTATTACATTTTTCTTACACCTAATTGTAACAATCTAATCTTCCAAAAATAAGGAAAAAATATACTGAAAAATAAACTAGAAGATTTTACATATATTTTCTCTAATTAAGAAGATTTTCCTCTAATTACAGCAGTTATGAACAATAAGTATGAGGTAATTCAAAGTTTTTAAAAACTTTTCCATCTTGTCCAAAATCAATTTGAAAAAACATCAAAATAATTATGTCTAATAATGGTAAAGAATATATGAACATGAATTCTCAATTTTTAATGATATTGTTCATGAACTAATGTGTTAATACTCCCCAAGAATGTATGTCATAGAAATGAAGAATTGTCTTCAAGAAGTAGGTAAAGCCCTTCTATTCCAAATGGTTTTTATCAAAACCAATTGCTGCGAAATTGTGTACTATCACATACCTCATCGGTAGGTTATCCACTCTTGTCTTAAAAGACTTAGTGAAATTGAGTCTCTATTGTTTTTTGTTTTCTCTTCTCCCTTACTGTAAAGTCTACCTTGCAAGGTCCTTGAATGTATTGTGTTGTGCTGTGTTTTTTTTTTTTTTTTTTTTGTAAAACTCATGCTAGGCATCACTATGCTACTTGACATCTCTGCTATGATGACACCCCAAGGTACATCTATCATTTGTCATCACATGAAAATATTGTTAAAAAAAATAAATAAATAAACAAAGCTCATGTTGGTACCACACCAAAACCCATGAACAAAATACAAGCCAACTATAAAGCTATTCACAACCTAACTGGCCTTATACATAGGAAAAAGAAACCTGTTATGATAAATGCTAGCATTACCGTGTACCATTTAAACACTCGTTAGAAGACAGGCCTAAACTTGCCAATTTATCTGCACAACAATTTCCTTCTCTACCACTACAAAACTTTACACATTTCCTCCAACGAACTTTAATACACCACAGTACCAACTCTTGATGAGGGAAGGCTTGACGAACCAAAGTTTAATCACATTCCAACCAGTCTTCTAAATCTGACACTTCTAGCATACTCAATGGTGTGAATAGCTCCCATAAACTCAGCAAAAAGTGCATTCTGAAGTCCCAGAAACGCAGAAACTCCCAATATATTCCCCCCTACTTCCCCTGAAAATACCTCCACAAGCTGATAAACCAGGACTTCCCCTAGCAACTCCATCCATGTTAACTTTAACCCAAGAAACCTGAGGAAACTGCCATATAATCTATTTGTACTCAGTAGCTTTGCTCGATCTTTTGCTAATACCAATAACTTTAAAAATCCTCAAATCAGCCACCGTGTTGTGTATAGGTAGCTTTGAGTTCTAACCTGATCTTCTCATATGCCAAATCATCCAGCCAATCCCAATAACCACTGAGTTGAAAAAAAGGACTGATTTTATTATTCTCAATCATAGAAAAAATACATTTTCATATCCTCTATTTGTAATAATCTAATTCTCCTAAAAAGGGAAATAGGGAAACTAGGTAAACAAAATAAAATAGAGGATTATATATTTATTTTCTCTAATTAGGAAGATTCTAAAGATATCTTCTCTAATTACAACACATTGCCTATCAAATCAACCTGAGACTGACTTGCCTTTTGAGAAAATCAATAATTAAATCAGTAGAAGCAACCATCAAATTTACAAAAAAATGTTTCACCCACAACCAGAACTTGATGGCCAACATCACAATAAAAATAAAGATGAGATAGAGACTCCTCTTTCTTGCCACATAAGGAACACAAGGAACATAGAAAGATCCCTCTTCTTTGGGCAGTATCATTCACAGGAAACCTACTATGTAAAAGTTTCTATTGGAAGTCTCACATTGACTAGAGAGAAGGCCAATTTAGAGTATATAAGTGGTTGTAAACCTCACCTTTCAAGCCGGTTTTGTGGGATTGAGTTAGGCTTAAAGTCCACTTCTTAACATGATATTAGAGCTAGGTTAGAGCATATCTTAACGATATTTGTTGTTTGTTAGGCATAGTGTTCCATCTGCTATCGGGTCACTATCGGATCACCCATTAATGTCTAGTCTCATGCTTGAGATATATATACCTCGGCATTTTGTGAGGTTGAATTAGACTTAAAATTCACTTCTTAAAAGTTTCCATAACACGGGATTTGGCAGGAAGAATAGCACCAAATAAAATCAGCCCCCCGCCCCACCACACCAAAAAGTAATTCCTAGCAGCTTTTTGATTCAAAAATACCTGAGTTGTCCAATTTCCAATTCGGTGTATCCCTTTCCTCAGGGATCTCCCGGGAAAAAAAAATTCGCATAAACCAGAAAAAGCAGGAATATCTTGCCATTCAAAACCCATCCAAGCATCCATATAACACGAGACATTAACTTAATCCTGTCTTGAAGAGGCACTTTGGCCCATTTAGATAT
The DNA here is from genome assembly GCF_016808095.1 of Vigna angularis. Classification (NCBI taxonomy): domain Eukaryota; kingdom Viridiplantae; phylum Streptophyta; class Magnoliopsida; order Fabales; family Fabaceae; genus Vigna; species Vigna angularis. The sequence continues at coordinate 35,129,693 of NC_068974.1, forward strand.
GCATCTATTAACACTATCTCTCCTACCCAACTCGATCCAAACATTACATTAGAACAACATATATACCTAGGCCACCCTACCCACATTGAATAAAAATTCTCCTTCATTATTGTGCTGTTTTGCTGTCACTGCTATTGCAGCGGCTGCTGTTGTTTCCACTTATGCTGCTGCCATTGTTACAGCTGTTGCCACAAATTGCAGTAAATTGCAAATCCACCCTACCCACATAGAACCAGCAACTCCTACGTTATGTTTTACTGTATTTTAAGTTTTTAACTTGAAATTTGTGGTGTTTTAATTTGATTTTATTGTTATTTGAACTTCTTAGACAAGATATTAATTGTTATTTATATTTTTGGATTTTCTAAAATTATCTATATCTATATATTGTATTTTTTATGTTATCAATATGTATATATTATATTTTATTTCTGTCGACAATGTTTCCGCCATAACCTGTGACGACTTTTGATACATTCTCATAAAGGATTTTTGGTATCCAATATTATTCGATATTAATAACAGTGATCAATATTCATTTCCCAACTTCAATGAAGTTGTTGTAAATAAAGGATTATTAGGATGAACATGTCCTCAATATCTCCATAGTAATTAGGATAAAAACATATTTCCTATTAATGTCAACATTTTTTTTATTTCTTTATTTTAAAGGGTTTGATGGCTTGAAGTAGAGGTGATGAAATAATTTGTGTTTTTTATCGATAAAATAATTCTTTATTTTCTTACATAGTTAAAGTCAAGCAATAATCTCCATTTTATAGCCTAAAAATTCAAGGTTATCAAAATCAATATTTTCCTTCATAATGGAGAGGGAAGTTTGGATAGTAAATCAGAAAATCGTAACATGGATTGTGTTTGAAGTCCTACATCTACTAGAGATAAGGCTAATTTAGAGTATTCCTGTGGGTGTAAACCTTACTTTACAAGCTAGTTTTGTAGGGTTAAGATAGGCTTAAAGTCCACTTTTTAATATGGTATCAAAGTCATGGATTAAAGCCTATCCTAGCGAGATTTGTGTTTGTTGGGCATATCATTCCACATGCTATCTGGCCATTCCACCTGCTATCGGCTATCGGGCCGTTATTAGACCACCATTAATGTCTAGTCCCATGCACGAGATGAATATAGCTCAGTGTGACAGGGTGTGTTGAAAGTTTCACATCGACTAGAAATAAGACTAATTTAGAGTATATATGTGGGTGTAAACCTCATCTTACAAGTCGGTTTTGTAGGATTGAGTTAAACTTAAAGTTCACTTCTTAACCGATTGTTAGATTCTACAAAACTTATGAAGTGCACAAAGGGACAGTGGGGGTCTTTGCTTTTTGGTAAAGGGACAGAGGTAGTTTTTTTGGGTTACATGAGGCTTTTAAGCAACAGGGCTATCTTTCTTCAGTTGGTTGGGTTTAGAGGGAAAAGTAATTGTGACGCCCTTTGTTCAGCTTGTGAGAGCAATTACGATCACCTATTGGGAAACTAAAACAGAGGAGTCATCATCAACGGAAGCAGGTATATCAACAATAACTTTACTTGGTACATGAAAAATGGTGGAACAAGTAGAAGCAAAATTAGGGACATCAGGGGACCCTAAGATCTGATCATGAACATATTGTTTCATGAATTACATTTGTACTACCGTAATTTCATAAAGAAATAACTTCAAATATGAGGAAATCACTAATATTAATTTTTGAGTTTTGGTGTGCGACAAAGGACTACAAGTACAGCCCTATTCATATAATCATATGCTAGAATTTTGGGTACAAGTCAAGCTCAATAAAAATGATGGAAATCTCACATCTAATTATAATATAAGTGAATGCAAATCTTGCTTTACAAACTGGTTTTGTAGGTTTAGGTTAGGTTTAAATCCACTTTATGAGACAAACAATCCTATTTAGGATTAAATCATATTAAATTTGTTAAAAAATGGAAAGAAGAAATAAACACAATAAGCACATGCTGAACATGTTACAGCAGAATGACTTTGGAATACATTATGCTGAACATGTTACTTCGATGATTTGAAACCATACTAGGCAATTACGGTATATAGACTAAACAGCGCAGTTACTTTCTAAAATAAGACTGAAAATATGGTACATATCAATCTTAATTACAGTACACTAGTTAGGGACTGCTTCCACAATATATATTAGCCTGGATGAATAATTACTCGACTAGAATATAGCTATATGACGACCCATCTAGAATATAGCTATATAGCTATATGGCAACTTATACTAAGTCAGTACTGTTCATTATAATACTTAACCACAACCCATCTAGTTTGTACAACATCGTTTACCTTGTTGATCTTATATTTTGTGAGAAATAAAGAAGATTGGGAGAAAATATCCCTTGTGTATTTAGACTACACATAGGGTAGTTTATTTATATTGTAAGATATGGGCCAATGCCCTTAATACAGAATAGACTAAGCCCAAATAACAAAGACACACATCTTAACATCTAACACTCCCCCTCAAGCTGGAGCATATAAATCATATGTTCCAAGCTTGTTACAAAGATAATCAATTCTAGGTCCTCGTAAGGACTTAGTGAATATGTCTGCCAATTGGTTGCTTGAGTTAACAAACTCAGTCTTGATATCTCCGGATATGATTTTTTCTCGAATGAAATGACAATCAACTTCAATGTGTTTGGTTCTCTCATGGAAGACAGGGTTAGAGCTAATATGGAGAGCAGCTTGATTATCACATATAAGTATCATGTGAGTGACATCTCCAAATTTCAATTCACTAAGCAATTGTTTAAGCCACACAAGCTCGCAAGTAGCTGATGCCATAGCTCTATATTCTGCTTCTGCACTCGACCTTGCCACAACACTTTGCTTCTTACTTTTCCAAGATATCAAGTTGCTACCAATAGAGACACAATATCCAGAAGTAGACCTCCTATCAGAAGGGGAACCAGCCCAATCAGCATCTGAATAGCAAACGATCTTTGTATCGTTGTTAGGGCCATATAGCAAACCTTTTCCAGGTGATCTTTTAATATACTTCAGTATACGAACAACTGCATCCCAATGGTCTTCACATGGGGAGTTTAGAAATTGACTCACCACACTAACTGCGAAGGAAATGTCAGGACGCGTAACAGTAAGATAGTTTAATTTACCAACTAGTCTTCTGTACCGTTCAGGATCTGAGAAAGGCTCCCCCTGATTTGGTAGGAGTTTGATGTTAGGGTCCATAGGTGTCTCAATAGATTTACAATTCATTAACCCTGTTTCCTCCAAGATGTCTAACGCATACTTCCTCTGAGATATGACAATACCATCATTGGATTGTGCTACTTCAATACCCAAAAAGTACCGGAGTTTGCCAAGATCTTTGGTTTGAAAATGATGACAAAGGTGTTGTTTCATCTGAGAGATGCCAAGATAGTCGCTTCCTGTGAGAACAATATCATCGACATACACTATTAAATAGATACATCCAGCACTCGAGTGGCGATAGAACACTGAATGATCCGCTTCACTGCGAGACATACCAAATTGTTGAACAACACAACTGAATTTACCAAACCAGGCCCGAGGATACTGTTTTAGGCCATATAAGGATTTGCGAAGACGACATACCAATCCAGATGACTCCCCCTGAGCAACAAAGCCAGGCGGTTGCTCCATATAAATTTCTTCCTGCAAATCACCATTGAGAAAAGCATTTTTGACATCAAGTTGGTAAAGAGGCCATTGTCGAAGAGCGGCCATGGCAATGAACAGGCGAACAGAGGTCATTTTTGCCACTGGAGAAAAAGTATCACCATAATCCAAACCAAAAATCTGTGTGTAGCCTTTGGCAACCAGTCGAGCTTTCAGACGATCAATGGTGCCATCAGGACCAACCTTGATAGCATACACCCACCTGCAACCAACAACAGACTTTCCAGATGGTAATTGGACAAGCTCCCAAGTTCCACTTTCCTGTAAAGCACTTAATTCATCCATCATAGCTTGACGCCAACCAGGATGAGTTAAGGCATCACCCACAGATTTGGGAATTGACACAGAAGAAATGGATGAGAGACAAGTATAAAAAGATGGAGATAATCTGTGGTAATTAAGAACAGTATAATGGGGGGAAGGGTTACGGGTAGAGCGTATACCTTTACGGAGGGCAATAGGCAAGTCAGACTCAGTTGCTGGAGCCGGAGGAGACACATGAGGCGGCACCGGAAGTGAGTCATGAGGGAGACAATTACGGCGACTATAAACCTGAAGGGGTGGAGGTGAAGGATGATCCTGTGGTGAATGAGAGTCTAAAGAAGGAGAAGACAAAATGGGTGGAGCATCACCAGGAGGATCACAAATAAGAGGAATATCAACAGTAACAGGGAGAGGTACAAAACTAGAAGATAGATGTGAAAAGTAAAAAGAAGACTCATCAAAAGTGACATCAGCAGAGATAAAATGACGATTGAGGGAAGGGGAAAAACACTTATAGCCCTTTTGTGACCGTGGAAATCCTAAGAAGACACATTTGTGAGACCTAGGAGACAACTTATCAAGACCAGGACTAAAATCATGAACAAAACATGTAGACCCAAAAACTCGAAGAGGTAATGGATGCAGAGGGTCTTGAGGAAATAAGATAGAATGAGGGATTTTGTTCTCTAGGACGGAAGATGGCATGCGGTTGATAAGATAACATGCCGTGAGAACAGCATCACCCCAAAAACGTGAGGGTACTTGACCATGAATGAGAAGGGTACGAGTTGTTTCAATAAGGTGTCTATTCTTGCGCTCAGCCACCCCATTTTGTTGAGGGGTATAAGCACATGAGGTTTGGTGAAGAATGCCATGAGAAGCCATAAAATGTTTAAACTGTCGAGAAAGGTATTCACGGCCATTATCACTACGTAAAGTGCGAATAGAAACCCCAAACTGAGTTTTTATTTCATTGAAAAAGGTTTGAAAAATAGAAAACAACTCAGAACGATTCTTCATGAGAAACAACCAAGTACATCTGGAATAGTCATCAATAAAGGTAACAAAATACTGAAATCCTAAAGTTGACTTAACACGACTAGGTCCCCAAATATCAGAATGAACCAATGAAAAGGGAGATGACGCTCGTTGTGAAACACTACGAGGAAAGGAACTACGAGTATGTTTACCTAACTGACAAGACTCACACGACAAACTTGATAATTTGGACAGACTCGGAACAAGTTGCTGCAGTTTGGCAAGACTGGGATGACCTAACTGAGCATGAAGAAGGGATGGTGACTCCATGATTACGCCAGCATGTGGAGAAGGGCTGAGATGATATAGGCCATGAGACTCACATCCTGTGCCAATCATGTGTTTCGAACTCCGGTCCTGCAACCAAACAGAATCTTTGGTAAAAGAAATAACACAATTAAGGGAACGAGTTAGACGACTTACGGACAATAAGTTAAACGGAGACCCAGGGACATAAAGTACATTATCAATGGATATGGAGGGAAAAATATGAACAGTACCAATACCACGAGATGAGACTCTAGACCCATCAGCCATCGTTACCGAGGGTAAATTAACCGGACATGACAAGGAAGAAAACAAGGACTTGTTACCAGTGATATGATCGGTGGCGCCTGAGTCAAGGACCCAAGATCCGAGAGAGTGAGTCAAACCAACAAAAGGAGTACCTGTGCGTGTAATAGAAGCAGATGTAGTGGAACTAGAGTGCTGACGGTCCTCATACCATCTGAGAAATTCCTGAAAGAGTAAAGGGTTATTTATGGGATTTGATGTAGGATGGTCTGCAGACGGTGATGGGAGAGGTGGATCAGAATTAGCCATTGCTATAGGTCGAGGAGGATGTCCATGAAGCGCATAACATCTATCAATTGTGTGGCCTAGCTTGCCACAGTGGTCACATTTTGGACGTCCTTTACCTGATTGGCGAGACTGACTCCGATCATCAAGTTGGGCAGCCATGGAGAGGGAGAAACCCTAAAAATTCAAAGTGCTCTGATTGACGCAACGACCACAGATCCAGAAAGAGGGCGAGGAGGCGATCACGGCGGTGCTGATCGGCGGTGGAAAGCTCCGGCGACGCGCCGGCACGCGCGGCGGCAGCGGCGACTCTTGCGGCGGCGCGTGGAGGCGCGTGAGAGGTCCGATCGCCGCGATCTTCGTACGACGGTGGTCGCCCGGCCGAGACGCTTCCGATGGTGTGGTCGCCGGTCGATTCTGGAACTCCGGCGACGGCGGCGGCGGTCCGACGACGGCAGCGGCGGCGGTGGCGACGGCAGCGGCGGCGACTGCGACAACAGCAGCAGTGATGGATGCCGGAGACCGTGGAGTTGACTGGAACTATTCCTGTGCTCTAGATACCATGTGAGAAATAAAGAAGATTGGGAGAAAATATCCCTTGTGTATTTAGACTACACATAGGGTAGTTTATTTATATTGTAAGATATGGGCCAATGCCCTTAATACAGAATAGACTAAGCCCAAATAACAAAGACACACATCTTAACATCTAACATATTTGATAAACTTAAATATTCAATTTTCTAGTTCATTAATGTTCAATACCTCTCCTTAACTGATATAAGGATCGACCAAGAAATTTTGCAAAAGATAGATACTGTTCACCTCCTTTCAATCAAATTGAAGTTTCTTTTCTTTTATGTAGAAACCTATGCCTTAAAGAATCAATAATGAATTAATGTATTTCATATGGTTTCTGTGCATGATATTCTATCCTATGGACCTCATCGTTAATCAACATGAACATTAAATTCATTATTTAAGAACCAATTCTTTCCTCAACTTGAACTAACACGCTTCCTCAGTCTAGCGGCAGTGGGAGTGAAAGTGCGACCAACTTCAGAAAATCTACGAAGTCAAGAAGTAATGATGCTTCTGAAAACAATAGTGACAGCAATGAGGAGAATGACTATGGAAGCAAAGGCTTGAGCATTCGAGATGGAAGTGACAATGGAAGTGGCACTCAGGTATTACACATATCTTATAGTATAGATTAGATTCTCTTTACTGGATAACCCTTATGTAATATTTTCCTGTACGGGGGCAAGATTACCATAATTTTCTGTGTTGATATCATTTTCTGCTCATGAAAATTAGTTTCTAAATTCTTGTGTTACTTTTTTCTGTTTATTTTGAAGCACAACAGATGCGGTTCTGCTTTTAAGAACACATTCATCATTTTTTATGGATAGATCAATGATTTTCTAATGTCTCAGTAATAGTGTGTAGTGTTTCATACTGACTTGCTTCACATGTGCAATTTGATATGGTAATTCTAAGCAGCCAGAAAATAAGGGTTTAGAAATTCTGTAGAAGCCATGTGGGTCTACAAAGCACGGCTAGTACTGCAATAGATAAATAAACAACATAAGAACTGTTGAGTCTGAATTGTCTTTTATGCCTTGTTTGGTTGGAAGGCGAAAGATGGAACATGATGTAGATAATGTAATGTGTTTGGTGGGACAGAAAAAGAGGAGAAATAATTTTTAAAAATGTTGGGACCCATTGGGTTCCCACTATTTCTACTCATCCATATCCTCATCTGTTCTCTATTTCTCTTAAACCAAACATCTTTAATTTCTATTTCATTTCCCATTTATTTTCACTCTACCAACTTATTTCTATCTAACCTATTTTTCTCCTTTTAAACAGAGCATTAGGGTAATTATTAGTTAACTTGAGTGATCAATGAAGATGAGAAGGTAATGGATGTCTTTAGTTGTTCAATTTAACCTACATAGGGTTCACTTAGCATGTGGCAGTTACTTCTCATAACAACTACCTAGTGCAATAAGTCAATAGGTGTCATCCATAGTTCTTTTGTCATTCCATTGTCCCATATGCAACCATTGATGTTCTTGTTGTTGTTCGTGGAGTTGACAACAGTATGAAGCATGCTATTTTTTTTTAATTATTATTGCACCCAATTTTGAATCACATTATAGAAATTAGCTATTAATTTAGGGAGAATCACAATTTTGGAATTTTAGCAGTTATTTTCTGTTCAGGAACAATTTAGTGTAGAATTGTTAAAGTTGTTAGGTGGGTGGTTAATGTATCAATTACCTCCATTAAAAAATATATTTATAAGGTTATCACTTAAATTCGGAGTTTCACTTGAAAAAACTTGAGCATTAAAGAATCTAGGGAATTATAAAACTTGAGCATTAAAGAATCTAGTGAATTATGCAAGAGGTTATTTGTTCTCTCTAGATGTGTTTTCTAGGAATTATAAACCAGAGTTTCTAAGTCACCTTGTGAAAACAAGTACAATACAAGGGAATGGTTAATATTGAAAACTTTTGAACATTTTCATGATGTTAGCATCTGATTGTTTAAAAGGAACTCTCCTTTGGTTAGTTTTTGTTTAACAAAATGTAATATAAGGAGATTGGAATGGAGAAAATATTTAAGCTTGGTGTTTTTATATTGGTTCATGTATAAAACCAAACTATGTCCTAATCTAGATTAAGTTCCACTAGATAGACTATCGTTGCAAAATAAGAAGGTGAATATTCTTTGGGACCTAACCACTCTTGTCTAACATTAAGTGTTATTTAGACAGTAGTCACGCTTGGCTAAGATGGGGTATTGTTTGAAACACTTGAGATTAGAATAGAGAAATACATTTCTAGAGGGCTTAAAGAACCCTTCTAATACATCTGCATTTATATATATGAAGGCTAAAAGGCAAAAAGCGTTGTCCTAGGCTACTTGGACTAAGAACTAGGGGTGAAGGTTATCTAATGCTCAACCTCTTGTCTTAGACACAGTGATTACTTGAATTTTCAAGCTATTTCAACACTCCCCTGAAGCTGGAGCATACAGATTGTATGTACAAAGCTTTGAACAAATAAACTCAATATGAGGTCGCCTTAAGGACTTGGTGAACACATCTGCGAGTTGGTCGTTTGATCCAACAAACTCAATACATATTTCATTTGTCAAAAACTTCTCACATGACAATCAATTTCTATATGTTTAGTTCTCTCATGAAATACTGGATTTGATGCAATGTGGAGAGCAACTAGATTATCGCAATACATCTTCATAGTCTGGATGTCGCAAAAGTTAAGCTCTTGAAGGAACTGCTTCACCCATGTAATTTCACATGTTAGTGACGCTATTGCCCTATATTCAGCTTCAGTTGTTGATCGGGCCACTACATTTTGTTTCTTACTGTTGGAAGTCTCACATCAACTAGAGATAAGGTCAATTTATAATATATAAGTAGGTGTTAACCTCACCTTACAAGCCGGTTTTGTGGAGTTGAGTTAGGCTTAAAGTCCACTTCTTAACATGGTATCAGAGCTATGGTTAGAACCTATCATAGTGATATTTGTTGTTTGTTGGAGATTTGTTCCACCCGCTATCAGGCTGTTATCGCACCATTCATTAATGTTTAGTCTCACGCTCGAGATGTATAGACCTCAGCGTGAGGGGGTGTGTTGGAAGTCCCATATCGACTAGAGATAAGGCCAATTTATAATATATAAGTGGGTGTAAACTTCACCTTACAAGCAGTTTTATGGGGTTGAGTTAGGCTTAAAGTCCACTTCTTAACACTTACTTTTCCTTGAAATAATGTTTTCTCCAAAGAAAACACAATATCCAATAGTAGACCGTTTGTCAATAGGCGAATCTGCCCAATCTGCATCACAATACCCAAAGACCTGAATGCTCCCTTTATCTTCATATAACAACCCTTGCCCGAAGCCTTTTTGACATACCTTATGCGAATGATATCTTTCCAATGCCCAACACATGGAGCCTGCATGAACAGACTAACCACTCTAACTGCAAAAGATGAATCCAACCTTATAATAGTGAGATAAATTAATTTTCCTACCAGCCTCCGATATCTCTTTTGTCGTTAATTTTTGATTTGGGTTTATAGGACCGTCTATCGGTCTACAATCAGTCATACCTGTTTCTTGTAATATGTCAAGAGCATACTTCTTTTGTAAGATTACAACTCCATCTTTTGACTGAGCTACTTCAATGCCCAAGTTGAGACTTCTAAGATCCTTGGATTGAAACTGTCTACACAAGCACTCCTTCAGTTGACATATTCCAGTAGTATCATTTCCTGTAATGACTATATCATCAACATATACTATTAAGTAAACATATTTCCCACAAGATGTATGACAGTAAAAGGCCGAATGATCTGCTTCACTGTGTTTTAACCTAAATTTTTGAACAATGGAGCTGAATTTTTCAAACCAAGCATGTGGTAATTGCTTGAGGCCATATAGAGAGCGATGCAATTTGCATACCTTACCAGACTCCCCTTGAGCAACAAACCCAAGAGGTTGCTCCATATAAATTTCTTCCTCAAAATCACCATGGCGGAAGACATTTTTTATATCCAATTGATGAAGTGGCCAGTGACGAATTGCTGCCATTGCAAAGAAGAGACGAATAGTAGTTATCTTGGCCATGGGAGGGAGTGTCACAATAATCAAGACTATAAACCCGAGTGTACCCTTTTTGCAACTAATCGAGCTTTGAGCTAATCAACTTCACCATTAGTGCTGACTTTAATTGCATACACCCATCAACAACCAACTTCCTTTTTGCCTGGTGGAAGGGGCACGAGCTCCCAAGTATTAATGTGGTCAAGAGCATGCATTTCTGCAATCATGACTTGTCACTATCCAGGATGATCAAGTGTTTAATTCACATTTTTTGGTATAATCACATAGGACACTGGGGATAAAAGAGAATAATAGGCAGACAACAATTTGTGATAGCTATGAAAATTATAAATGGGATGTGGGTTTCGAGTGGAATGATTACTTTTTGTAAGAGCAATGGGCTAGCTTGAATCATCTTCACAGGAGTCGTGGTATGAAGTGACGAGGGAGAAGAATCTGAAGTAGGAGATTTACCATTTTCTTAGAGAAGTGGACTCTCCATTGGGGTCCTGTGTCGAAAGATATCTATGTGGAGATGAGGGTTCAGGAGGACTTTGATCAACACTTGGATGGACATAGACGTTGGAAATATGAGACGCCACTATGGGAATAGGAAGAATCTGTTGTATGATATGAACATCTTGAACAGATGGAGAGAAGTAGGGAGTCTGTTTAAAGAATGTAACATTTGTAGACATGTAGTACTTGATTTCAGGAGAATAACGCCCGTACCCTTTTTGAAGCTATGAATAGCCCAAGAAGACACTTGATTGCACGAGCAAAAAGCTTCTCTAGCCCTGAAGACATGTCATGAACAAAACAGACACAACCAATAACCCGAGGAGAGGTGTGAAAGAGAGGATAATTTGGAAAGAGAATGAAGAAAGAGACTTTATGATTAAGAGAGGAGGATGACATCCTATGAATAAGATAACATGCAGTTAAGATGCCATCCTCCAGTGATGGACAACAATATGGGAACCATGCAAAAGAGTACAGGCAATTTCAACCAAGTGTTTATTTTTCCTTTCGGCTATACCATTTTGCTGTGGTGTATGAGGACAAATGGATTCATGTAGTGCATAATGTGAACTCAAGACTACAAAAAATGTGGATGAGAAGTACTCTTTGGCATTGTCACTTAAGATTTTGATTACTTGACCAAATTGATTATTGATTTCATTCAAAAAGGATGTAAAAATGGGTAACAATTCAGAACGATCTTCCATAAGATAAACCCAAGTACATCTTGAATACTCATCAATGAATGTAACAAAATACCTAAAACCAAAATATGAGACACGACTAGGTTCCTAGATATTAAATGGATAATAGAGAAACTAGAATTACATTTTGATTGAGACCTTTAAGGAAAGGTAGGTCTAACATGTTTTCCTAGTTAACTTGATTCACATTCTAAGGCCTGGAAACCACTAAGTTCAGGATACATTTTTCTTAATTTTGACAAATGAGGATGGATACGCTGATCATGTAACATTTTAGGACTAGGAGCTACAACACATGACACTCTGGACTCATTATTATTTGGAACGCAAGCACTCCTGGCTAAGATTAAGTATTCTTTGAAATGCAATCACTACTAGCTAAAACTATGTACTATTTGTGTTAGATGTAATGGACTTGGCCCATCTCTTTATATTTTTGTATTTATAAATGCATAACCCTATAAAACAAAACCCTAGGAAAACTCAAATATTTTCTTGATATAGAGGTCGCTTACTCCAAGAATAGAATTTTCATCTCCCAAAGAAAATATGTACTTGATCTTCTCAAAGAAACAAGAAAGTTGGGATGTAGAACCTCAACAGTTCCTATAAAACAAAATCACATAATTGGAAGTGAAGAAAGTGCTCCTATAGAAAAGGCCCATTATCATATTTGTAGGAAAATTGATTTATCTATCACAATATCCTTCTCCTATTTACACTACTTTGAGTTATCATAGATTATGTTCATCTTTTCATACTTGTCTTTCGTTTATCTTTACTCTTGTCAATTTCAAAATTTGTTGGGGATGCCTTAGCCCATCCTAGTTGGTGTTAGAACATGCTTAATGAAATTCTTTCTCTTCAGAATGGTACAACTTGGGAGCTCATCCCATTACTATTCGGAAAATCCATTGTTAGTTGTAGGTTGGTCTTTGCTATCAAAGTTGGTCTTAATGGAACTATTGGTCGTCTTAAAGCTCGTTTTGTGGCCAATGGTTACACACAAATTTTTGGTTTGGATTATGGTGATACTTTTTCACTAATGACAAAGATGACTTATGTTTACTTATTTATAGCCATGATTGCTCTTCACCAATAGGATGTCAAAATACTTTCTTAGAGATTTGTAGGAAGAAATTTATATGGAACAACCTCCAGGTTTTGTTGCTTAGGGGAGTCTTTTAGATTGGTATGTCTTCTCCTAGGGCTTGCTTTGGAAAATTTAGTAGTGTTGTTCAACAGTTTTGTATGACTCGCAGTGAGGTAGATCATTTAATCTTTTAGCGTTCAAGTGTTGGGTGTATCTATTTAATAGTATATATTGATAATATTGTTCTTATAGGCACTGATCATGATGACATATCCAAGATGAAACAACACATTTCTCACCACTTTCAGAACAAAGATCTTGGAAACTTAGATATTTCTTGGGGATTGAGATAGTACACAATGGCATTGTTATGTCTCAAAAGAAGTATGTACTGGATATTTGGGAGGAAATTAGGTTGATGAATTCAAAATCTGTTGACACACCCTTGGATCTTAATACCAAACTCCTACCTAATCATGGAGAGCCTTTCTCAAATCTAGAGAACTACAGAAAATTAGTTGGAAAATTGAACTATCTTAGTGATACTCCTCCTGATATTTCCTTTGCAGTCACTGTGGTGAGTCAATTTCTCAATTCTCCATATGTAGATCAATAGAATGCAATCATTCGTATATTATAAGAACATTAAAGGATCTCTGGGAAATTGTTTGCTATTTGGTCACTGTAATAATACTAAAGTTTCTTATATTCAAATGTTGATTGGGTAGAATTTCCTTCTGATAGAAGATCTACTTTCAAATACTGTGTTTCCATTGGAGGTAACTTGATTTCTTGAAAGAGTGAGAAACAAAGTGTTGCAGCAAGATCTAGTGCAGAAGCAAAATATAGAGTTATGACCTCAACCACTTGTGAACTTGTTTGACTTAAATAATTACTTGAAGAATAGCATTTTGGAGATGTCACTCAAAATATTTGTTTTAATGATAAGTGAATAGTACACTTGAGTACAATTAATAATTAAGCATCAATTTTTAACCAACTAGAAAGCTCATTTTCAGCAATAGTGGCCACATTTTTATTCATATGATCAACATAACCTGAACTCTTAAGCCAAAGTATGATGTTTGATGCCCAAGTATCATAATTAGTTCCATCTAATTTCTCAATGGATGGATGCACATTAATATCCCACATCAACTCCATATAAGACTAATTTACATCATATAAGTGGGTGCAAATATTACTTTAAAAAGCCTATTTTGTGAGGTTGAGTTAAGCTTAAAGTTTACCTTTTAACAAATATAATTGGTATAGATGGCCGGATCAAACATAAGAGTGGCAAGGAGGCCAAATATTTGTAGAGAGAGAAAATGATTGCCAGGAGACGGAAACAGTCCTAAAAAAGGGGGAAAAATTCAACGAACTTTCATAACGATGAAAGTTATAGATCTGGAAAGAGGTTGGATACATTGCCATGTGTTAGATGTTAAGATGTGTGTTTCTCTTAATTGGGCTCAGCCCATTCTGTATTAAGGGCATTGGCCCATATCTTACATTATGAATAAACTACCCTATGTGTATGCAAAAGACACAAGGGATATTTTCTCCCAATCTTCTCTATTTCTCACATGGTATATCTCACATGGTATATCTCACATGGTATCTAGAGCATAGGATTAGTTCCAGCCAACTCCACGGTCTCCGGCACAACTCATCGCCGCTGTCGCCGTCGTCGCTATTGCCGCTTCCGTCGTCACTGCCGCAACCGCCGCCGCCACCGTCGTCGGAGTTCCAGAATCGACCGACAACCACACCATTGGAATCGTCTCGGCCGGGCGACCACCGTGGTACAAAGATCGCGGCGAATGGACAACCCACGCGCCGCCGCAACAGTCGCCGGCGCCGCCGCTTCCCGCCGCGCGTGCCGGTGAGGGCTACAGTGCTAGTGAGGGCTGGGGTAGGGCATTGGAACCGTGATTGCCATTATTTTTGTGGCGTCATGGTTGCCTAGTTAAGGCGAGCAAAATCGTTGTCACCTGTCAAAATTGTGGCAGCGATGACCATGGCAATGTAAGCAACGTAGATGGTGATGAGGAGAGCATGGCTTGGAGACTAGACTGGGTGGTGGTAGCACCGGGATGGCGAAGAAACAAAGACCAAAAAAAAATTCCAAAAGCAATTTAGCATCGATTCACCATGGAGGCAAGGACTAAACCTAGTTCTAGATACCATGTGGAAATAAAAGAGAAAGAGACATGGTCTGAATCCGTAATTTGTGTAGAGCGCATAGGGTTATGCATTAATAAATATGAAAATACAAAAAGATGGGCCTAAGTATGTTACATCTAACGTAAGGGAACTCCTATCTTTCTATAGACACAACCTATCCCTATAATTATCCAACAAAATAAAATATAAAATATAAAGGGAGCCTATGCTCCTAATCTTGAAATGTAATTAAATCACTTAATTTGTGGAATGTAAATAAATTTGTACAAGGAAATATCTCCAGTATATTTCAAGGGATTCTGACAATAGACAGGAATTATTGCAGAACTCTAGGCCCCACCCCACTCTTCCCAGTTTTCTATATTAGGTCAGATTAAAAAAACTATCTAATTATCTAATTTCGTAATAGACAGGAATTATTGCATTGTAACATTAGAAACTATCTAATTATCTAATTTCCTACAAAACAACCATTTTGACTCTTGTGGCCATTTGATGTGTGCTACTTTGAACCAATTTTTGATCCGTTTGTAATAAAGGTGTTGGTTAAAACAAGGAGGCCCAAATTTTATGGCAGGTGCAGTTTTTGAAAAATCTTTGCTGCTCTTGGTTGGACTGGAACACATGCCTCACTTTTGTTTATGTTACATTTTATGTATAATACGATAATGTGCATTGCTTCCTTTTGTTGTTAGGCCTAACTAGGGCTTGGGACAAAGAAGGGTCGCTTTGCTGTATTAGTTTTTTTTTTTTTGTGATATTTTCAGTGCTGTTTTCTGTTCTGGTTGTCTTGTCACTTCATTTCTATGCTTTTTCTCCATTCTCATTGATTCTTTTTGTTAAAAGATTGTTAACCACTTGTTCACTTAATTGTGCACTTCTCTGCCCGATTGCCCCTTACATAAAGCTCCCGTTTTTTGTAGAGTTCGTGGACTAAATGTCTGGCTCAAGTTGGCAGTCCTCATCCACTTTCACCACATAAACAATTGGTTGATCCCCCTGATAGCACTTGTGCCCAAGTGATGCAAACGAAGACTGAAAAAGCTAGTTGTAGATGGGTGCATGCAACAGAAAAGGAGTGCCTTGAACTTATTGATCATCTTGGTATGGCTAGATAGTATCTATATTGTTTAGACTTGACTATATGGATTTGGATATATCCCCGAATAAACCACTTATTTTCTTTCCAGATGATGTTGCAATGGGCAAGGACTTGGCTGTTGGAATATCTTTGAGTATGCAACTAGAGCATCGACTTGAGGGACTGTCTAGCAATCCAATGGGTAAAGGGGCAAATAAAATGTCTGATGATGATGATATGCAGATAGTTAAAGGACAGAGTAATGCCTGTGAAAAAGGAGAAATGGAATGCAATGGTGGTAAAACCAGGACACAGGAAAACCAGACTATGAATGTTATTGATGTTACTGATAGCAACAGTCCACAGGCTGAAAGCAGAGACTTGAACACTCCAAATGGGTTCTCTGGTTTCTCACTAACGAAAGAAAACTCTTGCCCCAAAGAGCATCCATCCCTGGAACTAACTTTGAAAAGGCTGGGAGAAGTAAGAGATCCTAAAAATGTCACGGGTGAAGAATGCAATGTTTTGAGACATTCAGACCAATCAGCATTCTCAAAGTAAGAGAAAATTTTCCAGCATAATTGAGTTCTAGTGGAAACAAATATTATTTGCATTACATACATAACATTTATTTTCCTTGTGCAGATATAATACTGCTTCTTCTGCTAACCAGGTGATTTCCTTTGATAACTTCATGTATTGTGTTGAAATTAAGATTTTTGAGTTGCATGATTTGATTTCCATCCGAAATCCTACTCACCTCATCAACCTGTCTGACTGGCTACACCTCACTATGAATCATCTCTGAATGAATATTCGATTTCCTCTCAACCAACAAATGGGGGTAAAGGGATGGAGTGAATCATCACAAAAGTTATAATAAACAATAAGAAATGTTAGATATATTGCGTTTTATGTTAATTAGGAAAAATTAGACTTTTGATATTGTTTGATATTGGTAGATATTGTTGATATTGTTTTTCTAACAATATCTTCTATTTACCATGTTTATGTTTGTTGCCAATATATACTTGTATCATTCTTCATTATAAATATATTACCCTATGCCTAGTTTAGACACATGGGAGATTAATCTCATACCTAGTTTTACTATATTCAATATGGTATCAGAGTCATAGGTTTGAGCTTATTCTCGCAATATTTGTATTTTGGTGGGTCTATTGTTACCCCATTTTTGAGCCGCTACCGGAACATCTATTAAATTTGTATAGACATCTCAAACGAGGGACTAAATATTAATGGATGGTT
Organism: Vigna angularis; assembly: GCF_016808095.1. Lineage (NCBI taxonomy): Eukaryota > Viridiplantae > Streptophyta > Magnoliopsida > Fabales > Fabaceae > Vigna > Vigna angularis. The sequence goes on from NC_068974.1 coordinate 35,147,001, forward strand.
CGATAGTAGACAAAATAATATGCCCAATAAACAACAAATTTCACTAGAATAGGTTTTGATACCATGTTAAGAAGTGAATTTTAAGTCTAACTCAACCCCCCACAAAACTGGCTTATAAGGTGAGCTTTGCATCCACTTATATACTTTCACAATTTAAGATAGAATTATTGATATATTAAATTATGCTGGGAATACAATTCATATATACAAGGCTAGAAAGCTATTGTAGGAAGTATACTAATAGGTTTGAGTGAATTCCTTAGCTACTAACCTTGCTTTGTATCTCTCAATGGATCCATCAACCTTGTATTTTATAGTATATACCCACTTGCACCCTGCTGGTTTTTTTCCATTTGGGAGAGTAACCAAATCCCTGGCACTATTCTTTTGTAATACTTCCAAATCCACTCTCACTTCCCTCCAAATCCACTCAAATAAACAACAAAAAATTTACCTTCAAATCCATTCAATCAGTCTTCCTCAAATCCATTCAAGTGAACAACGGCTAAAAGAAGAATGTCCAAGGCAACAGTGATGTAGGAAGACCTTCTCCTTGTTGGTCTTTATTGAATCAGAGAAAAAAGAGTTGTTATTTTCCAGGTCTGGTGGTAGATTCAGATTGTCCAAGTAATAGAAGTCATTCAATTCTTTAGCATGTCCAATCGTCCTCCCTGAGCTAAGCCTCTACCATTGTTTTTGTTTTTAAAATGTAAATGTTTTTGAACCATAAAGCCTAAGCCCTTTGCCATTATTTTTTTTTATGTTTTGTAGTGAAAAAACTTAAAGCATTATGTCTGAAAATGCATCAAATTCAATGAATACTAATCCAAGTGCATTTTCATCCATTAAAAGTAGAAGCAAAAATGCCCCGGAAAATCGGTCTGATGTTGGATGGAAACATGGGTTTGATATTTGTGGTAATGGAAGAAAAGGTTAAATGTAACTATTGCTCAAAGATTGTGAGTTGAGGCATTTTTAGATTTAAACATCATTTTATTGGAACAAGGGAGGACTATGAACCTTGTGCTTATTATTTCAGAAGAAATTATGATAAAAATAGTTTTAGAAGCTAAGGATGCTTCATTGAAGAGAAAAAAGTTAAATGTCGTTGATGACGACCTTAAAGAAAGTCACAATGTTGAAGGAGGACATAGGGTGTTCAATTTTAATAAATAAAAAGTTGCTACTACTAGCTAGGGGGCAGTCCAAGCAATTATAAATCAAATGATGAAAAAAGGATACAAAGAAGAAGTTGATGCTCAACTGGCTGAACTCTTTTACACTCTTCCATTCCTTTCAATGTAATTAGAAATCCAGCATTTGCAAAGATATGTGAAATAATTGGTAAGTATGGAGTTGGCTACAAAGCACCATCTTATCATGGTATTAGAGAGAAGCTCTTGAAATAAACTGTGAACAAAGCAAATACAATCCTTGAGGAATATAAGGAGTGGAAGAGAACTTGTTGTACCATTATGTTTGATGGTTGGACGAATAAAAAAAGATGTTTTATTTGCATTTTCTTGGTGAATAGTCCTAAAGGGATGGTTTTTCTTTATTCACTTGACACCTCAAACATTTCAAAATTAGTTGATAAAGCAATCAAAATGTTAGATGACGTTGTTGAGTTTGTTAGAGAAGAAAATGTTGTTCAAGTTGTCACTAATAATGCTGCAAATTTCAAGGCAGGTGGAGAGTTATTGATGCAAAAAAGGAAAAAAATTGTATTGAACTCCATGTGCAGCACATTGAATTGATTTGATCTTTGAAGATTTTGAAAAGAATTTGATGGTCCATGAATTGACAATTAAAAAGGGAAGAAGGATTACCACTTACATTTATGGAAGATCAATGTTGATTTCATTGTTGAAAAAGTTCACTAAAGGTAGAGACTTTATAAGACCGAGTGTGACTAGATTTGCCACGGCTTATTTAACTCTTGTTTGTCTTCATGAATTGAAGACATCATTGTTGACCATGTTTAGCTTAGAGGAGTGGGAGACAAGCAAGTTTGAAACTTCACAAGAGGGGAAAAGAATACAACATGTGGTATTAGACAGTCGGTTTTGGAAGAATGTCTCCACATGCCTGAAAGTTGTTACCCCTTGTATGGTGGTCTTGATATCGGTGGACTCAGATGTAAAATTCGCAATGAGTTTCATTTGTGAAGAGCCGGATTGTGCAAAAGAGAAGATTAGGTCCAACTTAAACAATATTAAGAAGAGGTAAAATGTCAAACTTATAGTCATTCAAAGTTTAATTATTTGTGTGAAATTATTTCTAATATAGCATAATTGGTTTGGTAATTGTATGTAGTTATGAAAAGGTTTGGAAAATAATTGATGCTTAATGGGATAATCAACTTCATAGGCCTTTGCATGCAGTTGCCTATTTTCTGAACCCCTATTTCTACTATGAACCTAACTTTAGATGTGATGATGGTGGAGAGGTGAAAGAATGATTGTATATGTGCATGAGAAGATTGGTACCAAATATGGTAGAAAGAAGAAAAATTAATTTGAAGATTGTTGAATTTCATTTTGCTAGAGGACTTTTTGGAATGGAAGATACAAAGGAATGTAGGAAAGAATTAAATCCTGGGGAATGGTGGGCAATGTTTGGGGATGGAACTCCGGAGTTGAAGAGATTTGTTATTCAAATTCTAAGCTTAATTTGTAGTTCTTTGGGATGTAAGCGTAATTCGAGATCATTTAAAATGGTAATATAAATTATTTTTAATTTATAATTTTCTTTATTAGGTTTATATCTTTACTAAAAATTTGATATTTCATTTTAGATCCATGCAAAGAGAAGAAATCATATGCATCAGAAAAAGATGAATGATTTAATTTATGTGATGTATAACTTGAAGTTGAAAAGTAGAGAAATTCGAAAAATTGTTGCTCTTCCATTTGATGATATTGAATCATCTTATAAATGGATAACTGAAGAGGTAGATAATGTTGTTGAGATTGAGCAAGCTTGAAGGTGAAAATGTTCACTTAGATGGAGGAACAATGTATTAAACTCTAGATGTTTTTGATCTTGATAACATAACTTTTAAGGATAATGAGGATACACAACATTCATCAGGTGAAGAGTTGAATGAAGATGATGACGAAGATGATGATGCCATTATTAGAGGATTAGACATAGAGACTTTGACATTTCAATTTATGTTTTATAATATTATTTGTGAACTTATTTATTTTGAAGTTATATAATTTTAAGAACTTATTTGAATTAAGATGTTATTCATATAAAAAGAATTCATGTAAAGTAAACTCTTACGAATTTACTAAACTCTTACAAATTTACTAAACTCTCACGAGTTCATATAAACTCTCACGACGAGTTCGTATAAACTCTCACAACGAGCTCATATAAACTCTCGAGTTTGACAATCTTGCTTACTGTAGTCATCATAGAGGCATCAGCTGGGAATATCTTTTTGTTGCTAGGGCAAGGGTGTAAGAGAAATGTTGAGGCAAGGGTGTCATGTGGTCGGTAGCCCCACAATCCAGTATCCAATATGGTTTATAGTTTTTATCCAAGGCATTAAGTTCAAAAGAAAAAAGAAACTCACTGAAGGTACCTGAATATGCTAGAGAATATGGATTATAGTTTTTATCTAAGGCATTAAATCTAAGACAGTCTCTTGACCTTCCATCTCTCTACTGTATCCACTTTTTATCAATATAAATAGTAGAACATGAGAAGGGTTCATGTAGCCCTCAAATTATATTTTTCTGTTTTTAATCTCGAGTCCTTCTTTCCACCGGTGACTTTTTTCAGGAGCAACTGCCTATTTTTTTTCTAAGAGCTGCTTCAGCTTGCACCCACCCCAAGCAGTTCAGCTGGAGCTTGTTATATTATAAACAATAATGGATTGAATAAATTGAAGTGGAAAATAAAATAGATTAAAAAATCATTTGAAATGGAAAAGATATAAACAAAAAATATCTGAGGTAAACGGGTTGATTGTAAAAAAATATCTTTCCTTTTCTGCATTTTTCAAATCAAACGTGTTTATAAGTAAAATTTCTATTTGTCCATTCTTTCCATTTTTTTTCTTTTCCATGAATTTCTCTCCACACATTTCTCTTCCCTCAACTAAGCAAAGGCTTAACCTTTGGGCAAGCCTTATGTTTTTCTTTACCTCTTGTCAGGCTCGAACAGGAAATGTAGGAAGCTGTTCTCCACTGGCCAATGGCTCAGCTGCACCTAATGCAGAGGTAATAAACAACTTTCCATCTCACTCAAATGTCACTCCTCCAAACCAGCAATCTAATGGGAGCAACAACATCAATGACATGGCCTCCATTAATACATATCTTGGCACCAAACCTTGTACTTTTGACAAGATGCCAGAGTCTGTAAGAGGTTTGGGCTCATTTAATTCCTCTGAACTCCGAACAATACGGAACAATAGTATCTCTTCGTCTCAGAAGAAAACCTATGCCCGGGAAGAATATATGGAAATTGTTAGAGGACAAGTGGGAAGCTCTGAACATGAATTCAAAGCCGAGCACACTCATTATGAGCTTCACCATTATAATCACATTTCCCGTAAAGCGGCTGTAGATCTCCAATCAGATCATGATCTCTTACTCAAAAGATCAACCAACACTGCTCAGCAATGTGTATCATCAAATGCGTTTGGAGGGCCAGCAGAAAGTAATGCTGCAAACTACACAATAGATGGAAATGCTGGGGAGAGTGATCACGGGAGCAATGGACATGGGAGCAATGGACAGGACGGAACCATGACAATGAGGACAGTAAATGTGGAAAATGGCAATGTGGCTGTTGGGAGCATTGGAGTTGGTGGCATTGATAGGAAAACCATTGGGAATGGGGCAGATGAAGGACGACTTTCATTGAGAGAGGCTGCTTTGACCAAGTTTCGTCAAAAGAGAAAAGAAAGATGCTTTGAGAAAAGGGTAATTCTATTTTAAATTATGTGCTTATAATATGTTCGCTGAAGATATTTATCGAATGTGGATTTTGTCAATTTGAGAATTGCGATGTGGTTATGCCCTTGTTATCGTATTCGTATAATCTCTACAAATGAATGGTCTGGAGATCTTCTCTGGATTCTGTGTATTTTATATATCTGCAGTTTTATCAAATTATTTTCCCTTCATTTATAAATTAAGATATTTACTGCCGAGTTACCCTAGCCCAGTAGTATTATGTGATTTATGTAGTCAACCTACTTGTAGGATAAGGCTTTATTGTACTTTGTACTTGCCTCGTATGACTTGTATGTCCATGTTTTCGTCAATGAGTTGATCCTAATCTTAATAACCACGAGATGTTATATATTGTCGTCATGAATTTGACTTGTTTGAATATTCTGAAATTTCCATTCCTTTTCCAGGTTCGATATCATAGCAGGAAAAAACTAGCAGAACAGCGGCCTCGTATTAGGGGACAATTTGTTAGACGAATAGTGTAAGTTGCTGCATACTTGGATTCACTTTATATATCTCTGTTGCACTATATAAGCACTGGATTAACTTGTGTCCAAATTTTTCTCAGGTCTGAAGCCAAAGAAGAAAAAGATCACCAAAGTGACAACCTGGTACCTGGGGATAATACCGACATTCCTCAATAACACCAGCCAAATGCTGGCCATTATTTGACTGATTCTGTTCCAGTAGCGACCTCCAGCTTCTTGCTTGTCAGACTAGTCCTTCGCACAATCACCTAGGAAGGAGCTCGGAAGTTTGTGTAGTGGGAACCTGTGATTAGGTAGTTTACCTTTACCTCTGTTGTTTTGAAGAACAGATATTTAATTTGAACCTTCAGGACAACTTTCTATAATCTGATCTTGGTTGTGTGAACTTGAAAACTCCAAATGGACCCATGGAAGTGGTTACCTTTGGATAGGTTAACCTCTGATGAAATAAAATTTATCATGTTAGCTTTTACTTCGTTTTCCTGAATTCATTGTCGTGGCTGAAAAGGAAGAGAGAATAGAGTTTCTCTGCTTCTTATCTTCATGTCACTGTTCTATACGCTAGGATTTTCACATCCAATTTTTTTTCATTTAACATTATCTTTTCATTATTTTTTATTTTTATTTTTTCTTTATAAATACAAAATTTTACTTTTTTTATAACTATTTTATCTTTATATGAATTGTTGTCAAATAATCTCATTATTTTCTCAACAATTCTTCTCTCCCTCACTAGGACTTCTTCAACTGGAACAGCCACCTTTCCTTAACTTGTGCTGTTACGTCAATCATAAATCAATTATTGTGATCAGAGTTCTGTTCTTAGCAATAATTGTTTCAGCTGTCTGCTTCACATTCCCAACAACTGCCTTCAAAATGCCTGATAAAGATATATAAAATACACAGTACTCGATTAAAAATATTTTTTGAGCTTTTAATAATTAAAATATTATGGTTTCAATAAAAATATCTTTTTACATATTCTAATATATTAAAATCATGTTCAATTTTTTTTCTTAATAAGTGCCTAGAAGATTAAATAGTTAAACTTGTGTCTGTCTGTACACCTAAACTGTGAGTAGTTGAAGTTTGTTGGTACGGAGGCAAACATCTAGGGTTCTCACTCGAGTAAAAATTAAAGTTGTCGCCATTGTTTCCTTGAACCATCTATGACCCACTTGGAACAACTTTTTCATCTTCTTGTACCTTCCGGAATAACATAAATATCTTTTTTAATTCTTTACATTTTTTTTTTTTTCAGAAAAAGCATTTTATATCTCTAGTAATAACACAAATCTTACTCAGCGTAATTGAAACTCTTTTAATCATGTGAACTTAGATTTTGGTAGAAATTATATATATATATATATATAATATAAACGAAATATGAGAAATATAGTTTCACAGCTTCTTATTACCTTACTGTGAAGTAAATATGTTCTCTCGTCCAAACAACCCATTACTTAAAACACCGTGTTAATGATTTACGTGAATTCTAATTTGAAAGAATTGCTGGTCAAGAAATAAATTTTATTTAAGGAAAAAGGTATACTGTTTCATCTAAATGATAGACTTTAACTTTTGAAACGTAATTAATTAAAATTAAATGAAAAATATCTTTAAGTTCCTCGATTCAAACAATTCTTCTTCTTTTTTCAAAAATACGAAAAAATATATTTTCAGCAATAAAAATGTGTTATTACACAAGAACGGGTACTAAAAAGTTACTTCTTGACATTAGGGATAAAAATTGGTTTATAATATATAAAAAATATGATATTGTAAAATAGCACTAGAATTTTTGGTCAAAAGAAAAATACGAAAGTGTGATAAATGTTTTAACAATCTTATTTAAAATGAAAAAAAAATTATGAAATTTAGTAGCGAATTATAAAGAGAAATTCTTATGATGATGTAATGGCACTAAAATATTTTCATCTATAATTAAAGTTTGAGTTTAAAAGATATATTTACCGTTGGTTTGAAAAAACGTAGGTCAGAACAATTAATAATTACAGTCAAGTATGTTCTATGTAAGAATAATCATTCTTAGTATAAATTTCTTTTCTCAATTTTAAGGTAATAAAATTAGTAAAAAGGTCAACGTTTTGAGTTGCGCAATTAATTTATCATATCAGATTTCTATAAACTTGACTAATAAAATACAAGTTATTTTTTATTATCTATACCTATGTTAAAAAGGATTTCTATTTTGGATGTTTACGTTTGCTTTTCAAAATTTACTCTTTAAGTTACATTATTTTAGAATTAAAATAATTATATTATCAATTTTACTATTTCTTTAAACATTTTTATAAAATTATCAATGAGTAAAAATTATTTACAATAAAATTATAAAAGTTATTTATATTTAATTTCATAACTATAATAATAGTAATAATAGTTTTATTACTATAAAAAATGACAGTTTTTATTATTATAATATAAATTAGCTTATTTCTAATCAAAAGGTAGCCAATAAAGATTTTAAATCAATCTAAAGATTATAATACTCAAACAATTCCTTGTAATTGATACCAGAATCACCCTTCAAAAGTGCAATTTGACATTGATCTTCGAAAATGATTCTCAGATCTCACTGTTTAAGAAAAATATTATTTAATTGATACTTGTCAAAATCTCATCAAATATAATTATATATTAACATTCTTGGCCTTAATTTATAAAGGCATTGTTACAAACAACCAAATAATACAATTATTTTCTACGGAAAGTATAGCTGTCAAAATAGGTAATCCGGTTCGACCCAACCCGATTCATCATGGGTTGGCCACTTAGTGAGCCAATCCAACCCGGCTCATTTATTAGCAAGTCGAAAAAATTTGAATCCGACCCGACCCATCATGGGTTGGTGGATTAAATAGGTTGGCTCATTGGCTCACTTAACTTTTTTTTTTTTCATCCTCTTCTGATATTCTTATAACATGTTACTTTGATCGATCAAATTGAAATAGTAATAATTGGACCAATTGATATAAAAGAAAATAAAATAAAGAATTCTATTGTTATATATTATAAGCTATCAACCATAAAATTTTGCCAATTTAATTTAATGAGACATATACAGCCGTTTGATCAAGAAACTACATATAACTGTTAACAAAAATATATAACAGCGGAAACTTTGGATAGACAACAACACAACGCAGCACGAAAAACTCTATTGGGAAGTAAAGGTTGTGTGTTTTGAATAATTAATTTAATTTTAATAAAAAAATAGGATTTGAATAATTAATTTGATTTCAATAAAAAAAATAGGTGGGTTGGTGGACACTAACCGAAACATACCACGTCACTCATATTGTCGGTTCATAAAATCCTTTGTAAAATACGTTTCAAATTTTTAAATTCAAGTTTTAGTTGCCTATAAAAAAAAATAAAGATTCCGTTTATTGATACACTATTTAACTAATAATATGTTATTAAGATGGGATCATAGAAATTTCTTGCAAAATATTTATAGAAAAGAAAAATATAAAAAAATAAATATTGTCAACTAAAACTAAGTTATTTATAAGTTAAGTTGTAATAGCTTTTCATATTAACTTTCTTTCGATGCTTCTCATATTAGTTTTCTTTTCTTAATATATGTATAAGTTAATTTAAACTTATAAAAAAAGCTCTTTTCCTTAAAAATTTAAAAGAAAATTTACCATGCACTCTGTAACTTTATTTCGACGATGGAAATAATGTCCTTTAATATTGAACCTGTATAATTAAAGTTTTTTTTATATAAATATCAGAATGTCATCACATGTACAAACCCAACATGAATAAAAAATTATTATCAAGAATGGAGATTAAATATTAAGATTATTAAATAGAAGTTATTGAAAATTTATAATTACCCAAAATTGATGTCGTAATAAGGGTGATAAAGGTTGAAAGTTTTAAACAATCATACAAATCTTGAATTATAAAACCTTCACCAATGAATGGCTATTACAATATTATTAATCTTTACATTCCAGTAATTTATATTCTTATACTTTATTATTTTATCTACCTTTCTACAATTTATTTACTTGAATCTACTTCCCTGTATAATCCAATTTACACATTTTATATATTTCTTTTTACTATTTGCTTATCTATCTCGAATAATTTTCGTTTCAAGTAATATATTTATTTGTAAAGATGTTATTAAATATTTTGTATTTAATTTATAAAATTTAACACAAATTCATGATGAAAAATCTCCTATAAAGAATGAAATGCCTTTAAAGAAAGTATTTATCTCCTGTCTCAAAAATACATGTTTATTAATTTTTTTATAGAAAAATCACTGAAATCACATACTCCCATTAATTTTTATATGATTTGGAAACAATTTACAAAATAGTTAGATTATATAAGTGGAAGTCTTTTTCTTGAGGTTTTCTAGAAGAAATCGTGTGTTTGTGGATGTGTGTGATGTGCTCACATTACCTCTAAAAAATATGAATGTTTAAGAGATGATGAAATGAAGATCAAAAGAAAAAAAATGTTATTCTTTATTCAAAGTGATTGGAACATTATCTTATGATTCATGAAACAAAGCTTATGAAGTTTACCTTGGATTTAGCTCCACGTGTTTTGAATCTTTGTCATGTTGTGTCTTTTAGCATTAATCATCACACAAAAAGAAAATAATATTACAATCATAGAAGAAACACTTCGATACGTACCTAATCAACTATCTATTTTCCTTGTCGTTTTCAAAAAGCCTTGCTTTACTCTTCATCTTCTTATCAAATCAACATTTTTAAAACAATTTGTTATGTTAATTAACAAAAAGTTGCCATCAATTTCATTTAGTGCTCATAGACTAATGTGGAATTCTTATAATGTAATCCATGGTGTTAAATTTGAGTTTTGAATACATAATAATCTTTTATTATTTAGACTAATTGTTTTCATTAAAATTGATTTTATCCCAATGGGTTTTAAATTAAAATAAAATTATATTGAAATCAGATATAAAATATTTGTATGTATTCTGATTTTAAGTTTGTCGATGATATCGGTTAATAATGATATATTTGAGATATTTTTTTTTTAAAATGTTGTCGTTATTCTTAAAATATACATAAGAAAGAGAAAGAATGAAAAATTATTTAAATTATTTTAAGTATTAATTTTTAACCTATATAAATAGTATGCTTTGCGTTATTAAATAGAATGTGAAATTCTATTTAATTAGGTAATTTTTTATAAAAGAAATTATATTTGTGGTGTTGTTTTTCAAAATAATTTAGTTTCATTCGGTACCTGCGCAACACTATTCCTGTTTCGTTATAATTGTAATTTTGAGATTTTTTTCATATTTATTAAAAGTAATAATTAATGGGGTTTGCTAACGCGCGTACGCCTGTTTTTCAGTTTGTACATTTTAGCAATGTGTACCGGATTTTAGTAGACAAAAATACCCTTATATATCATGGATTCTAAGTTTTAAGGTTAAGGGTATTTTAATAATTTTCATTCTCAAAACTTAAAAAAAAAAAAAAACTCCCAAACCCTTACTCACCTCTTTCATTCCTCTCAATCCTTTCGTTTTCATCTCTCTCATTCCAACATTTTCTCTGTCATCCTTACTGTAGCTCCAATTGAAAAAAACAGAAACACTTGCCTTTAAACAATTTGTCTTTGTAAAGAGTTGAGTCATTGACATATTCACCTTCAGGCAAAGGTTCATTCAAGATCTCTTCAATTTCACCATCTTCATTAACCTCTCTAATTTCATCATCTGCATATGTTGAATCATCATCTCTAAAAAAAACCCTCCAGGCCAATTACCAATTCTTTCCGATGTCATTATGCTTGTGAAAATTAGATAAAATTAGATAAGACAAAAATTATAAAATAAAAAATCATTATAAAATCATTTTTTGTAAGAAATTGTTTAACAGCGAGTATTTCTGATTTTTTCAGGTCAATTACCAATTCCTTTATGCTTGTGAAAATTGGATAAAATTAGATAAGACAAAAATTATAAGATGAAAACTCATTATAAAATCATTTTTTTGTAAGATTGTTTAACGGCAATTGTTTCTGATTTTTTCAATTGGGGCTACAGTAGGGATGACAGAGAAAAGATTGGAGTGAGAAAGATGAAAGAGAAAGGGTTGAGAGAGGTGAGTAAGAGTTTGGGAGTTTCTTTTTTTTTAGTTTTGAGAATGAAAATTATTAAATACCCTTAACCTTAAAACTTAGAATCCATGATATATAAGGATATTTTTGTCTACTAAAACACGGTACACATTGCTAACATGTACCAACTGAAAAACAGGCGTACGCGCGTTAGCAAACCCCATAATTAATATGTTTTCTTGTATAACTTTATTGAAACGACAGTCTCTTTTCTTTATTAAATGTATTATTATTATTATTATTATTATTATTATTATTATTTTCGAGAAAAAGAGAATAAGTAAGTGAAATATTAATTGAAAATAAACAAGGGTTCATCAAAAGGTAAAACTATCACAAGTTATATAAACAATTTTGAAGTAGAAAAAGCATACGGTTTTATTAAATAAATGGGAACTGAATCGTTATAGTAATTTAATTACTAAAGTTTAAATTATTAAGTTATCATAACTCACAAGACTAACAAATATTCAAAATATATTACTAGTATAAGTTGAATTTGATTTACTAAAAACCTTATAGAATTCAGTTGGATTAATTAAAGTATTTTTAAAATTCAGTTGATGTTTGTAATAATTGAGTTAAATTATAATAGAATTATTTAATTTCCATCCATATCCTAAGGAAAAGTTATTAATGTTTGGATGGTGGAAGTTTCTAGATGATTTAAATTGTGTTGTTTTGGTGCACCGACCAAGTACTCGTTAACGTTACGAATTTTAACACTTGCACTTTGGATTGGCAAAGATGAATGTTAGTGTGATTCAGCATGCATCACTACGCTCATTTCTTCTTTTGATCGGCTCAAAGTACTACGTCGTTTCACTATCTCTTTCTACCTCATTCTTTAATTCTTTATTTTACTATCTAATTTACAAATGGATCGTGTCATGGCTAACCCTTCATCATATTAACAATTAAGAACTGTTTGTCCTTTTATTTTTTACAATCAACACCAATTTTTCTTTATTCTATTATTACCTTTTGTTTTTTTACACATTAAAAAAAATTAATTAAATTTAATATATATATATATATATATATATATATATATATATATTATACTTATATTATATTACTTTGTTTTTGGATTGATTTATTGATTCTTCATATGTTATGATTGTATGTTACACATAAATAGATGATAATGCAAACGAGAGAGATTATTACAAAATCGTAAAAATAATAAAGTTGATAAATTTATATATTATTTAAAAAATTATGATTATTTACGGATTTAGACAATTTTTTTTCAAGGAATGAAAATTATTTACAAATCAATCTAATTTCTAAAATATAATAAAATTGATTAAATAAAATAGATCGCTGATATATTCATCAAAGATTTATACGTTCTTTTTTATGATTTTTAGACCAATCTAAATGGTTATAAATCTCCATTCCAAACTGATGAGTGATAGAAACTAAATAATTTTTTTTAAATTAAGTCAATTAACAATTAATATCCTATAATTAAACTAATCAAATTTTTATAATTATGTTATACATGATTACATATCTAATTTAAATTATATTATTATTTATATATACTTATCTCCAATACATAATAAAAATATACATTAAAATTATCTTTATTCAAAAGTCAATTTAAAAGAAATATCATCTCAATATATTAAACATGTATAATTTTCATCACACCATTACTTAAATCTATCAACCTTAATAACTTCAAACACTATAATTTAACTATCCATGACTTAAAAGCTTACAATTCAACCCCTTTATTGCAAAACAAAATTTTTACTTCAACATATAATATTGCTTTTCACAAAATACCAAGAGTGAATCTACTTTGCTTTCAAATCTAATGTGCAACAACTTAATATTATAAGTATTTTAAAGTTCTAATCTCAAACACGTAACATAAAAACTAACCTACTAAAACCTTTACAACTAAACAAGATTCTATAAATCCATCATTACCCGATCATTAGAGATAACTTCTTTTACTTGCAATCACTTTTTCTCAAATAATTTTCAAATTCAATATAAAATAAAACAAGTTGAGTCAAATTCTTTAAACAACTATATACTATAAATATACATTAAATAACTTAATTATACGTTCTCAACCTCTACAACTTTACATCTTCTTTAAACACCCGCATGTGCAAGTAAAAAAAATTGGTTAAAAGTTTCTCCTTCTTGTTTGATACTGAATAATTAGTCTAAAACATGTTCAATTAGTATCAAATCATTTTTTTTTTCTAAAAACTTATTTTATTAAAAAAATTAAAGCCAGGTTTCGACTCAATTTCTTTTTAAAAATTAAATTTCAAGACCACAATACATGGAAGAAACCAGCAAAGTCAAATTAAAAATGCTGATATATAGCATGCCATATTTCACCTACCACATATATACTATAAACAATTCCCCTCACTGCGTTTTTACTAAATAAAAAAAATAGTAAAAGTCACCCAAAAGAGCAATCATCCAGTACACTCAGTTCCACGTGCAACCCTTCCCTGATTGGTTGACTCACCGTCACGGTCTCGAGTTACGGTTCCGTTACGGCGGCGGATACAGAACGCGTGATCACCGTCAATTTCATTTTAGCGACAGTTTGGAACGAAAGTTCGAAACCATATCAATAGTGCGGTACGCGTAGGCAAGTGGGCCCCATTTGATCACGTCACCTGTGGCCCACTGCGATGTTCGAGAGGTTGACTTTTTTGTTAATTTTTTTTTCCAATTAAATAAATATTTTTAGAGAGAAACAAGACAGGGTTTTGGTCAAAGCGTTTTGCCAACGTTGAAACAAAACAATGTGATTTAGGGCTATTCAAACGACACACACGTTGCTGTTAATGTTGCGAACCAGCTCGCACCACACACTGAATCCATCGCCACCTAATATTCAAACTTCATCAGAAAACGTACTTAACAATAAAGCGTTTTAAATAAGTTAAAAATACGGTTTTTATATCATGAATTACAATAAACTAAACAAAATTTAAGTCTTTTTGAATTAAACTAATGAGTACATAATATTAAAAAATTACATAATTTAATAGATTGCAGTTTACATATATGTACAAAAAATAAGTTTCTTACATTTATTGAGTATATGTATTAAAATATGGAAATCAGTTAACGGAGTTATTTATAAATAAATATATTGTTTTAATATAAGTTTTAAACTCTTAGGTACGTTAAAAAGATATTTCTTACATTAAAACAAAAATATATAATACATTTTTCAGCAAATACATGCTAAATTAACTTTAAAGGTAAGAATTAACATTAATAAGTCTCTAAGTAACTTTCAATCTTCTTTTTTTTCCTTTTGAAGACAAGTAGTGACTCTTTTGTTAAAGAATGCAACGTGGTTAAAATTCGGACTTCAATGTGTAAAACAAGCAAAAGTATAAAAATTTAATTGCATTAAATGTTTTTATTTGTTTAATAATTTATAATAATTTATAATAATTTTAACAATTTAAATATATATTTTTATAGTTACTTTTTTCTTGTATGAAAATAAATTGATTTATAGTATATATTATTTTGTGTGATGGATAAAATATTTAAATGTTATCTTATTTTATTAGTTAATTAAAATAATATTTTCAGTCAACTCTTAAAATCTCACGCTTAGTGCTTCAAATCAATGTTCTCAGATAAATCTCATCAAAATCTTACTCCAAATCCAAAACAAAAGGAAGAGGGAGAAATACCGAAAAAGCCCCTGATCGGGGACAAATCGGCCTCAGGTGATAACATTCTCTTCCCCGTGCGTATAAAATGACAGAAACACCCCTGGCTTCCTTTGTCCTCATTGTGGCTTGTTGGTGACTATGGAACATTTGTTCACAATTAATTTCCACCTCATATTGACCAAGAATATATTAAAGCACCCACAATACCCCAAAACATCAGAAAGGACTCTCTCTCTTCTCTCTCTCTCTCTCTTCTCTCTCTCTCTTCTCTCTCTCTCTCTCTCTTCTCTCTCTCTTCACTCTCTCTAAAACACACAGAGTTTGTGTCACTCTTTTATTCTCAGTTTTATTTTTTTAAAAAAATTGTGTGTTTCTTCTTCTTGAGGGGGGGTCTCTGTTTTCTTGGTGGAGTTTGAGCAGAGAAAGAACATGGGTTGCTTTTGTTGCGCGGGGAAATCATGCACCAATTCGGACACTGAAGAGTATGGCCAGAACTTCGACCAGAAACCCTCCAACTTCACTGCCGCAGGTAAATTTTTATTCTTTTTACTTTAATAATGCATTTCACTATTTCATATGAGCACACTCCTTCTTTTTTGTGACCCATTTTGTCTGATCGTGCCGATTGCTGTGTTTTTTCAGTGGTTTTCGTTTTAATGTGAAGATTATGTGGTGGGTGTGTCATAAGCTGATCAAAGTTCGTATTTTTTTTGGGGGTGGGGTCATCGAGTACTTCTGTTTACGTTTTGGAAGAGTTTTTCTTTTCATTTCTTTTCAGGAATTATCGTTCGGGCATATGCAAAAGGAAACAAAAAAGGAATTTTGATTAGTTTGTTTGGTTTCAATATTGTAGTTAATTTTGGTTTTTGGCTTGTGACGTCTTTTCTGGCCATTTTTTATGCTCTGAGTCTTTGAATAGCTTTATTTTGGGTGGCTTAAAACTAAAATTAACCGTGATCACATTTTTGTTTTGTTTGGCTGCGAGATGGGAATTACTAGATCCACCATCAAAATTGTGTTTGTCATTTTGCACAGCTCTTTTGGTTCTGTATGTAGTATCTCCCCGGATTAAAATATTTTTCTTGGGTGTGATTTTGTTTGTTATCGCTCCGCTTTGCCTTATGTGCATTTTTTGTATGCTGTAGAAAGCGTCAAAGTTGATTTCAAAGTGAATGGGAAAAAAGAAGATGGTTCTAAAGGTGATCAGCTTGCTCTGGACGTGAAGAGTTTAAATTTGAAAGAAGAGGGTTCTCAGGATGAAAGAGATAATGGCAATCGGGCGCAGTCATTCAGTTTTAATGAACTTGAAGCTGCGACGGGAAATTTTACGGCAGATTGCTTTTTGGGTGAAGGAGGCTTTGGCAAGGTTTACAAGGGACACTTGGAGAGAATAAACCAGGTTTGTTGAAAAAAAGAAGAAAACTCTTTCAATGCATTGGATGTGATCCTTGTGATGTATTGGGCATTTATGTGTTAATGGATTGTATGGGGTTTCGTAAGGTTTGTTAAAAACCACAATTTTGAACTTACTGATGCACTGAACCCGATCCCACTCTGGTCAATGTATTGTGCATTTATGCACTAATGATGAGTGTATGGCGTCATGTTAGTTTGCATGTTAATTGTTACTTTTGATTTGTGGTGAAAATAAGATTTGATAGTGGTTGTGTAGGTTGTAGCTATAAAGCAACTTGACCCTAATGGACTTCAAGGGATTCGAGAATTCGCGGTTGAAGTGTTGACATTGAGTTTGGCAGACCACCCTAATCTTGTGAAGTTGATTGGATTTTGTGCTGAGGGAGAGCAGAGGCTATTAGTTTATGAATTCATGCCATTGGGGTCTTTGGAGAACCACTTGCTTGGTATGTGTTATCATTCTATCATCTCAATTTTTCCATATATTTTCAGCATCATTCCTTACAGCTAGCTCATCTCATTTGTTATTTGCCTTATTATCGTAGATCTTCGGCCTGGTAGCAAACCACTGGATTGGAACACAAGAATGAAAATAGCAGCCGGGGCAGCTAGGGGTTTGGAGTATCTGCATGATAAAATGAAGCCTCCTGTGATATATCGCGACTTGAAATGCTCTAACATTTTGTTAGGAGAGGGATATCATCCTAAGTTGTCAGATTTTGGCCTGGCAAAAGTAGGTCCAAGTGGTGATAAGACCCATGTTTCAACAAGGGTTATGGGCACATATGGGTATTGTGCCCCAGATTATGCAATGACGGGTCAGTTGACATTTAAGTCAGATATTTACAGCTTTGGGGTTGTTCTTTTGGAGCTTATCACAGGGCGAAAGGCTATTGATCATATGAAACCTGCCAAAGAACAAAATCTAGTTGCATGGGTATGTCACTACTTTTTACCTATTGTATTCTTGAATGAGGAATCCATGGTTGTTTGTTGATTTACTTTTGTAAACCAGTGTAATTAGTTATAGCACAGGTGGTGCTACTTTTAAGCCTTGATGAGTTTGTTTTGTATTACTTTAATATTTCTGTGGCACTTTCATGGTTGTTAAATTCATGAGTTCACTTGTAGACGTGGACAAGTTCATGAGTTTGTGGCCATCACTATGTTCAACTCACATTCCAACTCATTTCTTGGTGGGCTTGGGTATACTCCAGCAAGCTTGTCTCGACTCGCAATTGCATGGGTGAGTTGGTGGTTCTATTTGTTGCTGAAAAAACTGACCCAAACGATAATGTTTGGGTTGTTCCAAGGCACAACTGACTTTAACACAATAGGGCAGTAGTGGAGGCTAAATTCACAACACCCTTTTCAGACACCCTACTTGTGATTGTGTTCTTTGTTGACTATATTCAGTCTCTCTCTTGATGCCATTGTCTGTGTTGAAGAATCCCTTTTCTTTTTGTGTTTTGTCTGTGTTCTGTGGCTTCAACTTCTGTTACAATCATCTCTTTCTGCCTTTCTCTGTTCAACAATATCTGGGCAGCTAGTATGAGCTGCAAGTCAATCTGGTAGCAAGCCACGAGTGAGGCCCCAAAAGCCCTCCCTTTATTCTTTTGTCTCTGTACTGGCGTGCTCTTTTTTGAGTGTAACTTTACTTTGGTTTTATCTTGGTAACAATCCCTCCATTATTTTGTCTTCTTGGTTTCATTTAAGGAATCGGAAGTTTCAATGTGTGAGACGCTTAATCAAATGATTTTATCATACTAACTGTAATGGCAAGATGTTAGTCATGTGTGATACATGGAATTTGTTTCACTTTCAACATATTTGTTGGTTTCCATATCCTACAGTTATGGTTTTCTTATTTTAAACCACTGTATTTATTGATTTTCAGTCTTTAGTATGCTTTTTATATTTTCAACGATAATGTACTGCCAAATTTTGTAAACAATAAATTGTTGTGGATTATTTCTGTGCTCTTACTTGACTGGAACTATTAGTAACCAGAAAGCTCAATTTTGGTAGTGCTTAGTTACCATTACTTTTTCCATTTTTGTTCTTTATTAATGTCCTTATTCAGAATAGTTATTGCCTTGTACACAAAAATCTCAGTCAATCTCTGAAACATAATCATAAAGCTCTGAATCTTTCCTTTAAGGTGAACAGATCACATTTTTGTTGAGTATATTAAAATTGAGAATAAGTGTCTTGTTTACTTGATAAATGACCTGAAATGGCAAAATTCATAATATTAACATGGCATGTTCTTTTCAGGCAAGACCCTTGTTCAGAGATAGGAAAAAGTTTCCCCAGATGGTTGATCCTTTACTTGAAGGTCGATATCCGGTGAGAGGGTTATACCAAGCTCTTGCGATTGCTGCAATGTGTGTTCAGGAGCAGCCTAATATGCGGCCTGTAATAGTTGATGTTGTTACAGCTCTAAATTACTTAGCTTCTCAGAAGTATGATCCTCACCTTCATCCAGCACAAAGCTCTAGAAGAAGTCCACCTTCTCAGGTAATGCAAAGGGATGATGATGATGAACGTAGACTTATTTTAACCACCGAGCATGTGACAGACAGATCATAAACTAGGAAAGTAGATTCTTTTTTTTTGCCTGTTCATATGCAGTGTCCTTCATAGTTGCCAAATTTTGTTTCATGGGGAGATAGCAGGTGCCTCATCAAATGTAAGTCTCTCTCACAAAGGAATTTTCTCACTGTACATGCCAGCAGCTGCTTCTAATGTACTTATGATGCCTTTCTGTAGGAAAAGAATATTTCATTGTTTTTCTTCTTGCCCCTTTGAATAGAACTTAGCCTCCGATTATATAACAAAATGACTTGATCTATGATGTCAAGTTCTCTTTGTCCAACATCTGGGAGTTCATCCTTAATGTTTGCACAGAATGTTTTTCACGAGTGGACCACATCAGCTCCTTTTTTGTTTTGTGCTTGGTGATGTTATGGGGCTTGCAATGATTGAAAGGGATATGGAACTTTGATTTGGAAGTGAAGGTGAAGTTGGATATAGCAGAGAGTTCAAGTGTGTGGTTTAGAATCACTTCGACAAGAAAATGAAAATATCTTGATTTTTACACGACTAATTTTGACTTCTAACGTAAAACAACATGAAAAAACGAACAACCATTGTTTTGTAATCTCGGATTTTGATTTTGTTTGAAAGCTAGGCTTTTGAATTTTATCCAAATTTTTTTTCTTTAGTGTAGTCTTAAGAGAGTCACTTGTTACACTTCTTTTCGTTTTCTTATTTCTATGTTATTTTTTCTTTGTTATTTCATCACTTTTTTTTTTCATCTTAAAAAAGGTTATAATTGAAAAAATATGTTATTTTGAAATAAAAAAATGATATACAGAAATACTAAATTTCATCAAAAATTTGACAACAGAGAGAATAATTTGTTTCTTGATACATTTATAATATTTTCCTATTATATTATAATTTTTGACTAGTTTTTGAATGGTTTATACAGGTATTTGTTGGGTTAGAGGGGGAGAGAAATGAGTAAAAGGAACTGTTCAACTATTTTGTAAAAGAATTAAGCAAGTTTATTATATTTGTAAAACAATAAAATACTAAATACATATGAATGGAGGAAAAGTTTTACAAATCCAAAACCATGCAATTAAGATAGTTATAATTTTTAATTATTCGAACTTTGATCTAGAATATTAAATATTTAATGTTCAATTTTCTTAATACTGTAATCAAAATGTTATTTTCATGGTCTTTCTAAAAATAAACATGGCTTTAGAATACGTAACTTACTTTACCGTTTATTTAATAGCTTTTTATGATATGAACATTAATGGCAATTACATTGTGAGAGTTGAGGGTAAGCTTCCTGGTTTCTTTAACCACGGAAATTTTCGTAACTTTGAGGGGATTAAAATGTTCTAGAATTTCAATTTAAATTGTTTTTAAAAATTATTTTATTTAAGATAAATTATGTTTACTGTCTAGATTAATTATTACAATTACTTCCGTATAAAAATGCTTATTTTAATGTTAAATAGTATTTAAAAATTAAATAATGTCATTCCATCGAGATTAGGTTATCTTGCCATATTTTTTTTACTTAATACTAATACATTTTTCTTCTCCCTTAACTTTTAATGACGACTTTTATAATTATTTTAAATGACATAAGTAAAAAATATTTTGCATGCAGTGTCTTGGAGAAATTTTTTTGGTAGAGTTTTTAAATTCAAAAATATTTTTTATAAATATTGAAAAAATCAACAAATTTCTAAAAAAGAACTTAGTAATATGGATAAAAGAAAATCTAAGAGACATAAATGTAAGACAAGAAAAATTATAAAAAATTCCATATTTTTATTTTTTTTCATATAAAAAAAATTCTACCATTTTAAATAATCAAATTATTACAATGATTTTTATTTAAATTGTTTTTTAATCAACATATTTATATTTTACTATAAATTTTTTCAAATTTTCTAAATAAATAAATGATCATTAGAAAAAAATTACCAAATTGAGAATAAAAAAATAAATATTACTTTTTGGGGTAACCTAATATAGAGTGGATGATTTAATAATTTAAAACATGAACTGGTGAGAAAACAAATATGGAGATTGACATGATGATGAAGACATGAAGAATATGTACACGAGCACATACCTTCTTAATGAGCATATTTCTTGTCAAATAGAATGATGAATTTATTTGATATTCCTATGTCTTCCATACCATTAAATAGAAAGAATTCATTACCTTAGTTCTTTTTATAATAAGCTTTATTGTAGATGAATAAACACTTTTAGGACATCTCCATTACACAAGATATACTCAATATCATAAATTTCAGTCCTAAGTCTAATAAAACTTCTCTGCATTGAAATATATAGTAAATTTAAAACAATGGATAATAAATAAGACCTTAAAGCATAGGAATAAGAAATTATTTTCTTTTAGTAAGAAAACATTTGTTTTAAAATATTCCATAATAATAATTAAGACAAAAAAGTCTTGTGAAAATTGGACAATAGTGAGTGCTAAATTGTGTATTAAAACTTTTTAAAAAATTTCACAATTTTTTTGTCCAATTAAAGCAAATAGATTAAGTTTATACGTGATAAATACGTTATTACGTTCTTTTTCTTAAGAAATTGTCTCTAACGAAAAACATCAGACACAACTTCAAGTTTTACATAGACAATCAAAAATACTTTTCAAAACTTGTTTTCTCAAATTTCTCTTTACATTAGTTACATTTGAATAACATGCAATATAAAAATACTAGAAAGAAGAAAGATTTACTCTATATATTTTTATACTGTTTTGTTTAGAACATCAAACTACATCTAGTTATCAATTAACTTGATTGAGTTTCACTAAGAAAATTATTGTTCAGAAGATACAAATAATTGTTGTTTAAACATAAGCTACTCCTAATTAAACTTAAGTATTGTTTGTATTCATAATTACTCTTAGCTAAAAATCAAGCATTATTTGGAATGAAACTAGTCTCAGCTAAATCATTGAGTATTATTTGGAATGTAGTCACTCCTAACAAAGACTAATTATTGTTTTCACACAAATTATTCCATTAAGTAGATCTTATAAAAGCCCAAACTGATAGGATACATATGGTCAGGTAGAACTCTCCAAGTTTGTGCTAACCTATCAAAATAAGGCACCAATGGAGTCATTATTTATAGCATATTTCCTCATTAAGTTCTCGTCCAAAGGACAATAACTCACATCGTGATCTCTTAGCATCGATGGGTCCTTCAACAAGAAAGGCAACAATGTAGACATTATCTTAGAAGGATCCGACAATCTCATCCTAGAGTAGGTAATCCATTTTAACTTAAATGCTTTCAACAATGAAGACAAGTATGAGACCTTGATTGTCGGGCTATGTCTGGCTCATGAGCTAGGAGTAAAAAGGTTGCACTGTTATAACGATTCCCAATTTATCACATGCTAAGTAAAAGGAAACTATCAAACTAAGGAGTCATCTTTGCAAAAAAAACACTTCCATATGATAAAAGAACTTTTCAAAACAGTTATATGAGTTTGAGATCAACCATATATGCCAAGAGAAGAAAATGACAAGGCCAACCAGTTGTCCAAACTGGCCAACACAAAGAAAACCGGCCAAGATAAAACTCCCATCCAACAAACCCTCTCAAGTCCAAGCTGGGATCATGACAACATATTCGAGATTTCCTCAACCTCACCAAGGTGGATAACCTCAATCTTAAGTTATCTGTTGACTTACCCGTCAACTCAATAGAAGCAAAGTACATACAATGACAAGTGGAATTCTATCTTTGCATAATGGAAAATTCTTTAGAAGAGGGTTTGTCGTAACTCTACTCAAGTGCCTAGAACAGGAACAAGCCCAATACGTGCTTGTCGAGATACATCACAGCACATGCGACATGTACTCTAGAGCCCGATGCATATCTACGTGAGTACTATTATTCGAGTACTACTAGCCTACGTTAAGAAAAAAGGACCTTGAATACATCATGAAGTGCCAATAGTGTCATTAATTCAGCCCACTGCATTAGGTTCCTCCTGAAAAGCTACACACCTCCTAGCATTCGCTACATGGTGAATGAACATATTGGGTCCCTTCCCACTAGCAAAGGAGCAAGTCAAGTTTCTCATCATGGTCGTAGACTATTTTACTAAATGAATAGAAGCAAAAGATCCTAAGCATGGACCTTGAGACAAGTGGCAAGATCTGAGTAGATTGAAGAACCTTGATGGTTGGAATGCAAGGAAAGATTCACCAATAAAAGACTCTTTAATGATCAAGTTAGTAAGAGAGTTTGAATATTTTAAGTAGAAAATCATAAGAATGAATGAATGTTGGTATTTCATGTGAAATGTCATGTGTATTTATATGGCTTATGAGTTTTATGAATGATGTGATAAAATCATATAATAATAATAAAATAATAATTTTTTGTATATATGATAATTAACATAATAATTATAATAATATGATACCCTAGACCAAATATCCTGCAAATATATGATTATCATAACATAATCAAATTATTGAGATTTGATACATATTGTTAATATATGAATATTTATACCAACAAATATATTTATGAATTTAATGGGTTTGATGAAGTCGCATTACTTAACATATTTGTTGGACTGGATATCTACACTTTTTATTTTTATTTTTTAGTAAATATTTTTAGACCCCAACATGAGAAAAATAATGGCATATTAATTTTTTAATGTTTTTTTCTTTCAAAGATGTAAAACACTGTCCATTAATAATTTAATACCTTAATATATTGGGTTATAAAGTTTACTATTATTATTATTACCCGTAGAAACAAAGGCAGCGAGTGTGTCTACTATGATAATAAAAACTGATATTTTAATAAAATTAGTCGATATTAAAATTATAAAAATTGTGTATAAAAATTTATAAAAGTAAATTCTTTATTAACTTTTATAATATCACAGTTATATAACAGAAATATTTGTAGTTTTCTATCAAAATAATAAGTAAACTTATAATAAATATGTATATAAAAAACATCTTTAAAAATTTTAGTTTTTGTCAACTATTATAATTATATAATAATGAAAATATAATCTAGATAGTTTGTTTAGATAATAAAAAGAAAAAAGTGGTTAATAAAATATAAATATCGAAAGGATAAAAAAGATTAAAAAAAACGTACAAAATTCAATTTCTATTATTATTATTATTATTATTAGTGTTTTAACAATTTTAATTACCAGTTTGCTACAAATATAAAAACGAAACCGAGTAAGAATGATTACATGTAATTATGCAAGAGTGAAACTGCGAACTTTGAGCTCAAAACACGAGCGTGACCCGTCAAAACGCTTTCCCGCTCAAATTCTGTTACGAGCCTAACGAACAAAACCAGCGAGTTTCCATCTGCGAGCTAGTTTGCAGATTTTCCTCTGATAATCACATCCTAACGCTATTTCTTCTTCTTCTTCTTTTCTCTGAATCGAAATGCAGCAGAGATCTTCAAGCTCGAGCTTCCGCCCCAGCGACGAATTCAGAGCCATCAACATCGGTGTAGATCAGCAGCAACACACAAAGCGGAGAAGAACCTTCGATGAAGACTCGCTCGACGAGCTACCGATTTACCACCGGAGCGTCACCGGAAGGAGAGACACTTCCCGTTCACGCTCACCGCCGGCGGAAAAATGCATTCACTTAATCCCCGTGATCCTGCTGCTCTGCCTGTTCACTCTCTGGTGGTTCTCTGTTCCAGGTACGTCGCCGTTTTAACCAATATAACTTAGTTTTCCGTTAAGCACTTATGCTTAGCTTATACTAAGCGATATAGATTCAGAATTGTGATCTTCTTCGAGGTTTACAGTCCAATGTTCCTAGTTAAGAAGCGTTCGGTAACTAAGAACTGATGAGTATTGCTTTCAATTTGTCGATGCGAAATCTTTTGAAAATTAACAGTGAATGTGGAGATTAAAGACGGTAGGATTACGGCGATTCAGCAGATTCATGCACCACTGCCTAACAACACTCGAATTGATCTTGCCATGCTGGCAGTTGCCGCGTCATCACCGATTCCTGCTAATAATCCTCAAAATCTGTCAGGTGAGGACGAAACTTTCTTGCATCCTGCGAGTTCGCCTAGTGAAGAAACATTTTCTTTTTCTTAAAGTGGAAGACCTGAGTGACTGAAGAGTTTTCGATTGATAACATAGGATAGAAATATAATCTGAATTTGTGCTTCTTTGATAGCGTAGAAATATAGTCTCCGTCTTTATGTAAAGAAGAATAATGAACTTTGAAATGCACTTTATAATTTTTCAAGAATACAAATTCAGGTGGAACCCATTAAATGCGTGATTCAGTAGGTTTCGAATAACTCCTTTAGTTACATGTTAAGGTTGTGTTGTCAATATTCCAATGGTAACTTCATACATATACACAAATGCATTCTGAACGGATAAGAGCTTCTTATATATGCTTAGTTGACTTTACATCTATAATAGGAAGGGGTGAGGGTAAAAGAAGATGATGACAACTGTAGCTTTTGATATTATGATCAACAAAAATAGTTCAATTTGTGTTTTTCGGACCTTCTGTTGGAACAACAGCCAAAAATTAAGTTGGAATTTGGAGCTCAATTGCTACCTTAGGGACTCAATTCACTCATCAATTGTCAGCTTATATGTACATAGTTGAGCTGTTGTGTCATTTTCAAGAAAACATACGAAGGTCGTGACTGAATTAAGTTAATGATTTCGGTTTTAGGATACATTTCAATGTTAATAAACTATGGTAGTTTTAGTTTTTAAAAGATTATTTATGTTTTCAAATTTTAATGTAATTTTAAAACATAATATATCGATCCTGTAACTGGCCTTTTTTTTTTTTACTTTAAGAAACACTGACTTCTTTTTAAATGCATTATATTTTTTCTGTAATTTCTTTTTGCACCTTATTTTTCTACCAGGGCACTTTTAATTTGTGGTGAAATATATTAATAAGACATTAGTGTATCATGAAAATTGATGTATTTATTGGACAACTAACAATATAAATACTTTTTATTGGTAAAAAAAATTATTGAATTATCATTACTGTTATTAAATATAATTACCACTTGAAATATGTTTTATGGATTTATAAGTAAAATTTAGATTTACGACATTTTTAATTAAAACTAAATTTAACTATTTTTATTAGTTTTCATAATTAGATATTTGTTTTTATATAATTAAGGTAGTATTGATTTAGTGGATAATATCCACGGAAATTCATTAATGGATAGATTGAATGAATTTGATCAGATTAATCACTTTTTAAATTTATCAAAATATACTAATAAATTATTTTTATCCAATTCACTTGCTAAAAACACAGGTTCGCTTGATAGATTATTGATTAGGTAATAGATAAAAACACAGATTACCAGGTCACGATTGGAATATTGGTTGCACCTGCACGGTCCCATGACACTTATCACCATATGTGACCTCATTGGACGTGTCACAATGTTTCATAAGGCCTAATAGGTTCCCATACACATATCATTCCTCATAATGCAATTAATTAATATATATCCTAATCATATTTTAAAATAATATTTTCGACAGCGTTTTTTCTTTTAAACTTAAAATAATTATTTTCAAAGCAACAATTTAAACAAAAAAAAAAGCATAATTGAAGAAGTTAATAAAATGAATAAAAATCACTCATTTTTTAAATAAATAGGTTAAAAACACATAAAAAATATAAATGAAAGGTATTTGTTTTATTAAATTAAAATTTCTCTGAGAAAAAATAAACTTGTGCAAACTTGCCTCTAAGAAAATGAATAGACATTTAAATTTATATGTAAATATATTAATGTGTGTCTATAGATGGCACGCACATTCAAATTAAAAGATTGCTAAGTGTTAAAATAGACTTTAAATATAGAGCTTTATTCTGCATTATCCTATAAGTACATATATTTTCATACTTTTGCTGAAGTTACTAATCAATGAATGAGGCAATGGTCATAAAAAATGGGGCGATAGCCATAAAGGAGAATAATGGTGTAAGTGCAATAGCAATGTAACTATATAAAAAGATAAAAAAAGTCCCATAAAAATAACACTTTGACTATGTAGAAAGGACAAAGTCCTATAGTCTATCGATATACAACTCTCTAATTACAATCACGTACCAAAATATTAAAACAATGAAAAATGTTCTACCAATAGAGTAATCAATCCAAATAAGGAAGGGAATTAGGAGAGAAACATAATTTTTTTTAGATTTAGATATTCAAAATAGATAAAATTTCATTATATTAAACTAATATGATGTTTTCAGGATATGTTAATTTCATAATTGAGAAAAAGGATGCAACTAACGTGAAGTTTTTGAAAACTAAAACTATTTTTTTTTTCAAAAAGTTTTAAATTGTACATTTTTAAAGAATTACATTACAGAATATAATTTTAAATTGTTCCGAAAGTTTTATTAGGTAGTGTTAATTAAAATGGGTAAAAATAAATTACGTATTCTAAAATATATTTTTCTAGGCTCTTGTTAATATGTGTTAAAATTTGAAAGTCATTTTTGTCAATATAATAGAAAGTGTGGCAACAAGAATATGGAGGTCTTGTCTTTTCTAAGCGTTCAAAAATAGACTATTTTTACATTTTGTTTTCCAAAAAGTAAAAAACATTATATTCTGAATTATTTTAAAATTTTTATTTCTTGCACTCCCATATTTTCTTTCTCTATCTCTCACTTTTTAAAAGTGAATATTTTGTTTATTCTATTTTATAATTTATTTAACTTTCAAAACCTCCATTAATATCATTCATTGATATGCTGAACTGTTGCTTTAAACATTTAATTTAATAATGAATAGTATTTTATGTAAAGGTTCTGTAGAGATTATTCTTTAAGTATTTTTTTTCTCTAAAATATTCAAGCATCTTTTTGACGTGGCAATAATTTCCGTAAATAAATTTTAAATTTAACTTAATTTTAAAACATTTATTTATAAAATAAAATTTACACTTATATATTATAAATTAACTTTATTTTTAATTAATATAAAATATCATTATATAAGAAAAAAACAAACATAAAAATGTAAGTTGTTCCTATTAAATCTAGTAATCTTACGTCGTTTAAGAGTCGAAGCAGGTTAAATATTCATTTTTCTTTTTATCCTCTAAAACCTTTTTCAAAGCACCACTTTAGAAATGAAACCATACTCCAAAACACAAATATATGATAATTAACTTAATGTTATCATTTTGACGGAGTTGATATCGGAATATAAAAAATACTACAATAAATTTAAGTACTTGGTTTTAAATATGTGCAACTCCTTTTATTACTCTTTTTTGTTTTCGGAGTTTAATATATTTAAAAGAGGACTATTTAACACTCTTTTAACATATTCTTGCTATGCATTTTTATTAAAATATTATAAGTTATAAATTATGAGTGGAATTATAAATTATAGGTGGACTTCATTAAATAAAAAAATACTAAATTTTATACTACAATATGGATAATTTTGAATTTTCTCACATCTCATTAAGTTACAAGAAGAACCGTGAAAGTGTAGAAAGTAAAAAAGAAAACCCATTTAAATGAATAACCCACTTTCAAGAAATCAAGTTGTCGTGTGCCTTCTTGTTTTTCTTTTAGGAGATTTCCTTTTGCACCCACATAATTTTCTTCTACGCTTTTATAAATATATAAGAAATTCTCATTTCGTCTTTTCTATTTCTTGAAACCATTTTTTCATGAAAAAAATACACTCATATTTCACAATCTAAAAATAATATTTTACACCCAAAAAAAAATTCTGTATGGGGTATCTTCTGGATTGTATAGTTCTTTAGTCATTTTTTTTGCATAAAAAAGTTTTTAAATTGTGAAATCTAGAAGTAATTTTTATTATATAATTCAAAAATTATTATTGAGAACTGGAAAATGTAGGACTAAAAAAAGATATGATTGAAAGAACAACGATAGAAATAGATGACAAAGAACTAGTGACTTTCGATAACTTTAACATCAAAATCTTTGGACATAACACTCGTAATTGCATAATTAGAAACTTAATTACATGTAGATACATAAATTATAAAAGACACACTTGTGCTATTATCTAATCAGTTTACTGTGTAA
The DNA here is from genome assembly GCF_016808095.1 of Vigna angularis. Taxonomy (NCBI): domain Eukaryota; kingdom Viridiplantae; phylum Streptophyta; class Magnoliopsida; order Fabales; family Fabaceae; genus Vigna; species Vigna angularis. The sequence goes on from NC_068974.1 coordinate 35,176,400, forward strand.
AACTTTTTAAAGTAGGAAAAAAAAAACTCTATTGAGTGGTATATTTGACATGATCAATAACATAAGATAATTATTTTAATTGAGTGCATTGGTTTGAATATACCACAGAGTTGCTACTATCTGTGAGATTTCAGACTTGATTCAAATCTCTTCTCGTCCAACCATCATGGATAAAATCTGAAGGAAGGGACAGTTGAGTTAATTAAACTCAATAATATATATTCCTGTTTTCTCTTTGTTTAAAAATTTTGTTCTTGCAATATTGGGAGTAGTTGGTGAATGGTTGGTATTTAAACGATAGCAGATGACTTATCCTAGGTATTCTTGATCTTTCACATCACGAAGTTGATCAAAGAAGTCCTTCACTTTCAATCATTTTACCATTCAGCAGGCAACTACATAAAAAAGGTAAACATCAATCACCATTTGATACCCACTAAAAGGGAAAAATATACACTTAAACTCAAAATCTTGAAGATTATTTGTGGTCACGAATCATCCAGCGTCGACCAATATGGTCTCATGTGTCCATTTCACAAGCTTATCCTTGTGACCATGCCCTTTCAGCAAGCTCCTCTTTTCTTAGATATGCAATGCAAGAATTACCCTTGTGCAAGACAGTGGGTATATTAATATTCTATATGTTTTTCTAGACGCAAAAGAGTAAGGATATTTGCCATTTTTGGTTGTCTGATTTTGCATTTGTCCTGGGCTATAAGTCCACAACCTCAGACATAGAAAACCAAACAGTGTTGTCCTTGGAACAAAAGGAGGGTACAGCTAGCCTGCAGAGATTAACATGCTTGTGGAGACTCATATAATGTTCACGTTCTCTGTTCTTGTTGCTTTTCTATTTTGACACCCCACTTCCAGACTGGCACTTACGTTCTGACATCAGAAATCATTGAAGGTAAGACCCAGATGAAGAAGCAGCATCAGAAGATAGAAATATATCACTGTTTGGTTCCTCCACTCTGTAAAATTTTGTTTCTCTCAAATGTTTTAGGACTCCAAAGTGAACAAGGTTGCACCATGATATAGCATACTTTTAGGAATTCGTGCAAAGAGGAATGTCCCATGTGAAATATCCAGACACAGGGATGGGAACCCAAACCTTTCCAACAATGATCCCTTTATATTTTTATTCCACCTGTCCTCCTTCTGCACTATGAGCCATTTCTAGAAATCAGTTTTCTCTCTGTTTATATTGTGTGCAAATTTCTTTAACAATAAGCAGCAACACAAGTCCACACCTCCTACCACTGCCAAATTCAGAAGATTTCTGACCCTGCAAAGCACAAGAGGTATTACACTGTAAAACATTTCTAATCACACACAGCAAGAGGTATTATTAAACTGTGAAACATTTCTAATCACACTTCTGATTTTTCTTTCGTGCTGAATTAGTTAACTTTTGAACTTTTCTCACAATTCTATAACTGTCCTTGCACTACGTCAATTTATATCTGGACAGTTTAGGAATCCAATCATGGTGGTTTAGGAAGTCATTCTGATTAGTCTGTTAGATGGATGTCATGAAAAATTCCCCAACATTCATTTCTCACGCAAGCAGAAGAAGCACTTTTGGCTCACCACAGCTTTTCATCCAAATTTCTCTCCCATCATTACGTGTCCTTCTCTGGGGATTTTCCTCTATCCATTGGGGACACTTGTGTTCTGACATAATTAGCGAAAAACCCAGACAGTATCTTATCTTAGTTGTGTTTCTATGCATTAATTAGTGTCCCCTCCTAAGTAATCAACCTCCACCACTCATTGCAATATCCCACCCTCATGCAAACAAAATTAGCCTGAAAAAAAATGATGAACCAGAAAAATCAAAACCAGCAAAAAGCCCCACACAACTCATCATTCGCTGTACGAGTCCCACTCCTATCACATGCCCTTGCCATTCCAATTACTAACACTCCACCACCATCATATCATTCTTGGACAACATCATATGTAGATCCAAAGTACACATCAAACACTGAACTCAATCTCTATCCTCATCCCACATCAACAACATGCAGAGATTTAGTATTCATTTCCCAAATTTACCATACAACACATCCACTCATGTCTTTTGTTCATACCAGATGTGCCCCAGTCTTTTTTTCAAATCTTTTGTTACCAACTAACAACAACAGCACACAAATTCTATAACATGAAACTCATAGTCTTCCATGAATTTTTTATTCTCATTCAACAGCAAAATGCAGGGATTTATTGTCTATAACTATGGTAATTGAGTACTGACAAGTGATTTGCATAGTTAATTCTTACTTTTTGAGAGATTAATTGTGTGACATGTGCACGAACGGAACAGAGAGTGAGAAGAATGGAGGCATTTCCCAGAGACCAACGTGGCTCGCTCGAAGTGTTCAACCCCTCGTCTTCTTACTCCAACGAGAAGCCGGTCAACTCGCCATTGCGCACTCAATCCACGTGGAAGACGTGGATGGAGTCGCGCGCCGAGGACCCACAGGAGCAGCAGCAACGCGGCGGTCCCGATGAAGTCACAGCCACGTCGTGGATGGCGCTAAAGGACTCCACTCCGCCGGTTCCATCACAAACACTCGCCGCGGTGCTCGGTGAGCCTCCGGCGGAGGTCGGAAATGCCGCGAAGCGCGCTGCGGAATGGGGTCTGGTGCTGAAGACGGACACGGAAACCGGGAAGCCGCAGGGAGTGGCGGTTCGGACCTCCGGCGGGGAGGAGCCGAGCGCGAAGGTGACCGGTAAGCCGAGGAGGGACTCCGGAAACTCCGTTCGGAGCTCCGGCGAGTCCTCCGACGACGGGAGGGAGTACCGGGGAGGAATCCCGAGGGTTTCGGAGGACCTGAGGGATGCTCTGTCGGCGTTTCAACAAACTTTCGTGGTTTCGGATGCTACCAAACCCGATTACCCGATAATGTACGCCAGTGCCGGATTTTTCAAGATGACGGGTTACACATCGAAGGAAGTCATAGGGAGAAACTGGTACGTCGAAGTTACTTTTTTTAATTGAGAATTACTAAGCTTAATTATGAAGGATTAAAAAAATATAAGTTTGTGGAAACATTAAAAAACAGAGAAATGAAGTCGAATGTGGTTTTATACTGTTATTTAATGAGGGATTATGGAGTTTAATTAATTCAGATTAAAGTGAACAGAATAAAAATTACAATTATTGAGGAAAAAGAAATATGATGGAAGAGTGTCTATAACTGTAATAACTGTAAGGAAAAGGACAATAAGAAAACAATAAACGGGTCGGGTGGGTTGGCAGCCGGTTTTTGCAGGGAGCGGACACGGATCCGGATGATGTGGCAAAGATAAGGGAAGCCTTACAAACGGGTCAGACCTACTGTGGAAGGTTACTGAATTACAAGAAGGACGGCACTCCCTTTTGGAACCTTCTCACTATTGCCCCAATCAAGGACCACGATGGCAGAGTCCTTAAACTTATAGGGTACCCCACTTAAACACTTTCTTTACTCATACTTTCTTCTCTATTATTGCTGTAATTAATTATTGTGGCCAATGCCCATCGTTGCCATGGGACCTTATATATATATATATATATATATATATATATATATATATATATATATATATATATATATATATATATATATATATATATATATATATATATATATATATATATATCATACTCTCATATATAATCGACACTTCCTTCCTTTGGTCATTGTTCACAGCTTGTCCTTTGCAAATTTTAAGATAAGAAACACTCCACACCGATAATGACCCTTCTGCCATATCCTTTTCTTTCCAATTACAAAATGCCAAACACTGCTCTGTCATGTCTATTATAACTACAAATTTTATATTTCATCATATGCTATTTTTTTTATTTATCTATCTATCTATATAATCATCATACATCTACCCGTTGATATCTACCAAATAAATTTGATTTAATGCATTTCGTGTAATAAGTATCAATTTTTTTTCTTGATTATATATGAACTTGTGTTTTTAGTTAAATTCAAGAGAAAAGGTTCTTTCTTTTAAAGGAATAGAAATGTTGGTGTTATTTGAATTTACTTGGTATAGGATAATATATTTGTCCCAAACATTTATGAATATAGGCCATTTTGATCAGTTATAATGTTAGAGATATTTTAGTACTTAAAAAGAGGGAAAGAGTGGGTCACGCCAAACCTGATATGTGACTAGAAAAGGAAACATGAGATGTAGAGATGATGAATGCATTTTTTTCTTAGATATTTTGCTATTTTAGGCCAAATAATGGATTTTGTTCAATCCATATCTTTGTTACTGTTCTTCCAACTAAATAATTCATCATTGCATCAACTGACAAACAGGAGACAAAGATGGACTGCACGTGGATTTTTTTTTTTTTAATTTAGTTTTGACTTGCACGTGGCTCTTGAGATGATGGAACGTTGGCATGCATCGTTGTCTGATACAGATACCAGACTCCCGAAGTCTGGTTTTTCACTTTTAGAAGGAAAAAAAACGAATTTGAGAGCTGTGACTGCTTTTTAGAAAATTAATTATTGAAATTTATGTAATTTAATAATGTCTTGTACATGTGTATGTATTTGATCATAGTTTTAATTATTAAATCTTTATTAATAATCAGGATTCCATCAAAAGATGCACACATAATCTTTTAAACGTGTACTGTTAAGTAAATTTAATGGAAGTTGTTCTAAAATGAAAACAGACTCAATTAAGTATTGTATGTGTATAATGATGACAGAATGCAAGTGGAGGTTAGCAAGCATACAGAGGGGACGAAGGAGAAGATGCTACGTCCCAATGGATTACCCGAATCCTTGATTCGATACGATTGTATGTATTGCAGATATCCTATCATATTTCTAAATTGTATAAGATTGTGCAACCTCAACCTATGTCATCATTGCTTTTAACGAAAGAATAATCACAATATTATCCATGATTAGAAGTATAATTAAGAAAGTAAGGTATTTATATAGTGTTATAGTTTCGATTCAAATTCGTCGAGTGACATTGTTACAGTAAATCACCGTATTTATAATGTGAGATTATTAGATGTAGTATCCAAATATGAACCTACATTTCAAGTTACATTAGAAAGTTAGTTGAACAGTGTATTTACTCATTTTCTATAATGAATTAAAGATGGTGTTAATCTTTTACATAAATTGAACTGATATGTTATTGATAAATTGAACTTATATGTTATTGATGTTGTATAATGTAGCTCGTCAAAAAGAAAAGGCAAATAGTACAGTATCTGAGCTGTTGCTGGCTGTGAGGAGGCCACGGGCGCTGAGTGAATCAGGAGGCCGTCCCTTGATCAGAAAGTCAGCATCCGGTGATGATGATCAAGAAAAACCAGAAAAGTCATCGAGGAGAAAATCTGAGAGTGTGGCTTCTTTTAGACGCAAATCACATGCAGGAGACACAAGTTCAATGGAGAGAATCACTGAGCTACCTGAAAAGAAACACAAGACATCTCGTCGCCGTTCCTTCATGGGGTACGTATGCATGCTTATTTACTTGAGTTATTTATAAAGAAATAGTTTTTTAACTACTTTTAAAAGGAGATTCTTTTAAAAATACTACTTTTCCTTCATGGGGAATGATCTTCTGGCTAAAGTACAAGTTTTTTGAATGAGTGTATGTGATTTGCATTTCTTGGTCCATGGTTCAGGTTCATCAGGAAAAGTCAGTCCAACTTTGGAAGCTTCAATGACGAAGCTGTTATTAAGGATAGTTCAGAGAGTAGTGATGAGGATGATGAGAGGTCTGGTAGTTTTGATGGCAAAGTAAAGAAGAGGGAAAAGAGAAAGGGTCTTGATCTTGCTACCACACTTGAACGTATTGAGAAGAACTTTGTTATTACTGATCCTAGGCTGCCTGATAACCCCATTGTAAGATCAGCTTTTCTTTTCTATTCTTTTCTTTTTTTTCAAATTAAGAGAATAAAATTAGAAGAAAACGATGATGAGAATGCGTCTACGTAGACCACAGACAATTTGAATGTTGGTAAGTTCCAAATTAACTAGAAGGTCAGTTTATAACAGTGGGAGCAAATCTTGAATTTACAAGTCAATTTTATAAAATTAAATTTAAAATTCACTTTTTAATATGACATGAAATTTCTATCTCACAAATTATATATTAGTGAAATTGATTTGTTTGTTCAAGCAAGACAAAATCTCATTACTCAACAATTTGGTTTTCCAGATCTTTGCATCTGATAGCTTCTTGGAGCTTACGGAGTATAGTCGTGAAGAAATCTTGGGAAGAAATTGCAGGTATGGTTGAAATGAATATCAAACTGGAGTATTGCATATCGGTGCTTCAAGCATTACCTCAGGCTTCATTAACTGGAGTATATGAATGCTTCCATGAAGGATCAATGGAAAAATTCAGTAAACTGAACTCTAAAATTGTTACATTGGCAAAAGTTATCTTATTTATATGCTACATGATTATATAGGTTTCTGCAAGGGCCTGAAACTGATCCAGCAACAGTGAGAAAAATTAGAGAGGCCATTGACACTCAAACTGACGTCACTGTGCAACTCATTAATTATACAAAGAGTGGTAAGCTTATTACCTTTCTTCAGTAAGCTAACTTGTTTTAGATTGGTTAAGTGTTGGTATTACCTGAATTATTCGTATGGAAGTATATGATGAAAAGTTCTCAGGATATTCAATGTCACACTATATTCTCTTTATTAAAAAGAACCAGGAAAGGAAAAATATTTCAATATTTTGACATATAACTATGCTTTCATATCATGAATCCTTCATAGAGTCTTATAATGAAAATCACTATTTAATAACTTGAAGCTAAATATGGTTGCTAATTGTTCTGCTCGATTCAGGTAAAAAGTTCTGGAACTTGTTTCATTTGCAACCTATGCGTGATCAGAAGGTACAGTTTACAATGTCCTGCAATATAACTTTTGTTTTCGTAGTTAATCATGTCCCATTTACCAAATCTTCGAGCAGAAACAATTTCTTACTTGTTTCTGTGTTGAACAGGGAGAGGTACAGTACTTTATTGGAGTTCAACTTGATGGTAGTCAACACGTGGAGCCTCTTCACAACCGCATTGCAGAAAATACTGCAAAAGAGGGAGAACAATTGGTCTGGTTTCTATCCAAGTGCTTCATTCGTTTAACATATATTGAAATCTCCAATTTTCTGTTGGATTCTCGACATCATTATATAATCCAAACAGAGGCTTTTAGTTTGAAAGTCTACAAAATAAAAGCCTATGGTTCCTTCATTTTGAACTAAGAGAGTTTTTGTGTATAATTTTTGGGTATTATATGTAATAGCAAGAAACTTTGTTCATTTTATTGTGCTTTGTACTTTCAAAGTTATAACAAATTTATTTGACATCCATCCTCAGGTAAAGGAAACTGCTGAAAATGTTGATGATGCATTGAGAGAACTTCCAGATGCTAATTTGGTAACGTATCCTAATCATCAGTATCCTTTGAAAAGCTATTGCATTCAGTTTTTCTCATAATATTTTGATTATCTTCAGAAACCAGAAGATTTATGGATGAATCATTCAAAAGTGGTTCACCCGAAACCACATAGGAGGGATGAAGCTGCTTGGAAAGCTATTCAGAAGGTATATATATTACTTATGTATTTGAAATTATGCCAAATTTTCTGTTATTTCTTGCTATTGCTATTGACTACTGAAAAATTTAGGAAGTAGCAGTATAAATTATTATCTCATGTAAGTTACATTTTGCAAATTGATTATGTGATCGTGGTTGTGCAGATCCTAGAAAGTGGAGAGCAGATTGGCTTGAATCATTTTAGGCCAGTTAAACCTTTGGGATCAGGAGATACTGGCAGGTTTATTTCTCGATTCTCTTTTCGACTTCCCAATATTTGAAACGTGCATGAACAATTTCATGAGTCTTACGTTAGTAGCTTACTGAAACATGTTGTAACTAAATGACTGTGATGATTTATCTGGAACTAGTCCGTAGTTTAGCTGAAAACATCTTGGAATTCTGAAACCATGATTAGAGTTTCTTCATTTATTTGAGTGATGCGAAGTTTTTCTATGTTCATTATTTTTTCCAATCAGGCTCCAGGAACTACATTTTTACATCACCTGTTATTGGATTTCAGTGTCTATCTGGTGGAGCTAGGTGAAACTGGCCAATATTTTGCCATGAAGGCTATGGAAAAGGGTATTATGCTCAATCGTAACAAGGTACAACATTAAATTATTTGACACTTTTTTTGTTTTAAGGTGTCACCTCCTACCTTCAACAGTTATAGAAATGTTTATTTGGAAATTGTTCAGTGCTGAGTTGGCTTTATATTCTGGTGATACATTTACTTTTTATCAGTTATTTGAAAAAAAAAATTCCATGTGGGTCAGTTTTAACAGCAGCTATAACTACAGGTGCATAGAGCTTGCACAGAGAGAGAGATCCTCGACATGTTGGACCACCCTTTTCTTCCTGCATTATATGCTTCCTTTCAGGTTTGTAACTACCAAGTACCAACTGAATATATGAGAAAATAACAAAAGTTAGTAAGATTTTGCATCTTCTTTCATATCTGTTAATTATTAGAGAGTGCATGAACATCAGGATCTTTTCATGGGATGGTTTCAGACATCATAAAAAGCCTTTATTTTCTATTTCATCAAACTCAAAAGTTTCTACATGGTAGAAAACAAAATTGTGCATGCATTTCTACTTACTATAAAATGAATTTTACCTTCTTTGGAATTTGATTAATTTGCAGACAAAAACACATGTTTGTTTGATAACCGATTATTGTTCTGGTGGAGAACTATTCATTCTTCTTGACCGACAGCCAGCTAAGGTTCTCAGGGAAGATGCAGTGAGGTATATATATATATATATATATTATACTATTATACAAGAAAGAATCTATGCATGTTTATCAAAAACTGAAATTTCTTTGATTAATCTTTTCCTTATTTTTCTATACATACATATATTTTACTACAACTTTATTAAACAGTTGTATATTCCCCCTATAAAAGCAGATGATCCTTCTTCAACAGTTACTTATTCTATTTTCCTTTTACTGAAATAATGTGCTTGATAATAATAGATTTTATGCCGCTGAAGTAGTTGTTGCATTGGAGTATCTTCATTGTCAAGGTAGGTTCTTATTCATCACCCAACATGATCACAATATATAATTGTTATTATACTTTTTGGGTAATATCAAAATCAGTAAATTCTGCGGCAATCATCCATAGATGTTCAAAATTATTTTTCTCAAATCTAGTATAGATGTTTAAACGTGTTTTTTCTCGAAATATGTTCGAAACCTTTTCTTTTAATTGATCCAGTAGCATTATATGATCCTTTCTCGGACTGAAATTCTCTCCTAGCAAGAAATTTTACTTAAAATTTTGTATTTGCATTATATTAAGACACTCAGACAGCATCTAAGATAATAACATTGTTTGGTGAAAATCCACAGGGATAATATATCGGGATTTGAAGCCAGAAAATGTGTTACTACAAAGCAGTGGACACGTGTCCCTAACAGATTTTGATCTGTCATGTTTGACATCTTGTAAACCACAGGTATGTTAGAGACAAAAACTTTAGATGATGAAGCTTTTATTTAGAACTCAGAAAAATTTATAAGATGCTGGTTGTGTTCTTTACAGCTTCTAGTTCCATCCATAAATGAAAAGAAGAAAGCACATAAAAGCCAACAAACTCCAATATTTATGGCAGAACCTATGAGAGCATCAAACTCTTTTGTGGGCACAGAAGAGTACATAGCTCCGGTTGGTTGTTTCTGGACATATTATTTAATCATTTATGCTCCAATTTCTTATCTTATTGAAACTTGCTTGAACTTTTTGTTTCTAACAATTTGTTATAAATTGCATTTGACAGTTCAATGATTGTGCAGGAAATTATAACGGGTTCAGGCCATACTAGTGCTGTGGATTGGTGGGCTCTTGGTAAATTTTTACTTCTTACAACTAAATCAATTTTAAAAAGTAGAATCTTTTAAAAAGAAAATTGAATGCATTGTATATTTACTATGTGGTGGATAAGTTTGGGGTTTATCAGTGAAAATTTTTGCCTTGAAGGAATCTTTCTCATCATGTTTTGACTGCATGAATTGCATTTTGTTCAGGAATTCTTCTATATGAAATGTTTTATGGATATACACCATTCAGGGGAAAGACCAGGCAAAGAACATTTACAAATATTCTTCACAAGGACCTTAAATTTCCCAAAAGTAAACAGGTGAGGTTGTTGTGCTGCACAATGACAACTATGGTTTTAAACCGTATTGCAAAACAATGTAACAATTTGATTAAATTCATGATCTCAAAATTGGACTTCCAAACGAAATGCTTGTGAAAATCCGAGCTGGTTAAAGTCTCTGGAAATGCGTGATGCTGAAAGATTAAACCTGCATAGTTAAACGAATTTATATGTAAATAAATTAAATGAGATAAAATGATGATGCAGGTAAGTTTCAGTGCAAAGCAGTTAATGTATCGGTTGCTGAACAGAGAGACCAAAAGCAGATTGGGTTCAAGAGAAGGAGCAAATGAAATTAAAAACCATCCATTCTTTCGGGGTGTCAATTGGGCCCTAGTTCGTTGCACTGTAACATCACTCAACTATTGCTATATCATCTGTAACTGTGCTTCTATATTTCTTATTGATGTTACATGTTTGATTAATGAAACATTCTTGTGTTGGCAGAAACCTCCTGAGCTTGATGCACCTCTCTTCGAAACAACTGAAGAAGAAAAGGAAGCCAATTTTGAAGATCAAGTGCAAGAGGAGATGAACGTCTTCTGAAGGTCTCTATATAAACATTCAGAAGCATATACTTTTTTTTTTTTTTTTTTACTTTGGAGATTCAATTCTACAAGTGATTCGTTAAACTTGGTTAATGAAGCTAATCAGTTAACTTTAAATAAATGAGCTGAACTTAAGTTAAGTGCGGTTTGATTATTCACTGGCTATCACGGAAATTCTAGTTTTGTATGAAACAAATGTATAAACAAAACTTTTAGCTGTATAGAACTGAATCACATTTGAGTAAAACAGAAACGAAAAAATTTTATATGAAATTTGAATAGTTTCAGGCTAAATCAGTTCTCATGAAATTGAGGCAAATGTTGAATTGGACTCATTATAGTCTCTGGTTTCACTGCACTGACAACTTTAGTGACTTGTGCTTGAATTGTTTACTGTGGTGCAGTGTTTGCAGGTCAAAGGATGAAAGTTTTATATGTTTGAGCTATTATGTTGGTTGCCAAGTTGAGGAATCTAAGTTTGGTTATGTAAAATGTTCGTTGTAAGTTATGAATGGTGTGATGTTTCTAATTCACCAAGTTGTAACTTTTTTTTGGTCTTGTTTGTTTAATTTCCTTGTGCCTTTCGTTCTCTGCTTCGTTGTCATGCCAATGGACACAACTTCACAGTCATTCGTAGTTACAAAATAGAAAAATAATATTTTAGTTACAGAATTATTCCCACCAATAAAAGTATAAAATTTAAATAAAAAGTATAAAATTTAAATAAAAGTACACAATTTAAATAAAAGTACGCAATCAATTTAACGTAGCTTGATAATTAAAAAGACTTACTTTCTTAAATACTCAACTAAAAAAATATAAAATTTTCAATCTTTTTTTTTATTATTTTTTTAATAAAAATGGCAAACCTTTTATAATTCATAGCTATTCAGATTTTCTAACTCTAAATTACTTTAACAACTTCTAACTACCACTTCTATAAAAGTTGTGATGGTAAACTTTATTAAAATCTTAATCATTACTTCCCACATCTAAATCTTTGATTAACTTGAAAAAACAGTTTAATTTGGTATATAATATCAAATCAGTACATGGTGTCGTACATTTACTTCATTGTATTTAAATTTATTTGATGGAAAATGTTTTTTTTTTGCAAGATTACATATATATATATATATATCTCTCATTTTATTATTTATAAATGTTGCACTATTAAGTTCCACACCTCGGATAATATTACAAAGTTAATTTATAAGATGAATTTATATTTATATTTATATTAGAAATTTATTTTATTTTTAATTAATGTAACATTTCTTACATATTCTTTCATCATAAAACATAAATATCTCTATTAATAATGTTTTGTATTGTGTCATAAAACACAAGAACATTAATGTAATTGGAGAATAGAAAAAACCAACAACTTATTACTATTCATTTAAATCAATCACACAACTTGCAAAATTTTCATTCATTTCTCATCTTTTTCATTTTATTTTATCAAATCCAAAAATAGAAAAAAAAAACTAACAACTTATTTCTATTCATTTAAATCAGTCACGACAACTTACAAAATTTTCATTCATTTATCATCCTTTTCACTTTACTTTATCAAATCCAAAAAACAGTAATTTTCATTTTATCTTATTCTTTTCTTTTACTCTCTCTTATTATCTACCTATTTTCCATTTTTTCACTTTTCATCTACTCATCCAACCAAAGCATTAAATTATGTGCTTCCAACTTTTCAAATTGTATTGGCCATTGTTACCCTAGTCAGAGAGATTGGAAACATCATATAAATGCAAATACTTAATGTTTGGGAAGTTTTAACTAAGAAATTAAGTTGAGTTAAACTTAATTAGAATTGACAATAAAATATCATAGTATTTAAGTCAAATGAGTTTTGCTTATAAGAAATATATTGATACAATTTTCAATCGGAACTGAAAGCTGGTTTGATTGTTTGAACTCAAATTCAAATGGATCTTTAATATCTTTGGATTTTAAGAAATTAAAAGAATTGAAACAAACAATTTATTATTAGTTTTTAACACTTTGAAGTGAATTTTATTTTTAAATTATATTTAAAAATAAATAATAAATATGTTAGTACATTCTTTAACAGAAACTACAGTTAATTTGTATTTAAAAATTTATTTGAATGTTTAGTTATTACTTTATTGTTCTCAAATATAAAAAAGAAAAAGAAAAAGAAAAAAAAACTTAAGAATAAATAAAAGTTGGCAACGACCTCGTAATTGTGTACAAAACTTTTGCGTGTTATGAATCCCAATTCTCAATAATACAACTCATTATTTCTTATTTATAACCAAATAACCACCACGCAATTATGTCTTCCCTTATTCCTATATACTCATCAAATTAAATATATATATATATATATATATATATATATATATATATATAACTCTCTTTTTTCACTTTATTTCCAAGGGATCTGTGCTTCTTTTCATCATTTTTAGTTTTGGAATATTGTCTGATTTATTCCTTGGACTCTTTGACATGACTGTATAAATAACTAGACAAGATACAGCAAGAAGATATCTATCATTAATATAATAATATCATTTTTATTTAATTTATCATTTTATTTTATTAATTAATAGTATATATTTTTATATATTTAATTACTTAATTATTCAAATATTATTAAAAATATTTTAAAAAAATTAAACTATAAATTAATAAAATGAAAATTTATCAATTCATTGACTCGTATCTAAATAAAAATAAATTGAACTAAATTTTTTTTGTAAGAACTCAATCCAGCATGAGTCTTTTTTAATAGACGAGATAATAAATTTATTCAAATGATTGTATCCATACAGGTCATAAATATCTAGATAATTGAATGTTCTTAACCAACAAAGAATAGGGCATAGCTTCTACCAGCTGTATTATTTGTTATTGTAAATCTCACATTTAACAATTTAACTTGTATACATAATTATTAGAATGAGGAAAATGTATACATTCAAAGGAAATTCATTTCATAATTACATCACATCAACGAATAAGACAATGGTGAAGATAAGACAGAATATAATTAGATGCTAAGTTAAATAAATAGGTTCAATATAAATAGTTAAGATTTGATATAGAAATAATGCAAAAGGTTATTTTCCAATCTCACTATAAGTTATATTTTTCATTTTTTTAGTGAATTTATGCTAAGAGAGTGACAAAGTATCTTCTTTTATGTTGACCCATGTCATGCAAGTAGCTTTAGATTATATCTTAGACACTTTATTTATTTAAAAATGATAAAAAAACATTAAAAACTACTTTATATATTTAAGAATTGTACTTTCTAAATGTGATTTCAGAAAATACAATATTTTCAATGTCATTATCTCCTAATAGTGAGAGACTGATTAAAAAGCATGATTATAAGTAACTGGTTTTTTTTCCATTTTAGTGTTGATATCATAAACAACTTTTGTGAATAATAATAAAAAAAGAGAATTGAATAAAAGCAAAACAGCGTTTTGTTGGTAAGTGAGCATGAAAGGTAGGGCAGGTGTGTGCACATGCAGCTAATAATTCTTCTCTTTTTCTTGAAATTAAAAAGGGTAAATTGTACAATTTTTATTTTATTTTTATATGAATTTGAAAGAACTCATCTTTATGAAAATGGTATAAAAATAATGTTAAATTGATAAAGAAATGTTATGAAAAACTGTCATCGGTGTTGGATTCTCTTTCTCTCTCATTTTCTGCAGTTTGAAATTGTGAACTTTTGTAGAAAGTAAGAAAATTACAGGAAGAAGAAAAGAGTGAGAGAATTGAAGAATGGGAGGAGAAAGTGGTTTGAAATCGAGGGAAGTATCAGCGATGATAAAGCAAGGTTTCATACCTGATCCGACGCTTTCATTCTCCCCTTCTAGAACCTTCTCACCACCACCATCCTCAACTCGCCCGAGTCAAACTCAACCTCAGGCTCACCCGCACACTCAAACCCTCTTCGACATGATGTCGGAGGAGCACAAATTCTCCGACGACAAGCGCCGCAAGGCGCAAGATCGGCTCTCCAAGCTCCTCCGGGAGCCCGCCTTGCTCGAGGGGGGCGACGTCCGCCTCACAGTGGTCGGGCGGGACGGTTCGAGGGTGTCGATGGAGGTCCGGAAGAGCGTTCTGGCCGAGAAGAGCCGGTTCTTCGCGGAGAAGCTTCGCTGCGACGGTGCGGTGTCGCACTCGGTGGAGATCAGCGACTGCGACGACGTGGAAGTGTACGTGGAAGCTGTGGTTTTGATGCACTGCGAGGATCTCAAGGCCAGGTTGCGTTCCATGGGCGATGGGGTTCCTAAAGTTTTGAGCTTGCTCAAGGTATGCTGCCAAAGTCTCACACTTTAATTACGCTTGTCTAATTAACTTAAACAAACAATAAGATGATAAAATAATATAGTTTTATACATAATTAGCTTATATATAATTAAAATCAGATTTTGGAGAAGTTACAAAAAAGAATGTTTAAGCCAGGACGTTCTCATTTGCTTTCATTTTGATGTTCATTGTTTTGTTCATTCTTTTTGTTCTTGTTTCTTGACTGCAATTGGTTTCTTATGTTGTTACTTTTACTTGCCTTATTTTGTAGGTATCGGCAGCGATCATGTTTGATCTTGGGGTTGTGTCATGCCTAGAATATTTGGAATCTATTCCATGGAGTGAGGATGAACAGGAGGAAGTGATATCCCAGCTAGAACATCTGCAGATTCATGACTCTGCAGTTGAAGTTCTTCAAAGAGTATCATCAGATCCATCTACTGCTGATAGGGCTGATGACATCTTCTTGAACCTAATAAGTGGTGTTCTGCAAGCAAAAGATGACAAAGCTCGCAGGGAAATGAAAGCTCTGTTGTCTAAATTGCTTAAAGAGAATGCACCTAACGACAGCAGCAGACTTGATGTTTCCAAAGACACACTTTACCATCTTTGCCACAAGTGCATCAGTTCCCTTCTGCTTTGCCTATCGGAAGCAACCGGTGGCGATGAGAGGCTGGACCGGGGGGTTGTAATGAGCGACATAACTCGTGAAGCTGACAATATTCAGTGGATTGTTGACATTTTGATTGGCAAAAAGATAGGTGAGGAATTTGTGGAGATATGGGCTGAGCAGAAAGAACTTGCTGCACTTCACTCCAAGGTTCCAACAGTTTACCGGCATGAGATCAGTAGAATCACAGCACAACTGTGCATTGGCATTGGAAGGGGACACATTCTGGTGCCAAAAGAAACTAGATTTTCTTTGTTGTCTACATGGCTAGAAGCTCTGTATGAAGATTTTGGATGGATGAGGAGAGCTTCTAGAGCGGTTGATAGGAAATTGGTTGAGGATGGACTAAGCCAAACTATATTGACACTTCCTTTGCTCCAGCAACAGGCTGTGTTACTGAATTGGTTTGATAGATTTCTTAATAAAGGAGATGATTGTCCTAATATACAGAAGGCATTTGAGATTTGGTGGAGAAGGGCATTCATCAGACAGTATTCAGCTGAGCCTGATAATTCCCAGTTGCAAATAACTCTTTCTGATTACCCCAGCTGAAAGGTATGCAAGGGACCTTAACATAAAGAGATTAATTCACAATTGTAAATAAGAAGTGCCATTTTGCATTTGCACTTCTCATTTGGCCTGAATCGACCAATTTCACATTCATTTTTGCTCATTTCCGTATTTTGACATAAGAAAATAGATGAAAGTCGTGTTACCTGGACTGTGGGAAAGCTTTGTATTGAAGATAAACATTGAAGGATGGGAGAATTTTGGGGGGAGGGAGGATAATAAAATTGTTTGAAGAATATGTTGTTCTGAGTAACGGATTGAATTGAAATGGTGTAAACTTCCACATTGTAACGGAGGAATAAATAAATGATTTGAGAATGTGCTATTCAACACGAGAGATCCCAGTGAGAAGAGTGTGGTGGTGGACAGTTTGACCTGGAGAAAGATACGTACGAAAAAGAAAAGTGGATTAATTTTTTTTATCATTAACTCGTTTGTAACATTTTCTCTTGTTCGTTAATTGTCTTAAAACTAACAGCCCCCGACTTAAAACGTGCACATTAAAAAAACCTGCAATTTGTAATTTTATGGGAATCAAGAAAACTTGCAATCAAACACATTGAATTTTATTATTACAAGTTTAACTATGATGTTCTTTTAAAAGAATTAAGTTAGATATAGCAAACAGGAAGATCGTATATGTTTAATTATGATTTTATTAAGTATTAAAATCTCATATGCCATGTGAGCTTTCTTAACAAAATTAATTTAATAGGCAGGGCCATTTTGTGTCTAAAAACCATCAAAGTGATAGACCCTTGTGCCCATCATTTATTATTCTTGTTTTGTCTTCTGCATAAAGAAGCCTCCAAGATCCTCTACTATGACCATATTGTGGTAAATGTAGTTCTATCTAGTTCCATCATTCACCCTCTAATAAACTTGAATTTGTTCTATTTTAGTG
This sequence comes from Vigna angularis, assembly GCF_016808095.1. Taxonomy (NCBI): domain Eukaryota; kingdom Viridiplantae; phylum Streptophyta; class Magnoliopsida; order Fabales; family Fabaceae; genus Vigna; species Vigna angularis. The sequence continues at coordinate 35,193,683 of NC_068974.1, forward strand.
TATACAATACATTTGGATGGTGAAGATTTGAGCAGTTGAAATTTCAACCAGAGATAATCCAATTCCATCATCTTTCACTTCGAAATTTTCAAGACTTCATGATTAACGATCATAGACTTTAATTTAAAAACTTGCGATGAAGTTTGGTCAGGGATTTTTGTGCCATTTATTTGATGTTGATAAGAAAATATAGTCAAACACTTTATAGGAGCACTAATGATGCTCCTGTTGATTTTTGACAAAAAAAAATATTAATTAAATGATATTATAATACAACTCTCGATTAACCTAGCCGGATATTTACAAAAGACTAGAATTCACTAAATATTAATAAATATTTAGGCTTGAAGATACAAATAATGGTTAGTTGAAACCAATGCTTCATCCCCTTCAGTTGTGCTTTAGCTCTATGTTGATAACTCAAGACCATTTGGAAACCAGTAATCTCATTTCATCCATGCATCTGTAAGCAAAGTAATGTTGTGAATTATTACTGGCAAAATATATGCACATCCATTAGTAAATTTTCCCAACTTCAGCTGATAACATTCGTTGCACCCCAACCACGATGATGACCCACATCTGTGCTGCTAATAACAACTTCAACATCGAGACAAAATAGGACTGGCTCCATGAGGCAAATCTGGAGGATCCAACCTAAGAAAGAGCCAAGAGGGGTTAGCCAAAGTAAGTTGTAAGGACCAAAATACTAAATCAAGTAAATGGCGCATATAATGATGGTGCCACACAAAAGTTGTTCAGAAAAAAAAAGAAACGTGAAAGTATTACTGGATGAAATCCCTATTTATGAGCTATATGTCGGCTTCTTAATCTATTTCAACTCTTTTTATAAAGTAAAAATTTAATAAAATTAACATTTTCATGAAAATGTATAATACATTTTAGATAAATAATAAAAACAGAAATATAATCTTATAGTCAACATTTACTTATATTTTAAAGATATGTTATACAATATAACAAAGACAACAAATGAAATGCCAATTAAAGTTTAAAAAGAAAGAAATATATTTTTGGAGGGTCCTTCTCATATTCTTCTATTTATACTAATGAAAAGCTGATGCAATAGAAAGATGAAAGATCAAGAGACTATCCTAGTCTACTAGGCACAAAACTAGGTACCGTAAGTAGAGATAACCCAACACTCTACTCCCTACTAACATAAGTAGACCTAATATAATAACCCAACACACTTACATTAATGTTTAGATTTATGAGATTTAGTATTTGAAATCTTAGAATTTAGGGTTAGATTCGAACTCCTCAAAACATAAACATCATGTTGGTTACACTTACAATCGATGTGTGATCAAGAAAAAAACATTTGGACCATGGACAAATGCAAGTGACCAAATAATAGATCTACAATACACTCTAATACCATTTTTAAGTAATAGAGCCTGCTACCTGCAAATGTCTACTAAACTTTAAATTTTAGATATCTAGTCTTGCTGGTGAAGGGAGGTGTGTTCGGATGTAATACCCCGGAGATAAATTTGGACATAATAAAATTGAACCCCAAAAAAATGTAGGTGGCAAAAGTCAAAACTCATGAACCTTAACCACCACCAGGATCAAATACCATGTTGAGGCTTAATCTTTCAGGTATGGGCTAGTGAGTTACATCTCTATCAACAATCAATTTGATTTATACGATTTTAATTGTTTGGTGGCCCAGGCCTCTGTAATTTTATACCTCCAAAATTGGCTAGTAATGAAATTGGTTTCTCCAAAAAAATTCAGTGTTTTGATACTTGGCATTTAATAAATTTGTTATATTGGAATTATTGACAATAAATTTATTATTATTCAATTGGTAGCGTTGACGTATAAATATCCCAGTCAGATATTTACCGACATTGCCAAAATTAACATGTCAACAATGCTAATTCGAAGGTAACATAGTAACTGTCAGAACCAAAGTAACCTTGATTAAATGTTGGGAATAAAAAAACACTGCAACAAATTTTAAGGAACCAATTTTAGATGTACAAAAAACTTACGTGACCTTTATTTTCATATTATAATTTTATCTTTAAATTGCAGAAGCTCCTAATAGAAGATACTGACATACCTAATCCTAACTATAAAATGCGACTAGGCTAACAATGGCCCAAACTTCCTATGTAATCCAACAGAGTCATTGCATGCATGTATCAAAAAATAGGACTAACATTTAATGCATTACTATGAAGCCACATTAACAAACATGACATTCACGTCTCACCTTTGTTTGACCTTGATCATTCCAGTACCTATTGTAATTGGTATACCCATGATTATGGATTCACTTACTCCACCAATTGAGTCATCCCTCCCACGTACAGATGCCTGGAAAAGAATATCTGCTGTCCTCTCGAATGATGCAAGCATTAATACACTTTTGCCCATCTTTGAAATTCCAAATCTATTTATTCCGAGGATATTACCCTAGTTTGAAAAAGTAATTATATTAGCGAAAAGCAGCTTATTTAGCATCAATGCAGATATAGTAACTTTTGTTTAATTTTCTACTGAATAATCTCCAAAGAACTCACTGTGGAAGTCATCACATCTGCTAGAAGCATCATATGCCGCGTGTCTATATTCATTCCATGTGTATCCACCATTGTATACTTTATCTCCTTAACAATACACTCTCTGGCAGCTTCAATTCCCAGAGTGTCCCGCACTTCAAGAATATGATTACTAAGAGTTCTACATCCATCAACCCCTTCCACTCCCATAACCTCTCGAAAGCCCATGCTGAGAGGGAAAATAACAATGCATGCAGATTAGGAAATCAACTTAACAAATAATAAACATCAATAGAATTGAATGCTACGAATTGCCGAGGGGGCAAACACTTATACATGCAGATCAGGAAGTAAACTTAACAATTAAAAAACTACAAAATTATTGCTTCTGAGGGATGATAGTTTTCTTTATCATTTCATCACTAATCCTTAAATGTACAGGTAAATATAACAAGAGTGTTCCTTCTTAAAACTAGCTCAAGTTCAACTTATACAATAGAACAGTCCTCTATCGAAGTTCTTTTAGTCCATAATCCACCCTATAATTACATAATCACTTCATATGTGATAGTATATGTGTTAGCCCATGTTGCTAAAGGCCTGACTGCAAAGGCTGCCAACTCTACTACTAGCTAACTGTCCACTGTCTTCCAGAGACTTCAAATACAATTAGGCAGGTATCTATCAAGAAGATCTGTCACAGCTGTAGCTGTTTGTCAGTTAGAACTGTCTCAGTTTCTCATTACTTTTTATGGAGAGTTAGCTAGATTCCTAACTTGTAGCATAAGCTTATAGTGCAAGATAAATACCTAAAAGTAGTATAACAGTTTGAAAGCCTTTTGAGAAGATTGGTTCAAAAAAAAATTTTAAGGCTCCTAGACTGTCCAATTGCACCAAACTGTCAGTAGATGTATATCTTCTAATATCAATGTGGATAATCTCACTAAAACATCTAGTCTTTTGGCATCTACAGGTATTAGTATCGTTTGAATAAGCAGTCTAAGTCACATTCCAGTTCAATAATAGGAAAAACTGTTCAATATTACGGAAGTTAGTTACCTTAGTTATGTTATATAAAGAAGAACCTATATTGACAGTTATTGTTAACTGAGAGTTGTTCAACTATAATAACAAAAAAGTCTGATTTGAGCAAGAGTTCACTGAGAGAAGAACTTCAAGTTACGACGTCTGTTCACAATGAATTCTCTTGTGGACATAGATTAAAGTTTGTTAAAGAAATTTTTCTCCTAGTTAAAGAAAATTTGGATGAAAAGAACTATCCCATTTAGTAAAATCGATTAGCTTGCTTATGCACACTTAGTAAAAACTCAGAGCTGTGATTAAGCAACAATATTGCTGGTCATCACTAATCTGTGTCTGAAGTTTACTTGAGCAACCCTTTGGTCCAAATTCCCAACCTCAAAAAGCCATATAATATGCATGCAAACATGTATATAAAGTAGATTAAAGGAGCATGAGTCATAAAAAACAGGATGAACTAACCCTTCTACCAGTAATTTGAACTTTTCAGCCTTGGTGATTTTATCTTCTTCTTTACTGATAACAACTCGATCAGCAGTTTTAATTCCCTGCAATTAAGAAAATAAATACAAAACTGAAAAACCACACAAAGCAAGCATAATATTTCCTTCATTATGCATCATTCATGAAGTCGAAACCAAATACCTTTACCACAACTGTTGGAAGCAAATTTTTTAGATAATGAAGCTGAAAATGCAATTTACTTCTATCGGCATCTTGGGGAACAACTCGAAGCTTTTTAATATCTAAAATCTTGATGTGCTGCATATCAACAAAAAACTTTGAATACTGCAGGCATAAAGAAAAAGAGATCAACAATAACAAAATTAACTTTTCACCTCTGGCTTCAGTTTCGTCTTTTTAGTTTGTAAAATTGATTCTTTAACAGTATTAGCATCTATATTTAGATGTGCGTCCTGGATTCTTTCCATGTCAAGGGTGATAACAACTGACGCTAATCTTGAAGTCAAAACAACTTTTATACTCTTCGCAACCTATATCAATTGGCACAATTAAATTAAATGGTACACAGAAAAAAAAGCTGTCCAAAGACATTAACAAAAGAATGAAAACATGAAAAAATAGTCACTTAATCAAGATATTGATACAAAAGCATGATTGATACTTACAAATTAGTAAAGATAAAACTAAAAAGTGGCCCCAATGCTTTAAATAATAAATGGTTATAAATGAATATAATTAAAAATGATTTTAAATATATCTTTAGAATATTTTAGAATCTCTTAGATTATCAATTACGATTGTTTTCTCCATATTTTCTAATTATCTCATCATTAGCGTAATTAACAGTTGGGTTAGAGGACATAACATACGTATATTCGTAATTGTATAATATTGTATTAACCACAACTTGCTAAAGATTATATCTTATCTTCATAAGGCATCTATCAATAGCTTATCCTTCCCTCTTGTCATAACCAATCAACGGCAATCAGATTAAGTCACATTTTCTCCCTATTCGTGATTCCAGTCATGGTATCCAGAGCACGGTTCAACCCTAATGCATTGGTATAGCACTCCTACACCAACTCACTCAACCACTGAGATTTTACCCTCTGCTATCTCTTTTGTCAACTATACAAATTCCTCTTCTGCTCTACTAATGTTCTCAGACAGCATTTTTGGACACCAAAAACTACCTTCTATGCTTGCAACAAGTGGAGTATATCATCATAGGTCGTCAACTCACCATCATCATTATTTGGTGAATTCCTTATCTTTCATATATTCTAACAACTACTACAAGACAAAATAGTAGAAGAACCTCGTACGAAAAGCATGACCAACAAAATTCAAAATGACAATATGTTATAATTTGAGATAATATCTTTAGAATCTTCTTAATTAGAAGAAATAGATACATAATCTTTTATTTTATTTTATTTTTCCAAGTTTTCCTAGTTTCCCTATTTCCCTTTTTAGAATAACTAGATTATTACAAATAGAAGGTATGAGAATGTATTCTTTATCATTGAGAATAATAAAATAAGTCTTATTTTCAACTAATATAATCAACCACACTGTATACACTACGGTAATTAGCTACAGAGAATTTACTGATACTGTTGCACCTATTCACATGCAATAACAATAATCTGTAGTAAACTGATGCACTTGATAACAACAATCTGTTTGACAGGAACCCAAATATATACTACATTAATAAAGACAAAGACGGAAGAATGACATCCGAAAAAATCAATAATTAATTAATTTATGAATGAAAATAACGACATAATTGATGATCAATGAGGCTTTTTTTCCCGTAACTGCATACCTGGCCCAAATTTGTTTTTTCTATTCGACCTTTAACTATTCTTGCTGTATTTGCACTGTCATCTCTCTCAAGTATTGCCGTGATAATTGGTGTACTGATTTTCTTGTTACCATTCATTATTTCTTTGACACGTGGAACTCCAAGAGTGACGTCTAATAACAGATTAAGGGACAACAACATTCCAGACCAATCAACATACAGCAATATTAAATAAAGTGTTTAAAAAGAATATTACTAGCAGTGATTATCAAAGTAGACAACATGGTCAAATAAAGGATACTCATGCTTGCAACTCCAGCAAAGTGGAAAGTTTTCAAAGTCATCTGGGTCCCAGGCTCTCCAATACTATGAGCTCCAGTTGCACCCACAGGAGCTCCAGCATCCATTTTTTTTGAATGATAACGAGATAGACAAATATTCAGAAAAACCTGAAAATTAGGTTACTATGTAAATAAATACAAGCACAAATTATAAACAATAGTACATAGATTAAAGGAAGAATAATCAGACCAATAGGAAATAAACACATTCTTAGAACCACGTGTCCAGGAAGATCAGAAGAACATCACGAAAAATAAAACCAACGAAAAATACCATTAATACCTCTAGTTGTCTACGAGTGATCCCAGATATCCTCTGCCCAAATTTTTTCAGGATTTGGGAATTTTCATCAGTGAAAGCTTCTTCTGTTAATTTGGTACTACCTTTAATAAAGGACTGTAGAGACTCTACAAACTCTGCAGAGAAGCCCACCTCTAAAACCCCTTTTTCCACTTCCCTAGACACACCAAATTCTGACAGCTTCTCTTGAACTACTTTGCACACAGTTGAGGAAGATAAAATTTCATCATCATCCTTAATGGGACATATGGCCTACAAAAAACCATAACCCAATGCAAAGACAGAAAAAACAACTTTTTCAGAATGTTAAAAAATTCCCAACAGTAACGATGAAACTAAATAAAACAACCGAGGCCGCTTTTAAACCTTGCTTTTAAGAAACATCCGCTCAAAATTTAATGGTTTTCCATTTTTTCCTTCCATGCCTGATGGATCCATGCCATCATCTCCATAGCAAAATTGAACAATAGAACCACTGGCATTTCTTACAGTGTAATCATAATGTAAAAACAAATCCTCCATGGATTTCATTAATTGACGAGACATATATCCAGTGTCTGCAGTTTTAACCTGCAAAGACACAAGCAGAAAGAAAAATCATAAAATGAAGACCAATATTTCTAACATCCAAAGTTAATTATTGACTAACATCCAAAATTTCCATGGTTTACCACTACCAGTAGCTCTTACATACACAATAGTCAACTTTATATAATCACAGTCCAGGTAAAAACTATAATTGTGTAAAGTGGTTGTGTAACAAGAACACATTATTCCAAAATGGAGAAAATGAACATTTGTTCAAATGACTTTCATTTGCATACTTTTGTATCCAAGTGAAAAAACATGTAGCCTTGATTCATATGCCATTAATTAGTCTAGATATATGACTTCGTTTTAATAGTTGATACAATGGAATGAAGTTGTTAATTAAGAATATATCATGCATAATTTATTCAAATTCAGAATAAGAATCCTACTGCTGTGTCAACAAGCCCTTCTCGCCCTCCCATTGTGTGGAAGAAAAACTCAGTAGCAGACAATCCAGTGTAAAATGAATTAGCAACAAAACCTTTGGCCTGCACCAAGAGCAGCGCAGCATTATTCAATGTTAAGAAACAGTTACAAGTTGCATCACATAACCAGAGCAATATTCAACAATGGAAATCTAAAACAGTGCAGAGAAGGTGATAGAATTTACAGAATTGGTTCGATATGCAATAATGATCAAAGATATGGTGACAAATAAATGAGGAATGTGATATAAATCATAAATCACCAATCCTTACTTTATGTTGAAATAAAAGAAAAAGAGGCATAGGTTGAATCCCTAATGTGTATAGAGCACATAGGATTAAGTATTTATAAATAGGAAAATACAAAAAGATAGGCCTAAACCTGTTACATCTAACAACTTTAATAACAGAAATATCATAAACTGAATCGGGAATATCTAACACTTTATTTATGTACAAATTGCAATCTTAATCAGGTTAGCACTACAACCTGTACCAATCATATGCAGTATTAGTATAAATAAGAATTAGTATAAATGCTAATTGAAAAAGGAAACGAATGAAGAGATCATAATGAAACAAAGAAACCAAAGAAATAAGGAAACTAATCTTAAGATAATCCCATAGTTATCAAACTCAAGCGTTAACTCATACACAAGAGCAAGTTTACGTTCCCATGCCCATTGTCCATGTTTACAATGGATGATAGAGTCACAAATAGAGAGGGCAGAACATACAGCAGGGGTTTTTGCATTTAGAGGGAAATGAGGAAGACTCCGATCCAGGAACCCATTAGGTGCACGACGACCACCCACTGACTGTTGACCAACAAGAGCAACCATCTGACTGATATTAATAGGAGATCCTTTGGATCCACACTGTGACATGATCAATGGACTATTTCTCCAGTGAAGGGTTTGCATGCAAACCTGTGAAAATTACAAAGTCATTGACATGCAGACATTTATTCTGAAACACAAACAAACTATTTAGGAAAACAAATGGATACCTTCCCTGCCATATCACGCAGTCCATTTAATACCCCAGTAATCCGAGTCTCTAATGTTTGAGCAGCATCACAACCAGCTAAGAGTTCTAGTTTTCCTTTATTGAAAGCTTGAATGTGATTATCACATTTCGTATAACCTTCTAAAAGTGTTTCATCTTTCTTCTTAATCAGTATCTCTTTTGGTTGGACGTCATCAATGCCTATGGTGAACCCATGATTACCAATCCATCGCGCACTGCATCCAAGTAAAATGATCATGTTTTGTGAGGCTCCTAAATCCACCTATCCAAATGTAACATACAATACTGAAATGCATCAATTAAAAACTTTTAACAGAAGTTCTCCTTCAGCATGTTTCTCTCTTACAAGTTTCCTCTTTCCTTTGGGTGCTTACTTAAGGTACTGATGCTACCCTCCCCACAACTGCTTTCCCCTGCTGAATCAATTTGATTTTACAAAGGCAAATAAAGACAGCAGAGCTCAAGCTCGCTTTGGTCCACATACACTCTTCCAAGCTTACTTGAAAAACATATTTTTAAGTTCCAAACAGGAACTTTAAGAAAGTGCTTTAAATTCCAGTATGCGTTTATTCTAATTGTAATTCAAAACATTTCACACATAATTGATGTAAGACAGACATCACTATTACCACCCATAAAGCAAACAAATTTACCTAAATTTAGCTACACGATTCATGCAAGACCCAGCTGCATGTGTTTTATAGTCTCTCAGTAGCACAGAGAACAGTCCATCCTTATTGCCATTTCCTGAACTCCATGCAAAACAAAGCAGGACATGAACAATATTGCAAAAACTGCAAAAAATTGTAAAACTACTGTTTTATAACAAACTAGGCGCATGTGAAGATGTTAAAAGTAAACTAGACTGCAAATCCAGACATTTTTAAAGAACCACTGCTGTATTATTAAAGGTGAGTCAACTCAAATTATCAGATCTAGGAAAAATAGATAATTGGAAGCATAGAAAGGAGTTTATGCAGCTATGACTTCTATCCAATTTCCCACATCTATTCTATATAAAATTATTTCCTAGTCAATCTGCACAGTAGTGCATGAGAGACAGGTTGCCTATTGCTTCATTTCCGTCTTAATGGCCAATAAACAGTTGAATAAACTGTAAAAAAGCCCCAACATTTAGTGTTGATAATGATGATTTCTGCCATTACGAATATAGTAGAGATTTGGCTAATAGGAATAGAATTAAGCTTGACGGAAGCAGAATCAATACCAGCATATCAAAAGCAGAATTTTCACTCTTCTTTGGATACAGGTAACATGCGTTCTACTATTCATGAATCTGATATTATTAAGCCATGTTTGGCTGTTTGCAGGCCAAGGAAACAAGGTAAGATTATTCAAGTGGATTGGACTTCTCCAGAAATAGGATGGATCAAATGCAATACGGGGTGGAGCACACTCTGACCATAGACATAAATCAACTTGTGGTGGTATCTTTAGCAATTCAGAAGCTGAAATTATGGGCTGCTTTTTCAGTACCTTTATAGGTACAGTGTACCTTTGAAGCAGATTATACATGCTATTGAGATTACTGCGAAAAAAGGATGGAGAGCTCTTTAGATTGAGATTGGTTAGTTGCTTACTATGAAATCATTTTATGATAGTCCTTTGAGACTTGAAAGTAATAGATGGCTTAATGTTTTAGAGTCCATCAAAAGTATATATTTCAAATTTACTTATATTTTCAGGGAGTAAAATATATTTTCTGGGAGAAAAATATGTGCACTGATGATTTAGTAGCTTATAGTTTCAGATCTCCAGTTTTTTCTTGGTGTTATCAATACGAATTTTGTTAGGATAATTGTGGTCTTCCGCACTTTCATTTCTCTTAATGGGTTGGATTTCCTCCCAACCCCCACTTTTTATTTCTTTTCCCTTTAATAATATTTCTAAGAATGTTGCATATGGTTGATACAAGTTGTAGAGCTAACCTAGACAGGTTAGCAACTTCTATATTGATGATGCTATGGCATTATGTCCTATGATTTAAACAATATAATCTTCTTGAACATAAAAGTCTATAAAACGAAAGAAACAAGGCAAATTAATAGTAACTAACCTAAAGTAACCTTTCCGATTTGGCCTGAGATCAACTCAGAATTACGAAAATAAACAAACCCATCATTTGGGCACAATGTTTTCAATTCTCTTTTCTTGTCATCAAGCTTTGTGTACGTTTTCTCCTTAACAGTAAGATTCACATAGACTTTTACATTTGCATGTGGGCGCAGTAGAAGGCTAAATAACTGCTTCCCACTCCAAAGTTCAATGGGCTGCAAAGAATAATGACAGTAAGATGATATATAAAGTGACAGTATAAATTAGTAAAATGAATGTCTCGTTGTGATAAAAAAAATTTCAGCCAGCTATAACTGGCTAAATTTTTCCACATAACACATCTCTTGCAGAAAATTATTTTGGAAAAAAAGTCAATTATTAAAAGTAGATCTCCTTCCACTAACATAGCTTCGAGATAGGGTGTTCTTGACACTTATTCATTTAAACAGACTTTTAACAATCATTACATAAGTCAACCATTAGAATGAAACTTTGATTGAGGTAATCAACAAGTCTATTGAATTTCATACAACTTAAAATAGTCAGACATTTCACCTTTTTATTTTAAGGAAAGTTATGAATTTTTGATTCAGGTGATCTGTTTAAAAGTTGTATACCACATAATGAAGATATCAAATTATTCAACAATTCTAATTGTTAAATTTGCATATTACAGAAAGTTATTCAAAGGCCTGAGAAGTAGATAACTTTCTTTCATACATATTAATAAAATGGCTAAACATACTAGTGAATTTAGTGCATGTCACAACTATAAGGTCCAGTCTCACCTTAACAATTGCGGGAGTTGGCAAATCAATAGGATCCAAGCCATCACCTAAGTAAGAGCAAATATTTGTAAAAACAGAACGGTCATAAAACGTATCTTTTCTGGTTATGAGAAAGGAAGAGGTTAAAAAGTCTTGAGTAGAAGCGACCAGAATCTCGCCATTTTTTGGTGTGCATAAATTGTTTTGCACCTGAAAACAAAAAAAATAGTAACAAAGTAACAGTTAACCCCATTTGAACCAAAATATTGTAAATATCATACTTTTGAAAATTGATATCATTTTCTGTACCAGTCCGAGACCACCAAGCCAGCGAACCAGTACGGAAATGGTTCAAAATCGATAATTTACAAAAAAAATGATTACTTTTTAATTTAGATAAGTAAAAGAAGACATGTTTAGTAAAGTTTACAAATTGGCATAAATTGTTTTATCTTTGATTTAGCTTAAATTATTTTATCTTTGAAAGATGAAATTTGCACTTATATATTATTATTTGGTCATATCACAATCCATGTAAAATCTCCAACATATCCCTTCACACCATGACTGAACATGGATTAGAAAGTTGTAAGTGATCCAATAACAACTCGATAGAAGGTGGCATGATACTTTGGCCATATTCTAATGAGATGTGGGATGACCAATCCAGGTCTCACACCAGAGACATGTGGTTATAGCCTAATAGTGGGTGGCATTGTACACCTAACAAACCTCACTACAATATTATTAGAAAGAGAATTTTAAGTCTAACTCAATTTCATAAAATCAACTTGTAAAGTAAGATTTATATACGATAGTATACTCTATTTTGGTAATCTCTAGAGGATATGGGATCTCAAACATTACCTATTATTATCAATTTTTAATTATACTAAATACAATTTAGTCGTTTATATTAATTTACATTTTTATATCTTAAATTCTTACAATTTGTTTATATTATATTAATTTGTCATTTCGGTTTTTATTCAACATTTGTTACTGCTAATTGACATTGATTAAAATATTTCATTAAAATTTAAACATTAGCATGATATATTTGATTTAAATTTCTTGGTTTATTTTGAATGTTAAAGAGTTTATGCAATTGTGCTTCTGTTTTAGTTTTAAGTGTTATAAAGTTATAATATTATATTTATTTAATAATATTTTAACTAGTATTTTATTAATATAGATTCGATTACAGTTTAATCACAATTGAACCATTAAAGCTTAAAACATTCTCTTGACCAATCCAGTTCAGAAACATTAATAAATAAGAAATGTTCTGTATGTATGTTGTCCAGATACAATAATTAGGGTAACTGTTATTCTTTGTATTCATCAAGTATCATAACAGCCTCTGGTATGCAATTCATTCCCACACATGAAATTCAACACGTCTCTAGATTTCTCTCAACTACCTACGTATTTCATTCCATTAAAACAAGTAAGAAGTACACAGAAAATACAGCAGAAACCATGAAAGAAAAAACATAGTGGAAGGATTCACACAAAGGATACATAGAAATGAAAGGCCCGCAAAAGAAATTGCTCAGTGCAAAGCCAAGGATTCACCACAGAATTTTTTTAACAAAAATAACTTGGACCAAAAAACATTATATATTGTCAAAATGCAGATAATGAGATTTGGTGATTTTTACCCCCATCAACAAAATAGCCTCTGTCCGAGCCTCCTCAGTCTGTGGGACATGTAAGTTCATCTCGTCACCATCAAAGTCAGCATTATATGGGTTACATACAGATTCATTGAATCTTAAAGTTCTCCAAGGCATAATCCTTGCCTGCATGAAAGTTAAAGATTAATGCAATTGGATCCAAATCTGTCATGATTCTACATTTCAATCTTAAATTACCCTGTGACACATTATAGACATCCGATGTAAGCTTGGTTGTCTATTGAAAAGAACAATGTCTCCATCTTCTAAATGGCGATCAACAATATCACCAATCCTCAATTCATCTGCAGCACGCTTCCTACAAAGAACTTTTAAGGACCTACAAAATAACAATATGCTCTTTATCATTGTCAAAGAAATAAAATTGGCTTGAGAACTCCAAAAACCAAAAATTAAATAGTACAAACTACAAACCATGAGTGACCTCCATCACGTCTAAGCATTCTTGCACCAGGATACTTATCAGGACCATTTCTCACACATTGTCTCAACTTATGTATGTTATGGTGCGTAACACGCTCAGGATAAGTTAATATATGAGCCATAAGGATGGGTATTGCAACCTAGAGCAAATGAGAAAGTTAAGAGGCATATATATGAACCTAGGAAAAAGAGGTAACTTCCTTATGTAATTGTTTCCATGGGAAATATAGTGACAGCAATTAATATCTTCCAAAACATATTTGTGTTATATACATGTATATCCTAGTTTATGTCTTATGATCTAAAGGATAGTGTTAAAATGTATTATGTTTATGTTGTTGTTTGATGTTGTTTTGTGTGTGTACCTAACTTGAGAAGTGAGTTATATTGTGTCATTGTGTTCTATCATGGTATTCTATATATATATATATATATATATAGAATAACATAACCTTGTAACTTACACTTTTCATATATGAATAAAATGTCTTAGTGTTTTAACATGGTATCAGAGCCAGACCCAGTGTGCCACTGCTGTCGCCGCCAGTTTTCGCCGCTGCCGTTTGTCAGGCAAAGTTGAGGGTTAGGTTCGCCTTGAGAAGCGCGACCCAACCCTGGTGGCCGCTTCCTCAGAAACCTCCACACGCTCCTCCACGCGCAGCTTCTCTCCGATCTACGCCGGCCACCGTCCGGCCACCGTCACGGTTTCGACCGGTGACCAGCGGATCTGGACCGTCTTCTCGAGCGACGGCCAACCTCGTCGGAGTCAAGAGCAGACTCCTCTTCACGCGCCGCCACGCGCCACCTATCTCCCGCAAGTTCCCGGCGCGTGCCGGCGATTCTCCGGCGCGTGTTCCTCACGCACCTCCTTCTCTGTACTGGGTCGACACTGCGCCGTTGCAGACAGTTTCGTCGTAGCTTCCTCAGCGTGTTTTGGCCCTTGCTTCGCTGGTTTGGTAGTTGTTGTTTGCACCTAGGGTTTTCTCTCTTAAATTTCACATTGATGAGCTTCATTTCTTAGTATGGTTGAAGAGGGATTCTGATTTCCCATAGTCATAAGACCTTGTTTCTTTTTGGATCCTACTCACAAATCTAGAATGACATCGTCTACTAAAACTAATTACTCCTTATCTGCCACTTCAAGGAACGGAGCTAATGGAGGATGCCATGGTAGTCGAAGTGGGTATGTGCAATGTTCAAATGAAGAGTATCAAGAATTTTTGAGATACAAGTTTGACAAATCCATTGGCCATTGTCAGTTTCCTTTAGTGCCAAGTGTGTCAAGTGCACGTATCTCACAATCTGCGGAATGTCAAGGTTCATGGATTCTTGATTCAGGTGCCTCAAATCATTTGTCTGGTAACACTCGTTTGTTTTCCTCCATTACCTCTCAAAAAGTTCCTCAGTTAGTTACTATTGCCAATGGATCCAAATTGACATCTCAAGGAATCGGCAAAGTGTCTTTATCTCCCTCACTGAACTTAAATTCTGTTTTGTATATTCCTCATTGTCCTTATAACTTAATGTCCGTGAGTCAATTGACACGTTCATTAAATTGTTCTATAACCTTTACTGCTACTTCCTTTGTCATACAGGAACATGGTACGGGTCGTCGAATTGGAGAAGGATGAGTCAGGAGGATTGTATTTCCTAAAACCTACCTCTTTTGTTTCTTGCATTTCAACTTCATCTCCTAAAATTTTACATGATCGTTTGGGTCACCCAAATTTGTCTAAGCTGAAGTTGATGGTTCCAAGTCTTAAACACATTCCTGTCTTAGATTGTGAGTCTTGTCAGTTAGGAAAACATGTTAGATCTTCTTATCCAAAGAAATCTGAGACACGATGTAAGTCTATTTTTTCTACCATTCACTCTGATATTTGGGGACCGAGTCGGGTTACTTCCTTTGGTTTTAACTATTTTGTAACCTTCATTGATGAATTTTCTCGATGTACGTGGGTTTATCTTATGAAAGAGAGATCTGAACTTTTAGCCATTTTTATGTCCTTTGTTAATGAAATTCAGAATCAATTTGGAAAGACAATTAAAATTCTCAGAAGTGATAATGCTAAGGAATATTTTTCTGCTGCATTTTCTTCATTTTTATCTTCCAAAGGAATTTTACATCAGTCAACATGTCCTCACACTCCACAACAAAATGGCATAGCTGAGAGAAAGAATAGACATCTCATTGAAACAGCACGTTCCCTGATGTTAAATACTAATGTTCCTGTTCATCATTGGGGGATGCAATCCTCACTGCCTGTTTTCAAATCAATAGGATGACGTCTTCCTCTCTTAAGAATAAAGTTCCTTATTCTGTTATTTTTCCAAATGACGCCCTATATCATATTCCCCCACGTGTATTTGGGTGTACATGTTTTGTCCATAATGTTTCTCCTGGTCTTGATAAACTTTCTCCCAAGTCTATTAAATGTGTCTTTTTGGGATATTCTCGCATTCAGAAAGGATATAGATGTTACTCTCCCTCCACAAGATAGTATTATATGTCTTCTGATGTCACCTTTTTTGAGGATACACCCTTCTTTTTGTCTTCCAAGGAGTATCCTTCATCTGTTGAAGAGATGCTTCCTATACCATTATGTGATCCCTTGGTCATTCCTGCTTCTCCATCTTCACCTCAAACTCAGAATGCACAAGATATTGTTGAACCACCTTCCTCCGTGCCTGAAGATCCTCGAGACTCAGCTCCTTCTCCATCAGATTCTCAAACCATGGATCCTTCATCCTCCTCGTCCTCTCTTGACTCAAATCAGGCTTGGCCTATTGCTCTTCGAAAAGGTATTCGATCTACTCGAAATCCTTATCCTGTTTATAATTTTTTAAGTTACCATCGTCTCTCTCCTACATATTTCTCCTTTGTTGACTCCCTTTCTAACATCAAAGTTCCTAATAATGTTCGTGAGGCACTTGATCACCCTGGATGGCGACAAGCCATGATTGATGAAATGCAGGCACTTGACAAAAGTGGCACTTGGGAACTTGTACCTCTTCCTCCTGATAAGAAACCTGTGGGATGCAGATGGGTATATGCTATTAAAGTTGGTCCTACTGGTGCCATTGATCGTCTTAAAGCTCGTCTAGTCGCAAAGGGATATACTCAGGTTTATGGTCTCGACTATTGTGATACTTTTTCTCTGGTGGACAAAATCAGTAGTGTTGTCTATTTCTTGCCATGGCTGCCATTAGACAGTGGCCACTTCACCAATTGGATATTAAAAATGCCTTTCTTCATGGTGATCTGGAAGAGGAGATATACATGGAGCAACCTCCTGGATTTAGTTGTGTTGCTCAGGGGGAGTCTAAGTTAGTTTGTAAATTACGTCGTTCACTCTACGGTTTGAAACAATCACCTCGAGCTTGGTTTGGTAAATTTAGCCATGTTGTGCAACAATTCGGATTAAAACAATGTGAAACAGATCATTCAGTGTTTTATGGGCATTCTACTCCTGATAAATGTGTTTATCTAATGGTTTATGTTGATGATATTGTAATTACAGGAAATGATGTTGCGAGAATTGCTCAATTAAAGGATCATTTGTTCAACCACTTTCAAACCAAAGACTTAGGTCGGTTGAAATACTTCCTTGGTATTGAAGTGGCACAATCAAAAGAAGGAGTCATCATTTCACAAAGAAAATATGCCCTGGATATTTTGGAGGAAACAGGTCTGACAGATTGCAAGCCCATTGATAGTCCTATGGACTCAAATAAAAAGTTAATGAAAGACCATGGTGAACCTTTCTCAGATCCAGAAAGATACAGAAAGTTGGTTGGAAAACTAATATATCTCACCATAACAAGACCTGATCTTTCTTATCCAGTGGGAGTTGTGAGCCAATTTATGCAAAATTCTCGTATTGATCATTGGAATGTCGTGGTACGCATCCTTAGATATGTAAAAGGGAATCCAGGTCATGGACTATTGTATGAGAACAAGGGAAGCACTGAGTTAGAAGGATATTGTGATGCAGATTGGGCTGGTTGTCCGAATGATCGAAGATCTACTACAGGATATTGTGTACTCCTTGGAGGGAACCTTGTATCATGGAAAAGCAAGAAACAAAGTGTTGTTGCTCGATCTAGTGCAGAAGCTGAATACCGATCTATGGCCATAGCTACATGTGAACTTATATGGATCAAACAACTCCTTCAAGAATTAAAATTCTGTGAAAACAAGCCTATGAAGTTGTATTGTGATAACCAAGCAGCTCTTCACATTGCCTCCAATCCAGTGTTCCATGAGAGAACAAAACATATAGAAATTGATTGTCATTTCATCAGAGAGAAGTTATTGTCCAAGGATCTCATTACAGAATTTGTCAATTCTAATGAACAATTTGCAGATATTTTTACTAAGTCTTTAAGAGGGCCTAGGATTCAGTTTACATGTTCCAAGCTTGGTGCATATGATTTATATGCTCCAGCTTGAGGGGGAGTGTTAAAATGTATTATGTTTATGTTGTTGTTTGATATTGTTTTGTGTGTGTACCCAACTTGAGAAGTGGGTTATATTGTGTCATTGTGTTCTGTCATGGTATTCTATATATATATATATATAGAATACCATAACCTTGTAACTTACACTTTTCATATATGAATAAAATGTCTTAGTGTTTTAACAGATAGAAAGTACTTAAACATAATTGCTGGCAGGGTTTAATGCCTAACCTCAGAAATCTTCAGATTAGGATCTGGAGAAATAACTGTTCTGCCTGTATATTCAACACGTTTTCCAGACAAGTTGCCACGGAAACGTCCATGCTTACCTTTCAAGCGCTGAACAAAACCAGCCAATTGCTTGGTTGATTGCATATAGAACGGTATCCCTCGAACTTCACTATTTATGAATTGAGCAACTTCCATTTGAAGGATATCCCAACCATCCTAAACCAAAATCACCAACAGTATCACACCACCATTACATCATGGAACCAAAACAAATAATAATCTCATGATATAAGAACAACATAGAAGAGAGCAAACAAATGTAATAATACCAGGCAAACAACAATCAGCATCTAGAATGTACACAATTGGAAAAACATTCTACCAAGAATAAATTCCATAGCATATATATATATATATATATATATATATATATATATATGGGAAAACCTATTTGTTTATATATGAAATTCAAAGATTAAAAAAATATGATCACTCAAGATGCCCTACTATACCAGAAGCTTGGATGAAACACTTGATTCTTGTAATTCCTGGCGCAAAACAGCATTTGCTTGGATTATGTTCTTTAGCCTTTCAGTTATGTCATTTTCATTGCTACAACAAATGAAGACAGAAACCATAAGATTTAGTTATTATCATTTTCTGTAAAAGATGAGTTGAGGAAATATCTGGAATTGTCCAGAAACAAAGGAGAGGTAAAATAAATCATAGAAATACAAGTTTCATTTCATTAGAGCTCTCTAGTCCCTCAAAATATGCACCAAAGTAAAGCCTCGTGTTACTTAAGGGGAGAAAGTACAAAATATAGCCAAACAGGCATTACCTCAGTGATTCATCCATTACAACTGAAGGTCGAATAGCTATAGGTGGCACAATAATGTTTGTTATTATAAGTTTCTCTGGTCTTTCAGCAACATAAAGTAATTCACAATCCTACAACCAAATGTAACAAACATGTTCAATTTGTGAGAAAAATATACCTCTTCATAGCATTCATAACGTCCACTAAAACACAAATTTCTTAAAATGAAATGGTCAAGGAGTTAGAAAAATCAAACCCAAAAAGATACATATAAAGATAAATGTTCACCTCGTCAAGGATCTTTTTAAACAGCGAAAGAACTTGGAAAGGATTAAGAATTCTATTAGACACATTGGTTGTTGCCCTAGAGTCTTTTATCCGAGAAAGTGTGGATTCGAGCTCTTCAACAATATTATTGTTACATTTTGAACAATCATGCATGATAGTTAGTGAAGCCGGAAGCTTCTTCACTGAACCTGTATAACAATAGTCATCACAAATACCATCTCAGATACATGAAAAATGCATATATTAACATGCATTATGCAAGGGAATCATATATAGTCCACTTAAAATGGTTAAGCAATTAGAGTAAATATTTCCTCTTAAATAAACGGTGACAGCAAAAAATGGTTTTATTCATGCCAACTGTATTGATAATCAGTTCAACAAAATGGGGGTCTTGAAACTGCAATAGAAGTTTACCAACAGTTGAGGCTGTGTTAGTTAAGACTGAACCATTCCAAATTTTTCATATGATAAAAGACTAATAAAGCACCAAAAAGAAATTGCATTATTAGAACATAAAAAAGATAGTTGTTTGAATCTGGTAAATATGTTAGAATCCTAAAATATCATTATTTTTTTAGAAACCATGTACATTCTATGGTTGTTGTATTTTTTTCACTGTCACAGTTAACCGTTGGCAACATCACTATTCAACAATGGCAACTTTCCGGCAAACCTTTACCAGCCATCACCAATTGTTAGCTGTCTAGACATCTCATTCACAGTAACTGTAGTAAGTCAGTTCCTCAACCCTTCACTGCAATGACTCGCATTGTTTACCTTATTTTCCAGCTACCAGCATCACCTTGCCATGCTAGGAATTACCTTATTGTTAGCTGTCTAGATATCTCGTTCGCAGTATATGTAGTAAGTCAGTTCCTCAACTCTTCAAAGCAATGACTCGCATTGTTTACTATACATCAAAGGAGCTCCAAGAAAGGTTGTTTCCTATGAAAAAAAGGACACACTCCAGTTGTGGGGTATTCTGATGTAGAGAGAGCAGCCTCCCCCATAGATTGAAGGCTCATCTCTGGTTATTGTATAACAGAGATAGTCTTGTTTCTTGGAAGAGCAAGAAACAAGATATTGTAGTCAGGTCTAATGCATAGCAGAGTATCAAGTATGGTTGTAGCCAGTCAGGAGCTTACATTTGCTCAACCAGATTGGGAAGATTACACGGTTATAAATTATAAGTGACAATCAGGCCACCAAGTATATTGTCTTAAATTCAGTATTTTATGAAACAATTAAGCATATTGAAGTTGATTGTCAATATGTCAAAGAGAAAGTCATGTCCAGAAAAATATCTACTAGCACTATCAATTCCTATAATCAACTAGAAAATATATTCATGAAGTCACTAAGGAGCCCACAGATTAACTACATATGTCACAAACTCGGTGCATATGACCTATATGCTCTAACTTGAGGAGAAGTATTAGAATCTTGAAGATATGTTAGAATCCAATAAATATAGTAACTGATGATATTAGAATCAATTAGATTGATTTTACATTTCTGTTATCATCCTGAAATAGGGAAAATGAATATTCTGTATTTCTCATATAAATTGAATAGTCTTATTGTTGTCTAAACAAAAAATTTAACATATGCTTTCTCGGTTTCTCTCTTCTCAACATTAGTGATTAAAAATATAGTTCATCATAGGTTTTGTACACCTTTTGCTGTACTTTAAAGTGCCAACAAAGATTCAAAGGGTACATGATAGGCAATAAAAAATGTATGAGCTTATTCATATCTAAGAAAAAAACAGCAACAGAAAAAATAAAATAAAAATTTACTAAGATTCAAATTACCATATCCTTGGATATTAAATTAAAACCAAAAAATGTGGAAGCAATTATGTTTTTACCATTCAGAAATCAAGTCACCAAGTACAATCTTTAAACAAATTCAAATAATAAATTTGTTGATTGAATTAATCATAAAGAAACTAACCGTTGATATATCCGCATCTAGGGCAATTCACAACTTTGCTACAATCTTTAATTACATGAACTTTCACAAAATCAATCTTATCCAGCTCACTCTTTTTGGTACTTCTCATTTTCTTCAAATGCTTTTTACGGGTATCTTCGTCAAGGAGAATCCGAGCACAGCCCTGGTAAAGTAGAATGTCAATTGGTATGACATTGTAAAGAGACTTTTATGCACCAACATAAATTTTGAATGTATTACAATCACTTTATTCTTTTGCTTTTTGTAGATGCAGAAAAAATACTTTTTTTCAGACAGAACACACAGTTTCGACTAGTCACTTTTTTTATTATAAGTTGATGAAAGTGAAGATCAAAAAGGCCTATTAAGCCAACCAAAACTTAAATTGGGCTCAGAAGAGAAAAACTTGCATTTACAAAGAGAATGGATTGTTTTCTTGCTGCAAATGAGGCTCAAATCTCAAGTTTTGGGGAGAACAAATTCACTTAATGTCAAGTGAATGACCATCACACAAAAGACCTGACAGTGCTTAGAGTGAGATAGGAGCAATGGATTGAATATAAAAGAAAATACGGAAGAAAGAATGAATCTTTATCACATTCACTCACTTAGAAAAAAATATCCCTGCTGCCATAGAAGATACAAGAATGTGTTACTGCAATTCAAAAGCCTGATCTCTCCCTTACACCCCAATAATATTTGTGTACATCCCCCATCCCAATTGCTTCCTACATTCTCATCATGATGGTTATTACGATTGAGATCATCTTGCACTTCATTAAACCTTCTCTTAGCTTCTTGACTACCTTCCACAAGTCTCTTCATCAGAATCTCAAAACACCTCTCTAAATTTCAACTCTCGAGTGAACCATGAAAAGCCACCCATATTTTTTTGCTATGAATATCAGTGTAAGGAATATATATTGAATACAAAAGAAGGCATAGAAGAAAGAACGGATCTCTATTATATCCACTAGGTTAGGAACAAAATATCCCTACTGCAATAAAAGATACAAGAATATGTTACACGAATTTGAGATCATGATCCCTCCCATACAATCCAATAATATTTACATCTGTCCCTATCCTATTTCTCCTCCTTCTTATTCTTGTATACAACTGATTTTACTCCTTAATGCACTTTGGACCTCTTCTTATATAAACTCTCCTTATTGGAGGTTTGTTACTAACAGAAACTTAACATTACTTGAAAACGTCATCTCCTAAAGCTAATCATTCCGAAATTATGCCATCCATATATGCATGTTATATAAGTAGTAACTATAAGTCCATTTAAATGAGATAAAACAAGATATGTGCTGACTATTAAGGAAAACCAAAATCCAGAGAGCACATATGAAACATTTGGATACCTTACAAATGCACTTCAGTATTTCCACAATGCTACTTAAATATCCAACATTGAAAACAGGAAGGGCAAGGTTTAAGTATCCATAGTGTCCTGGGCAGTCATGAAAATTCCCATGGCATGTAGCACAGCCAAGACTCTTATTAGCAGGACCCTGAATTACGCAAAAAAATAAAAGGTATTTAGCATTTTGTGCATGAAAAGAGCAAAAACATGAGCAGTAGGGCAGAATATATATATACACACACGTACATAGATGATGATAAACAGATTGAAAGTCCTAAAAAGTAATATCACCCAAATCCAACTGACTATTACGGAAACCTGAATTCTTCAACATATTCTAGGAAAAGGTCTGCTGATACCTCTTCTCATAGAGGCTTAAAGGCAAGACTTCTTAACAATCAAAAGCAATTAAATAGATTTTTGTTGGTCACTAATCAATATCAGTATTTAAGAAACTGTAGGAAATAACATCAAAAGAGAGAAGGAAAAATAAAAATACATATGCATTAAAGCAGAACTAAAAAGACATTTTCCAAATCCAAACTACACACCAACATTCAAGACCTAATCCATAGGATTCTAGCAATTTCCATAAATTTAAGGTGTAAAACAATAAAACGTGTAAGTAGAAAGTAAACTAGCAGTGAAAAATCATTTAGTCCAGTTTAAGAAGTTCATAATATTCACATTATGTGTGTGTCTCCCCTGTGAAACAAGATAGAATGCAGTGGAAACATACAAGCTATCAAAGATAATTTGAGAGCAAATAAGAACAGCATTGTCAAAACAAGCAAGATAAATCAAACATATGCATTATAAATGAAAAATGTCTGAAAACAATCTAAAATGTCAAGAGACGAAAGAAATATTTGTCATATAAAGTTGCTTCAAGGTCCAAACACCAAACCTGAAATTTCACTCGATAAGAATTGTTTCAGATAACATTTCAGTTAACTATAAAAGTCATAGATAAGCCCATGTCCAATTACTCATAATCCATAAAATCACACATCCAAATTAAATTGGCAATTTCCTCGCCCACATAACCTAGACAATAAGAAAATAAACCACTACAGGGAAACTTCCAAAACCAAATATTCCAATGTGGCATCTGCCATCACACAATAACAACAAACAGGGAAAAAAATTAATTTCATCACATTGAAAATTCTAAACAGTTTCAAATTAGACCCGGAACACAAGGACTAATTTTACATTCTATGTTACAACTAAAGTAGCATGATGATCATATCAAAATCTAAAAAATGCAAAAAGAAAATCAAGCACAAGCATCAACAGAATTGAAGGTGAAAATGTCCAAAAGGGGATTAAAGGGTACCATGCGAGGATCCAACAAGCCACCATGGATAGGTTTCTTAAAGGAATCATAGTAGGATCCTTTCCACACTTGAACTTCACCAAGTTTGCTTATGTCCGAATCTGATAACGTGGAGAACATCATGTTCTTTCTGCAATAAAGAAAGAACAAAATAATAACAAACTCTTTTCAACAATCAAATGTATTGTATGATGATAAGCAAGCACAAGTCAAAGCTCACATCTTCCGAGGCCCTGCATCCTCCATGAAAGGTTCCTTCGTAAAGGTTATGCCTTCAGTTCTCCCCCTATTCATGTCTTCTGTCTTTGGCGGACAACACAGCGAAAGGTCTACAATTTGAAATTAAAAAAAAAAAGCACTTCGTTTGTTTATTACGAACCTATGTGATGCACTTCAGAAACTAAAACTGTTATATTTATCAAAAAAATGAGTTCCGGAAAAGTTCACCGGAGAAGAGCGGAGAGTGTTAGAGTTTTGAAGGTTGAAAACCTAAATTACAGCATCATAACTGTCATGAAGAATGCTAAAAAATAAAAAGGCACTGCAATACATCAACCACGTTTGTCTCCTTACACCAAAGATCGCCCACAAAGGAAGATAAAAAGAAATAAGTAAACAACCTAACCTTAGATAGAGAACGATTACAGCGCGCAGCGGAGGATGATTGGAGGAGCAGCGACCGCGACGCGCAGGAGCAGCGACGAGACGAACGCGACGACAACAATGACGAAGAAGAAGCTCTGTGTTCAGTGTCGGCGAAGACCAAACTCTGTGTGTAGTGTGAGCAAAAAAGAAGCTCTGTGTGTAGTGTGAGGGGCGTTATTTCTCCAAACAAATAACATGAAAACCTCTGCAAACTTCGAGAAGAAACAAGGTAAAACTTCCAAAACGAACTAACATTATAAGTTAACAGAAAATCAATGGTTGAGATTGGATTGGATTTGAAAGTAGGAGAGAAGATTTATAAAATCAATGGTTCCAAAACATAGGGTTCCCAATTGAATCACCTTGGGCCTAATTTCTACTCTACTGTTTCATTTAGGCCTGTTCACTTGGAGAGATTTGGGGAGAGTAATTGAAGGGATTTGAGAGGATTTGAAGATAAATTTTTTTCTTGTTTATTTGAGTGAATTTGAAAGTAAATTAGAGTGTATTTGGAAGTAAATTTTTTTAATCTGTCACGTCAATAAAATCTTACAGTAATTCTCACAAATTTTACTTCCAATTACACTCTAATTTACCTCCAAATTCACTCAAATAAACAACAAAAAAATTTATCTTCAAATTCTCTCAAATCCCTTCAATTACTCTCTCCCAAATCCCTTCAAGCGAACAAGGTATTAGGAAAAATAGAAACAAATTAAATCAATTTTACAATTTCTGTAGATCATACAGATATTTTTATGATTGCGATTATGTTGTTCAAATAATATAATATACATAGTCCAGCTCAAAATTTACTTAAATATCTATATCTATTAATAAAGAAATTGTTTTTAGTCAATGCATTTTTTTGTATATTTTATTATCAATTTTACTCTTGTTTATATTTAAATTTATGCATATAAAGATTCTCTTTTTTACCATATTTTCAAATTTTTTAAATATTTTTTTAAATTAAAATAATTATTTTATCTTTCGTTAAATTTAATCATTTTTTTATTTGATCGTTTTTTGAAACTTACTATTTTTTAATTGTAAAATTACCTATAAAATAAATAAAATTATTTACCATGAAATTATAAAAACATTTATATCTATACATAAATTCTTCTTGAATGTTCGTATTTGTTTTTCAAATTTATCTTTTAAATAAATGTTTTCTTAAATTAAAAATTATTTTATTAATTTTATAGTTTCTTAAAATTTAATTATTTTCTTAAACTTGATTATTTTATTAGCTGTAAAAATACTTATTGTAAGGGCCTGTAAATGAATAAGGGGTTATTGAGCCTTATGTGGGGCAGTCAAGCCCATCAGCCTAAGGCCAGCTTAACCTTAGGAAGGGCTTCTCAGAGTTATTTTTCACTTTCCTGAGCTCTTTCCCTTTCTCTCTCTAAAACCCTTGCCCTAAAGGTTTTCTCTGACTTCTCTCTACATTCACAGCTCCTTGAACCATAGGAATTCGATTTTGGTGCTACCCAAGCGTCCGCGGAGTAGAGGGCTTCATTTCTACCAAACGTCCTCTTCATTCCGATCGGTAAGTCATTTATTCCTTTCTCCTTCACTGTCCTTGAACCTAGGGCATGCAACGTTACTGTTTGCATGTTACTAGTGGATTTCGTTTTCGTACGTTCTGCCTAATCAAACTCTAAAAGTTGTTGCGGTCACCACTTTGGTGGTTTGTAGGGGCAGGTTGAGTTCTTGTGTTGTCGAGGGTACTGCTAGGGCAGTTTCAGTAGTTGTGCTTGGAGAAACCCAGGTAAGGGGAGCTAGTGATATTTTGTTTGAACTATATGAGGTGCATGTTTGATCAGTTGTGATTTATCTTACTGTTATGTGATATTTTTGGTGGTGAGCATGTTGAGTTGCATTTGTTGAATATGTGAAAGTTGTGTAACCATGGTATACTGAGTATTCTCTGACTTGGATGAGCTTGTTGGTTATACTGGATTACTGGTTTGGAGTAAGAATGTTGTAAAATAATTAATATGGATGGTGAGTGGGTGTACTGATATTGTTTTCGGTTACCAAGAAGGGAAGTGAAGTATTGTAATTGGGCAATCGGAGTCTAGAACACCATAGGACAGTTTGGATG